>NC_043700.1:47151443-47309600 GCF_006229205.1 Suricata suricatta | reverse complement strand
GGGGTGGCCGCCCGCTCTCCCGTGCGCCGCCTTGTTTATCTCGCCCGCCGCGGGCGCTCGCAGAGGAACCCCCTCCCCAACTTTGAGTGGTTGTCCAGAGCCGTCTCTCCGACGGAGACTGACCTGCCCCCTCCCTGACCCTTTCCGGCTGGGCCGCCAGCCCAACCCTCCCGGCGCCCCGCGCGTTCCTGCCCACTCCACCGAGCGAGCGAGCGAGGAGCTGGCGAGTGCCGGGCTCCGGGACGCGCGGCGCGACACACCCTCCACCTCGGGGGCTGTCCCCTTCCCTTTCTGTCCCCTTTTGTCCACCCCCACTTCCTTACACGCGGTTTAACCGTGCCTCTCCTCACCGGTGGCCCCTGGCCCTGCTTGGAACTGGCACTGTGGGCTAGTGGGGTGCTCGGGTGGGGGCCTGGGTTGGGACTTTGTCATGTGCAAACAATTTCAGAGGCAGCATTTTCTTCCCTTTCTTAGAGTCCAGGGCTTGGCGCCTTCACTTTAGGATTGACTCAGAAATCGAAAGAAGCCCACCTACCAGGCGGTGGGGGTGCCACCGCCTCCTTGATATCAGGCAGTCCTGGGCAGTTTTCGGGACTTTGGAACATTTCCACCAGGCAGGCGTTTTCATGATGTCAGGCCGCCAGGCGCAGGGTTACGCACAGGCCACCAGTGTCTTCTTTACACTCCTCTTTCTAGAAAATTGTCTCTGGTGCAGTTTGTCTGAAAGTGAGTGATCAACAGGTATTGAAGACTTTTTTTGACGCCCTCCTAAGGTGTTGGCGTAAACAGGTTCCGGGTCTCAAGGAACATGAAACACAGGGGAACGTGGCAATTACGTTAAACTCCACAGGTACTTTTGAGGGTCTGCTGTGTTCTCAACACAACGCGGGGCTCTCAGGGAGCCATGATAAGATTCACACAAGAAATCTAAGGCCTCAGAAATCGCATTGACCGGGTGGAAGGGATTTGAGAGCTCAAGTTCAAATTAATGTACTATGGCTGCCGAAGTCATTGTAAATGCTGGGTGTAGGAGGAGGAATATCAAAGGAAAGGTTAGAGTTGGGGAATGGATTTATGCTACTAAGTTATGAAATAAGTCAGGCATTTGGAGAAAAACTTAGTGGCCAAGGCCCAAAGGCAAGAGAGGGAGAAATAACAGGTGCCAGAGGTAGCAGAGGTACTGCCAAGGAGAATAGGTTCAAACAGTTATCTCAGTGAGGAGGATACAAAAGATTCTGGAGGTGATTCCTTCCAGGGCTTACAGTCTTAAGGAAGAGTCAGAAATACTTGAGCATGGGAAATAAGACCTCAAGATAAGGCACAACTAACTGTCGAATGCAAGGTGTAGAAGAGGTGCTACTGGAGCTCAGAGAAGAGCCCTATGGGCAGAAATCGCCAGGACTTTATTCCTGGAGGATGAGACCCTTGAGATGGCTCATGAGGTGTGATTGAACATGGCCTTCCTGAGACACAGGAGGTGGGGTTGGCCAGACCAGGGAACATTTCCTGAGCAGGAGATAAAGATGGAGAGGAACAATGGTTAGGATTGTGAAAGTCCTAGAAAGCCAGGCTGGGGAATTGCACTTTACCCTGTGTGTGCTGGGGAGACATTAAAGGTTTTTGAGCCAGAGAGTGACGTAACGGGAAGGTATTTGGAAACATTTTTAAGAAGTAATGTTAGGAGACAAATCCGTAGACTGTTACAGTTGTGGAGTGTTCAGAATTTGGACTGGGATAACTGGAAATGGAAAAGAGTGTGGATTTTAGAAGCATTACTGTTGAAATAATCTGTTGACAGGGGCAGGGTGAAAGAAGGAGATGAATGGAAATTAATTCTTTGTGGAAATTGATTACACGCCAGGGCCTTGGAACTGCTGTAGTTGGTAACTCGAGAAATCGGAAATGTGTATTTTGGAGAGAAGCAACTGACACTCGGGCTGCAGAGATTTCCTGTATTTGCCAAGACATCCAAACATAGGTGTCCTGCAAACCTCGGAAGCTCTAGGATTAGTGGGAAACCAGGCTGCCCGAGCTGGGGGAGGGAAGGCCCTTGGAGTGGAGCGTCGTTTTGGTCATATAGCAGTAGAGGATGCCAGCGAGTGGGATGGAGGGGCTGACCTGGAAGACTCTGAGCTGCATTGCCATTCCCGTGACGTTGCCAGGTCCTGAAGCTGAAGCTGGCAGAGTAACTTGGGATTGGAGATTTGAGGGAAGAATGGAATTTGCTAAACACATAAATTGCTGGGCTTTGAAATAAGTTGAATTTTGCTCTCCACTGAGACCTTCAGGCTAATATAGTCCTGGTGTCCCTTCATAGGTGTGTGTGTGTGGGGGGTGGGGAGGCAACAAGATGGGGGAGCAGCAAGGTGACCAGCAAGGAGGAAATTTGGGGCCCAGGAATACTGCTTTTCCCGGGGCCAGGTCTGTCCTAACCTGTGCCAATACCAGTTCCCCGGAGGAACCTGCAGTGGGGAGCTGGCTGGTGCCGGTTTTTTCCTGAGCTCTAAATTCTGCTTTCTTGTTGCAAGGATGACTTAGGGTGATTTCCTGAACAAATTCCCCAGGCTTCAACTTGCAACATCTGAGGGCTGGTGAATTTGAAGGATGATTGCAAAAAGTTGCAGAATGGAGTGGAGAATATAATAGTAGTTCCTTAGCCTCCGTGTTTCTCTGAAATGCAGGATCAGTGAACTAGCAGGGGAAGCTGACTTGGGTGGGCAGAGGCGTCCATTGGATATTTTTTCTTTAGAGGGAATATATGAAAGTCAAAAAAGTTTCACAGAGCAGTGGTTGAACTAATTTACTCTTTAAAGAATAGTTGTTTTGACTGTGATCTACATTAAGAAGTAAAACTTACATCACGATCTAGGTACACTAAATCACGTATGTAAAAATCTTAAGTTCTTGAAGTGCTCCCTTCTTTTGCATGGTACAATCTCCTTTGGTACTTTTGTTTACTATTCTCTTATTTTTCATTTAAAAATGCTTATTGTGTCCCACTAAGTTGACTTAACTGCTCTATGGTGGATGTAACCCATGGTTTGAAAAACAGTTACAGAGAGAGAGTTTTCTCATCTAGTAAGTATTTAGTAAGCTTCTCAGGTGCAGGGCTCCACTTACTGGTGCTGTAAGTGGAAGGAAGCATGAGGAAGAGATTGAACATTTACAGGCTAGTTGGAGAGATAAGATATACATGTGATTAAGGAGCAAGGCAAGATGATTAAATGCCAAAGTGAAAACTAAGTACCTATAGGGTTCATAGGAGGAGGGGGCAAGCAGCTTGTGCAGGAGTGGCTTGGGAAAACTTTTGGGAATAGTGAAGGGAGTCTGGGATGACCTCTTTGGGGCCTCGTGGTGCTGCACAGGTGGGAAGGTGTGTAACATGGTCAGAGACTTGGAGTTAGGATGTGCGCAATGTTTCTAAAAGTGAATCAAAGGGTTCTTGTTAGAGAGTAGGGGGAAACCAGTCTGGAAGGGTGGGTTACGATCAAAGTGTAGGGGTTGTAAACCGGTGACCCTAAGAATGTGTTCTGCCTACAGAAGTGTTATAATTTGGAGTACACAAGGTTTTAAAAAATTGGGAACAATCCAGAAAACCTCTGGGTTTGAAACTCTATTAAAGAAGCAGACCAGGGAGTGAGTAGTGGCTGCCTTCTGTGCATGGGAGACGGGCCCCGTGGTCCCCAGTTGTCATCGTCCCCGGACTCCCTGTCACATCAGTGAGGCTGCTTTACACTCCCTGTTCAGTCTTACAGGCCTTTGGGTTTGCGACCTGATCTTTCCAGAGGCTTAAATGCCAACCTGGGGGAATTTGGAAGGGCTGTCTGGGCTCTGGATGGCCAGTGGCGGATTTGGGTGGGAGTGCGACATGATGGAATCTGAGAGATTTGTGTGCAAGTGATTTGTTTTAGGCAGGTCAACAGTACTTTCTGAGTTGCTGCTGGCTGGGACTTTGAAATATTTTTCTGATGATTGGAATGATACTAATTAGAGAAGGCTTTGGGCTGTATTCTTTATCGTGAGGCCAGTTTCTAGTGACCCCAAGATCTCTCAGACCCTCCTATTTTCTCTTTCTTGCTGTCATGGTTAGATGGTGGTACCTGGCATGTGTGTTCTGAGAATAATGGGGTAATAGTTTGGTGAGATGTGAGTCACGACTTTCAAATGTCACATGACGTTAGATTCTCAGGGTCTTTGGTTATGTGAGTCAGTCATAAAGGAACAGCAAAGAGAGGGGCTGTTTCATTTCTGATTTCCTTACTCCTGGGATTACCCCAGGGGGAAGGCCTCTAGGATTCAGAAATTCATAATCCAGTATTCAAACTGACCACAGAAGTATTGGTTCAAACTCAGGTGTTAGTGCAAATGACTCCTGAAAACTGGGCTTATTTTGGGACGAGCTGCAATGAGTAAATTCAGGTCTCTGTGGTCTAGAGACAGTTTGGTTCACCCTGGAAGTCCGTAGCCACCAGTGGGTCAGAACATTTCCCCAGGTAAGCTTTAGGTGAGGGGGACCAGACGGTCGTCACCCTGTTTTCTGCAGGTTACACAATCTAATCACTAAAAATACTGCTGTTGTAATGTTAACAGAAGTCAAAACTGAAGTGCTCTTTGATTAAAAATGGTTGTTAAGGACGTGGCTCTAGGACATGAGGGTAACCAGAAGTCAGCCTATTGGTAGCAAACTGAACCCGTTTCCTGTCTTATATGGTGGTTCGGATACTAGAACAGAGAAATGCAGTAGCTATGGTGCACTGTGGCTTTGGTAAGGTTTCTTAAGATATGAAGGTCCGTATTAAATAAGTCATAGAGTGTGCTGGTTGGTGTTATTAGTTTGACAGTCATATGCAAAATTTGTTAATTAGTGGCACTGAGTCAGCCTGGAAGGGGATTCTGAAAATGAGTGTCACAGGGTTCTATTCTTGGCCTTGAGCTGTTCGCCACTTTTCCCAGTTTTGCGGATGGAGATACAAAAGGTGTGTTTGTCATCTTTGTTGATGGCACAGAGGTGGGACAGATTGCTTATTTAGTTGCTAAATCAAGGTTCACTATCATTCAGAATGAAGGCCCAGATTAAAAAAGAAATTCAGTAAAGGATAAATATATAAAGCCTGGTATCGTTTTTAAAATTTGAATTGTATGGGGTGCCTGAGTGGCTCAGTTGGTTAGGTGTCCAACTTCGGCTCAGGTCATGATTTCATGGTCCATGGGTTCGAGCCCCACATTGGGCTCTGTGCTGACAGCTCGGAGCCTGGAGCCTTTGGATTCTGTGTCTCCCTCTCTCTCTGCCCCTCCCCTGCTCACACTCTGTCTCTCTCTTTCAAAAATAAAAAACATTAAAAAATAAATTTAAGAGGCACCTGGGTGGCTCAGTCAGTTAAGTGGCTGACTTCAGCTCAGGTTATGATCTCACAGTTTGTGGGTTCGAGCCCCGCATCAGGCTCTGTGCTGACAGCTCAGAGCCTGGAGCCTGCTTTGGATTCTGTGTCTCCCTCTCTCTCTGCCCCTCCCCCACTCATGCTCTGTCTCTCTCTCTCTCTCTCTCTCTCTCTCTGTGTCTCTCAAAAATAAATAAACATATAAAAAATAATGAAATAAAATTTGAATTGTAATGTATCAAGATAGTCATACATTCTGGAAATTTCATTCTATTTCTAGATGTACAGCTAAGACCATATCCAAAATGTAGATGATGTTTTATGCATAGAGATTATTCAGAGGTTTTTTTTTTAATAACTGGAGTGAAAAATTAGAAATTGCCTAAATATCCAGTGGTGTGAGTGGGCTGGAAGTCATATATTTGTGATTTTGATAGATGTCTTTTAAATGGGATATTATGAAGCCATTAAAAATGTTTAGGAATAGCTTTAAAATAACATGGACAAATGTTTCTGCTAAGAGTTAAGGTATATCTACAATATGATTTCAAATCTTAAAGAAACAAAGTGCATAGAAAATGGCTAGAAGTGGGGTGCCTGGGTGGCTCAGTCGGTTAAGTGTCCAACTTTGGCTCAGGTCATGATCTCACGGTTTGTGAGTTTGAGCCTGGTGTCAGTCATTGTGCTGACAGATCAGAGCCTGGAGCTTGCTTTGGATTCCGTCTCCCTCTATCTCTGCACCTCCCTTGCTCACTCTGTCTCTCTCTCTCTCAAAAATAAATAAACTTAAAAAAATTAAAAAAGAAAATGGTTGGAAGTAAATATGTTAATAATTCTGATACCAAAATACCAACACTGGATAGATGGAGTTAAGTACTATTTTTACATTTTACATTTATTATTTATACATTCTATAATGTGTATTTATAACATAATGGGGGAAAACACTGCTATATATCTTTCAATGTGTGTTTTAGAGTAGTTTTGGGTTTACAGCAAAATTGGAAAGGAACAGAGATTTCCCATTTACGTTCTGCCTGGACATATGCATAGCTTCTCCTACTATCAATTTCCCTCCTGAGTAGTACATTTGTTGCAATTGATGAACCTACTTTGACCCGTCTAATGATCCAATGACCATAGTTTACGTTAGGGTTTACTCTTGTACCTTCTAGGAGTTTGGACAAATGTATAATGACATGTATCCACCATTACAGTATCAGACACAGAGCGTACTTTTACTGCCCTGAAGTCCTCTGTGCTTTGCCTATTTGCCTGTCCCTCCCCTCAACCCTTGGCAACCTTTTAACTTTTTACTGTGGACAGTTTTGCTTTTTCCAGAGTGCCATATAGTTGGAATCCTACAGCCTTAGTCTTTTCAGATTGGCTTCTTTTACTTAGTACTATGCAACTTCCTCTATGTCTTTTGATAGTTTGATAGCTCATTTCTTTTTTAGCACTGAAGACTTGATTGTCTGGAAGACTTCATTGTCTGGACGTACCACAGGTTGTTTATCCATTCCCCTACTGAGGGGCATCTTGGTTGTTTCCAAGTTGTGGAACTTTTTAGGAATAAAGCTGCTATAAACATCTGCAGCTGTGTAGGTTTTTGTGTGGACATAAGTTGTCAGCTCCTTTGGATAAATATCAAGGGGTGTTGATTGCTGGATTGTAGATAAGAGTATGTTTAGTTTTGTAAGGGACTGCCAAACTGTTTTCCAAAGTGGCTGTACCGCTTTACAGTCCCCCCAGCAGTGAATGAGAATTCCTATTGCTCCACATCCTCCCCGCCATTTGGTGTTGTCATTGCTCTGGATTTTGGGCATTCTGGTAAATTATTTCGCATTTACCTAGTGACATGTGATGACATCTTTTCATGTGATTTTCTGCCATCTGTATATCTCCTTGGGTGAGGTGTTAAGATCTTTGGTCCATTTTTAAAAATCGAGTTGTTGGTTTTCTTACTGTTGAGTTTTAAGAGCCCTTTGTATATTATGGATAATTATCCTTTATCAGATGTGTCTTTTACAAATATGTTTTCCCAGTCTGTGGTTTGTCTTTTCATTCCCTTGAACACTGATATTTTAAAAAACAATAACAACAACATTTTATTGTTCAAGGACAGGATAGGGTGAGGGTAGATGATTTATTCAGTGACTAATGGTGAGTACCTACCTCCTATATGTCAAGCAGTGGATTAGGCACTGGATTCATAAAATAAGACTCAGTCCCTGACCTGATGTTGATGCTCTGATTGAAAGGGGGAGATTGACCTGCAAATAGACAACAAGCACGTGGTAGCCTGGGTGGCACCCCAGGCACGCTGAAGAGGGCAAATCATGTGGGGGGAAAAGTTTTGAGATTGTTTTGTTGTTCATGGTTTAATGTGAGCCCTGAGTGGGATGAGGTTTTTAAAAAAATGGAATCAAGTTCATAAGTGGATCAGAAATTCATTGTTCAACCAACCACAGGATCTAGTTTTAGCGACCTCTACTGGTCATTTGACATTTGGGCCATGAGGGGGTGGGGGAGGCATGGTTTAGAGGAAACATGAACAAGAAAGACTTTATCCCCAGGAAGGACACTAGGATGGAGCAGGATCAGGAATGATTGGAGTGAGGACACTCAGGGGGTGGGTGCACAATAGTGCTTTTGTGTTTTTTCATATATTAGCAGGTATAGGAAAGAGTAGATTGTTGCTCCTGGTGTAGGAATATGACAAATGGATAGAAGAGTTGGTTTATCCTCTCTAGTTTCAGATTTCTTATCTGTAGGATGATTATGCATTATAGGATTCCTTGTCTGTAGAATGATTACACTGAGGTTGATGAGCTCTCGGTTTCCTTTTAACCCTAAATACTGGGAGAACAGACTTCAGTTCAGTATGAAAAAGGGTTTTTTTTTTTTTTTAGCTGGCAGAGCTGTCCAACAATGGAAATGTCTGCTCACGGAATAGTGAGCTTCCAGTTGTCAATTTGGGCTGAATGCTGTTGATTAGGGATGCTGTAGAAGAGAAGGACAGGAATTAGGCTGACCTCCAAAGTCCTTTCCAGCTCTTAGGGGCAGGTTATTATGTGACTTGTCAAAGCTGAAAGATAATGTGGAGGAGGGAATATACCTTTAGTTGCATAGTATTTGAGTCAACATCATCATGTAAGCTCCTTTTAAAAATGTTTGTAAGTGGGTCCCCACACTTTTGAGAGACTTTTGGGCTCATTTTAGAAAGGTTGAGGAGAACTGTTTCAAGTTCTGTCAGGGTTGTGGCCCCAGGGCTGCTGAAAATTGAATTTGTAGCAGTGGGGCAGAAGTGGCAAATACTAATAAAATAGATTAACATGTAGAAGACCAATGTGTTTATTGGCCAGTTTTATTCAGTAATAATGAATGAATCAAGATGGGGTCCTTTAATTGAATGCTGGGTTCACTGCTTGACTGTGGAGGACTTGGAGTGCCTGTGACCATCTCCTTCCTATTTCATTTCCCACACTGCACATTTATATCACCAGGCATAGCACATTAAACACCATCCTGACACCAGGGATAACACTGAGCCTCGTGATGGTTCTGTAGGTTTAGGGACAAAGAGAACGAGGGATGGGTAAATTTAAAGAAACTTTGGAGTGGGATTTTCCAGGAATGCACATACTTGGTTTATATCAGACATGAAGTTTGTGGTTTGAGTTAAAAATGTTTACTTTTTGGGGTGGTTGTCTGGGTAGCTCAGTTGGTTAAGCATCCGACTTCAGCTCAGGTCATGATTTCACAGTCCGTGAGTTCAAGCCCTGAGGTGGGCTCTGTGCTAACTGCTCAGAGCCGGGAGCCTGCTTCCGATTCTGTGTTTCCCTCTTTCTCTGCCCTTCCTCCGCTTATATTCTCTCTCTCAAAAATAAAATAAAAACCTAAAAAAATTTTAAAATGTTTCCTTTTTCATTTTTATTTATAGCTTACACAGAAAATTTGATTTAGTTTAATTTTGTCTAATTTTACTTAAATATACAATTTGTTCAGAATCCACTCTGATTAAAGTTTTTCGATTTTCTTCCTGATATTTTTAGATTACCTCTTTTGTTGTTGGGGGCACTGTTAGTGCTAAATCCCATAGCAGAAATTTCTTAGAAAACTCTGCAGAGAGAAGGGAGGTTTATCTAATCTTTGGAGAATATCACAAGATGATTTCTGTCTCCACATTGTCCATCTTCACGTTCTAGCAAGAAAGTGCTCTCCTTACACGAAGTAAAGGAATTTGGGGTACACACAGTAGGGAATGGCAGCCTTAGCTCCCTGTAGCAAACACAGGCAGAACTTGGTTATTTAGAACTAAAGTTGGAAATGTTTGTGCACAGAAAGCTCCCGGGTCTCCTTTATCTCAGTATCATTTGGGGCTCACAGTGTATGGCCCACCAGCTGTGCTCGTTGAATTGCTGTGAACCAGGTCCTTGGGCCACATATAGGAGGCACGAGAACTACTCAGACTATCATATGCTTGTTATTTTTTAAAGCAAAGTATGATAAGAAATAGCCATCCACAGCCTTTTTTGTCCTCTGTGTATTGGGAAGCCATAAAACTCTTTTAGTAAAAACAACCACACTCACTGGCTAGCTTCTTTCTTTCTTTCTTTCTTTCTTTCTTTCTTTTTTTCCCCCCCGAAGTGCTGGCGGAATGAAAAACTCCCTCTCCTCTTTCTATTTTTCCTCTGCTGCAAATGAATTGCTCTTGGTGTGCCGTTCTTAAATTCATGTGTCCTCTATCCATTTTAATCTTGTTATCTATTTTTATGGTGACTGTCGCCATGGTACTCGAGCTCTTTACATAGCACAACAGAGATTTCAGATGTCTGATAGGACAGCTCAAAGTTCTGCTGCAGCCAGGAGAGAAACAGTGTTTGAGTAGCTGTTTTTTTTTTTAAATTGAGGTATAATTTGCATACAGTGGAATGCTTAGATCTTAAGTGTGCTGTTCAGTCAGTTTTGACAAATGCATTTTGAGACAGGACATTTCCATCACCCCAGATATCTTCCTTATGGCCATTTCCACATTACCCTCCCCTGCAACCGGAAGTACTTTAGCTGTAATTTCTGCCATCCTAGGTTAATTTTGCCTTAGTAGATTCTTAGTATTAAATGTGTCTCTGAGTAGTGCTTTGAAGAGGTAGAGGAGAATGTGTTGGAAAATCAGTATTCTATATGGTTAGGTGGCCCGGGTGAGTAAATAATTTTTGGCACTTGTGTGCTGGGGCATTCAGATTCCTTCTCATTAGTCCATGGCATTTAGATTAACGTCAAGCATTCTGATTGCCAGGTAGGTCTGAGGCACAGCCAGCCAAGTGCGGGATATATGTGATTGGGCACGGGCTCCCATTAGTGGCGAGTGTGTTTCTTTGGTTGTGCTGGGAGAGCTAGAACGCTCAGCTAGAAGAACTGGAATTGCTCCTAGGACATGCCTTGGATTACCCAGAAAGCCCCCTGACATACTTTCTACTACCTCTTCCTTCAACTAGCATATAGATTTAAGGATTCACAGAGTTATGGAGTGGGCTTGTAATACTGTAACAAGAACGGCGTTGCAAAGCCCACTCGCCGCACTGCTGAGTGCCCAGCCTCCTGGGAAGCATGTGTCAGATTCAGATAGACATTGCCCCCAACACATTATTGAAATGTATTGAACAGGGTCAGTTTCTTTCTTTTTAAAAAACTTAAATGGCTAAAAGAAACTTTCATTACAAAAGTAGTACATGAATACATTCTCTTTAGGGGAAAAAAAACCCAACAACAATGCAAACCCTGCCCAGAGGAAACAAAATCTTCCTTGGCAACCATTCCTAATCCCAGTCCTTCTCCAGAGGTTAACTCACCACTGTTAGGAGTTTGTTGGTGTCCAGATGCTTTCCATACTTGGGTTTATACCTATTGATCTTAAAACAAGTTAAGTGTATTGTACTGTGAGCACTGTACTTTTGCTCCTCTGTCTCCCATAATAGAACATCTCGGTGATTGCTTCCTGTTTGTATATCTAGGACTTCTTGCTTTTGTCTAATTCCTGCATGGCCTTAATTCCTGCCTGGCCTTCCTGAAAACCTTCCCAAGTGATGGACGTTTAAGTTATTTCTAAATCTTCTACTGTTACAAAACCTGTTATAATAAACTCGGCTGTACATGCCTCTTTGCAACACAGGTGAGTGTTTCTCTAGGGTAGAAAAAGCAATTGCTGGGTAACAGGGCACTCCAATTTGAAATCTTAAGGAAGATACATTACATTACAAGGTTAGCTACTAGCTTAGACTTAATATAGGCCAGGGAATACTTGAAGCATGCTCATACATGAAGCAAATCTTTCCTTCCTTCCTTCCATTCCTTCCCTCCCGCCCTCTCTTTCTTTCTCTCTTTTTTCTTTTCCTGTTTTTTATTTATTTTTGAGAGACACAGAGAGACAGCATGAACAGGGGAGGGTCAGAGAGAGAGACACACACACACACAGAATCTGAAACAGGTTCCAGGCTCTGAGCTAGCTGTCAGCACGGAGCCTGATGCAGGGCTCGAACCCATTAACTGTGAGATCATGACCTGAGCCGAAGCCGGACGCTTAACCGACTGAGCCACCCAGGCGCCCCCTTTCCTCTCTTTCTTGTTGACACGCAATGTTCTATTAGTTTCAGGTATACGACATAGTGATTCAACAATTCTATACCACAAATGTGGCTACCATCTGTCACCATGGAACTCTATTACAGTACTGTTGACTGTATTCCCTCTGCTGTGCCTTTCTTCCCCATGACTTACTCATTCCATGACTGGAAGCCTGTACCTCTCACTCCCCTTCACCCATTTCGGCTGTCCCCTCACCCCCAGCCCCTGTGGTGGCCATCAGTTCTCTATATTTATGAGTCTGATTCTGCTTTTGTATTTATTTGCTTTGTTTTTTAGATTACACATATGAGTGAAGTCATACAGTATTTCTCTTTCTCTGACTTATTTCACATAGTGTCACACCGTCTAGGTCCATCCATGTTGTTGCAAGTGGCAAGATCTCATTTTTTTATGGCTGAGTAATAATCCATTATATATATACCCTGCATCTTCTTTATCCCTCCATGGACACAGGCTGCTTCCATATCTTGGCTGTTGTAAATAATGCTGCAGTAAACATAAGGGTGCATGTATCTTTTCTAATTAGTATTTTTATTTTCTTTGGGTACATACCCAATAGTGGAATCATATGGCATTTCTATTTTTAATGCTAGAAATATTAGAAATATTTATATATTTATTTAAATATTATAAATTAAATAAATATCTTAACTCCATACTGTTTTCACACTAGCTACCCCAATTTGCATTCCCGCCAGCTGTGCCGGAGAGTTCCTTTTTCATTACATCCTCACCAATACTTGTGATTTCCTTTTTTAATTTTAAAATTCTAAAAATTTCTTGATTTTATCCTTTCCGACAGATGTAAGGTGATATCTCATTGTGCCTTTGATTTGCATCTCCCTGATAATTAGTGATGTGCAGCATCTCTTCATGTGTCTCTTGGCCATTTGTATGTCTTCTTGGAAAAATGTCTATTCAGTTTCTCTGCCCATTTTTAATTCGATTATTTTTTTTTGTATTGAGTTGTATAATTTCTTCATATATTTTGGGTACTAATTCCTTATTGAATATACTATTTGCAGATATCTTCTGTTCACAAAGGTTGCCTTTTTATTTTGTTGATGGTTTTCTTCATTGTGCAAAAACATTTATTTTGATGACGTCCCAATAGTTTATTTTTGCTTTTGTTTCTCTTGCTTCAGAAGGCAAGTCTAGAAAAATATTGCTAAGGCCAGTGTCAAAGAAATTACTGCCCATGTTCTCTCCTAGGATTTTCATGCTTTCAGGTCTCACATTTAGCTTTTTGATCCATTTTTGGTTTCTTTTTGTGTATGGTGTAAGCAGGTGGTCATTTTTTTCACATGTAGCTGTTCCATTTTCCTGGCACCATGTATTGAAGAGACTGTCTTTTCCCTGTTGGGTATTCTTGCCTCTCTTGTCATAGATTAATTGACCATGTAAGCATGGGTTTATTTCTGGATCTATTCTGTGCTTTTGATCCATGTGTCTGTTTTTGTGCCGGTACCATACTGTTTTGTGTACTGCAGCTTTATAGCATGTCTTGAAGTCTGGCATTATGATAATGCCCAATGTTGTTCTTTCTCAAGATTGGTTTGGCCATTCTGGGCCTTTTGTGGTTCCTTACAAATTTAAGTATTATTTGTTTTAGTTCTGTGAAAATTGCTATTGATATTTTGGGTTTGCATTATATCTGTAGATTGCTTTGCGTAGTATGGGCATTTTGATAACATTGATTCTTCCAATCCATGAGCGTGTGTCATCCTCAGTTTCTTTCACTGATGTCTTACATTTTCAGTGTACTGGTCTTTCATCTCCTTGATTAAGTTCATACATAGTTATTTTATTCTTTTCGGTGTGGTTGTAAATGGAATTGTTTTCCTAATTTTTCTCTTTGCTATTTCATTATTAGTGTGTAGAAATACAACTGATTTCTGGGTATTAATTTTGTGTGCTACAACTATATTGAAATCATTTATAACTTCTAATAGTTTTTTTGGTGGGGCTTTCACTGTTTTCTATGAATAGTATTATGTCATCTGCAGATAGTGACACTTTAACTTCTTCTTTACCAATTTGGATGCCTTCCCCTCCCCCCCCATGTCTGATTGCTCTGGCCAGGATGAAGCAATTGTTTTCTAAGACAAGGGCAGGATTTAGGTTGTGCTTGATGTGTGCTCCCACAAGCCAGGGCTGATTGGCTACAAGGGTTGGTGTTGGCAAGAGGCCCTCGAAGCCCCATGCTTCATCTCTTTGGTCTCCCCAAGGACTTTGGTCTGCATGTTGGTTATGGTTACGTGGAGAAAAATCACAGGATGATAAGCAGCACACTGAGGATTCTGGATGCTAAATTCTAAATCCAGTTAATTTCCTAACGGGAGACCTTCAATGCATCTGTAATTCTTTTCCATGATATCTTTAGAATACAAAGTGTGCCTTAAATGCTCAAGCCAAGGGTGAGGCACATTGGAAGCATTTTAGTGTTCTTAAAAAAAAATCTAGAACACTGTCATGTTACTTTTATTAATAGTTTCATTTTATTTGGAGAAGGATGATGTGTGTCTCTCTGTATTTGCACTTCTTGCCATCATCTCCAGATTTCTGAGAACTAGAAATCATGAAAATTCATTGTGTCAGGCCAAGTCCTTGTCTTTAGGAGCCAGTGTGGCAAGGGAGGGCTAGGCTGCGTCTCTTGAAGGCACCTGCTGGTCACCCAGCTGGTGAGAGCTGGAGCCCTTTTGCAGCTTTAATTATTTCATGTGTATTTGCCTTCAGATCCCTTATGCAGATTATTAATGAAACCAGTTCTGCTTCTGACCCCAGGGAACCCCACTGTTGGCATCAAAACTATTGTCCAAACCCAGTAATGCATTATATTGCCTTCTTTTGGGGGTATTGAGACATCTCCTCCTCTCGTCCTCCTGGAGTGTCAACAGGCATTCCCTCTTCAGTCATTTAGGATTTGGGGACAGAGTTGACACTCCACCTTATCTCTTCCATTTGATAGATTCTCTCAGGGCCCTCCTGGCCTTGATCTTTCTGACCTTCTTAGCATGCCCTCCCCATCACGCCACACAGCCCATTTAGGTGACTGTCCTCTGCTTTACAATTTCTCATTTTGTTGGGCAGCAACCAGTGTCCCCAGTATGAATGAGTCTCTAAACTTGTGGGGTGGGAGGTAGTGGGCAGTGCATTGCTTTTCATTTTTAGTACTCTTAGTGGTGCTGGACAAAGCAGTTGGTCTGTTGGTCTTTTGGCCTTTGTGATCACAGTCGTATGACAGTCTGATCTGTGGTGACATAGAGGTCTTTTTATGGGGCTCAGACTGTTGCCCCAGAGCTTTTACATGGTTTTAATTTTTTTCCTTGAATATATTACATTGACTTTATCGTTGTTAAAATTTATTTGCTGCTTTCCACCCTATTTGTTCAAAATTTCCCCTGTAATCTTCCCATAAGTTTGGCTCATCCCTACCCAGAGTTTGGTGCCTTATTTCTATTATTATTATTATTATTATTATTATTATTATTTTGGCTATCATTTGTTGGGTACTCTGTAAGGAAGAACAATGCTTAGTACTTGAGGTACATTTAAAAATTTTTTTCCTAGGTTTCTCTGTCAGACCGAGGGAATCAGAATCTCTAGGAAGAGGAGAATGGAGACTCTTAAAAACCAAGACACTCTTTTAAAAAATTTTTTTTAAATGTTTATTTTTGAGAGAGAGAAACAGTGTGAGCAGGGGAGGGGCAGAGAGAAAGGGAGACACAAAATCCTAAGCAGGCTCCAGGCTCTGAGCTGTCAGCACAGAGCCTAACACTGGGTTTGAACTCACGAGCTGTGAGATCATGACCTGAGCACAAGTCAGACCCTTAACTAACTGAGCGACCCAGAAGCCCCAAAAACCAAGATGAAAAAAAGGTGAACTGCCTCCTCAGAGCTCCAAATTGTCCTTTGAGTAGGAGTCAATGCTTTCCTCATTTTACAGGTGAGGAAACTGAAACACAGAGAGGTGAGGTAATTTGCCCGAGGTCACATAACTGAGAAGTCAGAGTTCATTTGCAACCCAGTCTCCCTGTGCATTCTCTCGGGGGTAGTCATAAAAGTGTTAAATAAGAATAATTGTAGTCTTAACCCTGGGTCAGACCCACACTTGATACTTGGCTATCATAATGCCCATTTCATTTCCTCTTCTAGGCCCAAACCACCAATACCACATTAACCTCTCAGTGACACAAGTTTTTACTAACGAGGCGGCTTAAAGAGGCCATTTAGTCTAGCCTTTTACTCCTCCTGATCATAGTTTTTTGGATAAGATAGTAGACAGAACATAGCTTTTAGAATCAGACATATCTGATCTAATCACATCTCTGTTCTGTCCCTTGCTAGCTGTGTGGCCTTGGGCATATTACTTAACCTCTCTGAGTCTCAGCATCTCATCTGTAAAAAGGAAAAGATGATGGTACTTGTCTCATGGGATTATCCTGAGGGATGAAATGTGATACAGTATATGAAATACTCAGCAAGTGACTGACACATATGTGTTTGGCAGATAATAGCTATTGGAACATTCCTGAAGGAACATCAGTATTTGAAAGGCTGTTTATTATATAGAAGATTCCTATTTTTCTTTTGCCACTTTATTCTGTAACAGTTCTAATGAAGTGGTTAGATGTGCTTTTGTTTTTTTGTGCACATGCCAGTACCTTTTCCTGCAAAAGGTCTTAGTCCTCTGTTGGCCCTGAACTAAGTATAGTTGACCTGCCAGCCTGATACCGGGGTGGGACTCCATGTGGTGGTGACCTCCTTGACAGTCCTTGAGGCAGGCGGGCACTCACCAGTGCTGTGTAACCATGGCCGCCTTGGCCTACTGAGCGCTGATTTCATCCTTCACTTCTCTCAAAACTCAGGAGTGTGAGCCATCTGCTCTCTGTGATTGATCCACATTTATTTTGGCACTTTAGCTTAGCACATCCTCACCAGTGAGCACTCTCTGACCAGTGCTATTAGCCTGTCCATTTCAGGGGAAACATTCAAGAGTGGACACCCTGATATCCTGAGCCAAGACGGGGGTGACTGACCACTTGCTCAGCCAGTGTCCCCATCTCTGTTTTATCTGTGAACTCATCCTCAGCCCCCAGTCACTGGGGCATGACGATCCCTTAAACAGCCTTCTTCAGAGAAAGGTACTTCCTTAGTGGTCGTGCTTTGGGTAAGCGCCTCGCACACCGCGTCCATTTGTCACTGTGTATTTAAACAGTCTTCCTTTGTGATGTCTGTAGTCTCTTCACTTAGGCTGACTTTCTGTTTTCTGGGGAAACGTGTCTGTCTCCCTCACTCTCCAGGCACCCCACAGATTTTTAAAAATAGATTCATAACATACTTTATTTCGACTTAATTAACTTATGTCAAACACTTAGATTTTAACATGTGCATTCATCTAACTTTATGAGCTTAATCCTAAGAACTATCTTTTTCTCAGGCTTCAGTGTCAGAGTGCTGGATGTTCTTTGCCTTTTCCTGAAAGAAGCCCATTCTGATTCACTCATCTAATTATACATCACAAATGTATAAATGTAGCTCCGGAGTATATTATGGGTTTTTATAAATAAGTGCGCGGATGTGTGATCCAGGTGGGAGCTCAGTGAAGCCTACCGTTCTTAACAGGCAGAGTCCGAAGCTTAGGCTTCTTACGTTCTCCGTTCATTGGTAAGAGCCTGGCACCTGTGTTGAATATCAGCAGGTTTTTAAAAACACTGGTGTTTTTGTTCTGGGGTGCTGCTTTCCCTGGGTTTCTGGTGAGTCGGTGCTGAGGTGTTCCCTCGTGGGTCTGCACGCTGTGGGCCTGATCCGGATCTGGGACAGCTGGAATCCGAGACTGAAGTGGAGCCGCTGGAGGCGGCTCAGAGAGGCTGGTCTAGTTACGCCTCAGGGAGCTTTGGCAGCAGGCCTCGAGCCACCCTGGGCAGGGCACCAAGAGTGAGATTTTGGCTTGGGGGATCTGTGTGCAGAGAGCGAAGTGAGCAGGGGCCAGTGGCCTGGGCTCTACCTTTCAACTGCAGGGGCTAAGCTATCTGGCTTGGTGTTGAACTCTAAGCCCTGATCCCTGGGGTTGATTCATTATGGCCACCAGGCCTCCAGATGGAATATGCTGGACTTCTTGGTTCCCCTATCTTGCTAAAATTAGTTTTGTTGTGATTTCAGTTAATGGGTGGCTCACACACACGGTCTCCTTCTTGGTTTCCCTTAGAGCCAGACGTCTTTCTGGCCCTGGTTGCATATCCTTTGCTCATCGCAGTCCCCAGATATCAGCTTGACAGTACCACCGAGCATTCAGAGTGGTCTGTTGTGTGACTTAGCTGTCTTGCACTGGCCTGGAGTAAGGGACTAGGGGAAGGAAACACATCTGTCGAGTTTCTTCCTGGTGCTGGGAACTTTTCTCATTTTTCACAGGTGAGGCAGAAAATTGAGGTTCCAGAATGGTGACTGAGTGCCCCATGTCACACAGGTGGAGGTAGACCCGTTCACATCCCTATCTACCATCTGTTCTTTCCCTAGCGAAGTGCCCTCTGCAGGGAGTGTGCCTGGGCTTAGCCTCTCCTGCACAGGCTGGGTGTTCATTTTGACGAGCGAGGTTCAACCCCTCTGCAGTGTCTACCTGAGTGTCTACCACTCAGCCACGGCACTCCTGAGGGATTCTGAGCATTCCTGCTGATATTGGAGGAATGCTTCCCTCTCAGAGCACAGCACAGTCTCCCAGGGGAAGGCGAAAGAGCGATAGGGTGAGGAGCTGCCCCCCCATCTGGAAACAGAAAACATTCATAGTTAATTGGGGAATGGGAATAAAGGCAAAAGTTAGATTGGAAGTTGATCAGTAGAAGCCTGCCACCTCCCTTCTGGCCAGACAGGTCTACAGCCATTGTCCAGTCAGCCATTTTGGTCTTAGAACAAATTCTGGTGTCCAGCTCCTATTTCAGGATTCAGATGCTTTCAGCCACTAGCATATTCTGTCATGCCAACATCACGTTTCTTGTGACTTACAGTTTCCAAGAGTACAGCTTCCCATTAGCTTGCATTTTAGACCAGTGCCTCCCAGCCGGTGGCTCTCACTCGCCTTACAAGCCCCACTATCTGTTTGTTTATTTAGCATTGTCGACAAATGCGATTATTATTTTCTCCAGTTTTATTGAGAAATAATTGACCTGTATCACTGCACGAGTTGAAAGCATACAGCATGATGGCTTGATTTACATCTTTTGTGAAATGATGATCGCCACAGAGCCAGCTGATGTCTGTCTTCTCATATAGATACCATGGAAAGGAAAGAACGAAGAAAGGGAGCAAAGTGCTCAGGATTTACTCTGTTAACATCTTGCCGCAGATCGCACAGCAGGTTTGGCTCTGGTCATCATGCTGGCCATCACTCATCTTACCGCCGGAAGTGTGTGCCTTCTGGCTACCTTCCTCTGCTCTGATTGGCCCCTTCGGCTTGTGTCTGCCTTTGGTAACTACAAATCTGATCTCTTTTTCTAGGAGTTGTTGTTTGCTTGTTCGTCTGTTTGCTTTTTTTTTTTTTTAAGATTCCACATGTGAGATTGTACAGTATTTGTCTTTCTCCATGTGTCTTACAATCACTTAGCAAAATGCCTTCAGGGTCTAGCCACGTTGTTGTAAATGGTAGGATTGACTCGTTTTTCATGGCTGAGTAACATTCCATAGTGTATATAGACATGTTCTTTAGTCATCCGTCGCTGAACACTTGGGTTTTTTCCATTTCTTAGCTGTCATGAATAATGCTGCTGTGAACTGTTTGAGTTCAGGTTTTCTGTATGTTTGGGTACATTCCTAGAAGTGGAATTACTGATATGGTCGTGCTGGTCTTAATTTTTGAGGGCCATCCATATTGTTTTCCACAGCAGCTGCACCGGTTTCCATTCCCGCCCCCAGAGCACGAGCCTCCCTTCTCTCCACTTCCTTGCCACACTCCTTGTCTTTCGTCTTTCTGATGATGGCTGTTCTGACAGGTGTGAGGTGATAGTTCATTGTGGTTTTACTTTGCATTTTTGATGGGTGTTGTAGAGTATCTTTTCATGCATCCATTGGTCTTCTGTATATCTCCTTTGGAGAAATGTGTATTCAGGTACTTTGCTCATTTTTAATTGGATTATTTGTGGGTTTTGTTGTTGTTTGCTTCTTGCTGTTGAGTTGGATGAGTTCTTTATATGTTTTGGATATTAATCCCTTATCAGATACATGGTTTCCAGGTATTTTTTCCCTTTTCTGTAGGTTGTCTTTAGGGAATGTGATTATTCATTCAAATGACTGTTGAATCCCAAATAGTTTTTTCTACTTTAACCACTTACATGGAAAAAAAAATAGAGAATGCATTTCTCTGCCCTTTTTTCTTGTGTGTGTGTGTGTGTGTGTGTGTGTGTGTGTGTGTGTGTTTCAGCATTGGTTCCCTGGGCATCATTACTACACAGGCTTCCCTTTCTGGCATGTACACTACTCAGGGCCTTATGCTAATGGACTCTGGATTGTTATGCTTTTTAAATTCTTACCTCCATGTTTTATTATTTTTTAAAATTCTTTTTAATGTTTATTTATATTTGAGAGAGAGACAGAGACAGTACATGAGCAGGGGAGGGGCAGAGAGATAGGGAGACAGAATGCGAAGCAGGCTCCAGGCTCTGAGCTATAGCACAGAGCGCGATGTGGGGCTCGAACTCACCTGAGCTGAAGTTGGATGCTTGACTGAACCACCCAGGCGCCCCTCATCTCCATGTTTTATATTTTGGGGGTGGTTCTTTTGTTGCCAGCTTGAGCTTTCCATTACTATGAAAAGTAATAGATCCCTTCTTCTTCCCAGTGAAACTCACACTTTCTTCCTCAGTCCTATGAAGATCAGATAAGGCCATGGGAAGGCATCAGGGCTGTGAACGCCAGAGCCTTCCATCCAGAGTACCTGTCCTGCTGCTGGGTCTCCACTTGTACAGAAGACAACTAGATCAGAGAGGATCCAGGAAAGCTGCAAACACCACAGTTTGCTAGCTTGGGCAAATAAATGACCGTGAGGAACCTCAGTTTTCTGAGCTGTAAAATGGGGATTATATGGTTCCCTCCATATTTTTTGAGTTGGTGGGAGGCCAGGAAGAAGAGGAAGTCATCAGATGTGTGTATTAAAGTGAGTGTGAACCCAAGTGCCATTCAAACAGTTCTTGGTGGTTTGACTTAATGTGCAGATCTCTTATGTGCCTACTCTAAAAACTGCTAGAGAGACCTGTTGGCTCTCTGTGGCTCATTCTCCAGGAGATAGCCAGCTCCTGGTTCCCTCCCTCCCACTGGGCTCTGGGTAGAATGCCGAGCCGGCAGTCACTCATCCCTCCGCCTCCTTCTGGAATGCTCACATCGTTTTGGCACAGTTGAGATCAGGTTTAACCACAGTGCATGCATGCGCGCACACACGTACATGTGTGCAAGTGTGCTCTCCCTTCCCCCATGGGTGTACAAAAACAGTGCTACATAAACTGTCTACCTCACACAATGCATTTGTAAGCGTGTTTTTACTTAATGCCTGCTTCTTTATATAAATTCTCTGTGTTCAAGAAAACACTACTGTCTTAGAACTGAGTTTGAACACTAAAACACTACCTTGGCTTTTGATAACCTGCCTTCATTTTAGGGCAAGCCACAGGTATTCTTTCTTAGGACGTTATTTTTGAACCCAGGGCTCTTCTCATCCATAGGCGTA
Source organism: Suricata suricatta (assembly GCF_006229205.1). NCBI lineage: Eukaryota > Metazoa > Chordata > Mammalia > Carnivora > Herpestidae > Suricata > Suricata suricatta. The sequence goes on along the minus strand of NC_043700.1, from coordinate 47,287,868 downwards.
TCGTCCATTTAAAAATCATAGATCTGATGAAATAAACACGATTTGGTCTGTGTCTTCAAAGGGCTTACAGTCTACAGGAGATGTAGCCCTACTGGCAGCGGTAGAAATAGATTCCTGAGCCTGACCATGTGCCAAGCACTGGCCTGAGAAGTGTCTGGTGTAACACAGGGTGGTGTATGCAGGCCAGAGCAGTGGAACAAAGGGCATTGCAGCAGCGGTTTTGAAAGCGAGCAGGGAGCTAGGTGTGAAGGAAGGGGAAGTGCACTTGTTCCTGGGCAGAACTGTGAAAACAGCTTTTCCTTCCCTGCTGGCAGTGCAAACAGAACGGTCCCTTTTACTTGATTGAATGATCGCTGTGCAGTCAGACTAACAAAAGTGTTTGTTGATCAGGGTCCTTTATTATTTGCTGGAGAAAATTCAGTGTAACTAGATCAGATGACCTATTTCTATGGCCCATCTGCTGGAATATGAAAATAGCACTGCTGTTTGGGACCCTTATTTTTCCCATCATTCTATTACGTGTCTTACTCACAATAATGGGAAGGCTTGGTGCTCACAGGGGATGCTGTGGAGAGGATGAGGGATAGGCAGCCTTTAAGGTGCCTGTCAATCCTGATAGTCTGTAATTTTTTTACTGGTAGTCTATGCTATACGCTGATGTGGTATAAGCTAGCTTTCTAAAACCGCCAGAAATAGAAGATAATTAGAATGTCCTGAGAGTCCAAATGGTCATTTTTTGAACAGCTGATTTAGAAATGTTGGTACTGAATCAATTGCTAATGTGCCTAGTGCTGTATATCTTAAGCTTGTTTGTGAAAATCTAAAATGCACACCACACATTTTGAAATGCTATAATAGGGCCTGATGAATAACTTGAGAGGTCTGAAAGTTTTAGCTTAGGCCCTTGGCCGCTCTTGGAGGGTTTTTTTGTTTTTTGTGTTTTTTTTCTTTCCCAAAGCCAGGCTGGGCAGAGTCCTGTGGGGAGAAAGGTTGATGTATGGCCAGTGAAGGGAGTATTTTTTTTTATTACTTTTTCTGGAGAAGCCACCCCAGGAAAAAAAAAATAAAGCTTTAGAACCACCGGGCAGCATTTGGGTGGTAATAACACAGTATGACAGGTGGCTTTGGCCAAGGTTCAAATGGTGACCTGCAAACTATGAAGACCACAGACATATTTGCATATGGTCATAAATATGCTGTAAATGCATGTGGCATCTCTCTACAGACATCATACCTGGCAACAAATTGCTGGAAAATGAACTGTTTGGGAATCCTATTCCCCAGTGGGTTCTGTTGTAAAATAATAGGTATGATTTGCTACAATATTTTGACCTTTAGATGAGCTTAGAAAATCACAGTGGGGGGGCATGTGGGGGGTTCAGTTGTCTAAGCGACCAACTCGATTTCAGCTCAGGTCACATCTCACGGTTCACGAGATCGAGCCCCACATCAGGCTGTGCGCTGACAGTGCAGAGTTTGCTTGAGATTCTCTTTCTCTCTGCCCTGCCCCAGCTTGTTCTCTAAATAAATAAATAAATAAATTTAAAATAAAAAAAATCACAGTGAAAACAATTTTAAGTTAAAACTTTATAGATATAAAAGAAAAAATTAGCTTTCTGATAAAAGATTAAGACTGACATGCAAAATACTTAGCCCAAAGAACTAAAAACTCAAACTGTCATTCTGGGCAGTGGTTCCCCAGTGGAGGTCATAAAATAGGCAGAAAGCTAAGATTTAGTAGGGGACCTGAAACTCTTGGCAGAGGCTTGATGTCCCTCGCCAGCTTCATAAACTGTTCACTGGGGGGAAGCAAGCACCCGGGATGTAGCAAATGGGACTCTTATTCTAAGTGTCACTCTCCTTCAACAACCACAACCACAAAAACTCCCAAAAAGTCCCGTTAGTTGTGTACGGAATCACGCTGACTTATGACTCGCACCCCGGAAGTGCCGTTCGGTGATGTCCTGGCTGCTGCCGTGTCCGTGGGTGGTAGGAGAGAACCATCGTGCGCCAGTACATGCACACACACCTACATGTGCCGAGACCGGTGGTTGTCCAGCGGCAGTCACATGTCAAATCGCAACTTGCAGCCCAGAACCACAGAAAGGGCTTGTTTTCCTCTTCTGCCTGTTCCAGTTATTTAACTGATGGCAGATGTCCTCATTAAGGGCTATTAGCACATCAGAATATGTTTGCTGAGCCTGGAAAAGAGTTAACCCCTTTGGACACTCACCAAAATATGAGGGCAGCCAGCCCCACCTATTAGTGACAGCAGCAGGGTGGGTAGCACAGGGTGGCTCAGGATCCCCTTAAAAACGGGCCATCACTGAGAAGGCTTTTTTAGAGGGAGTTTATGCTTCAAAGAATTCTACAAATAACTTCAAAAAGTGGGAATTGGCTACCCTGAAATAGATGTTTCTTGATTTCTTTTTGCTGCACTAGAACCATATACTAAATTAAGGCATGGCTCTTCATATGGACCACCAATGGCTCCCAAGAAAAACCCCAAATGGGGAATGACTAGAAGTAGAGACGAGGAAAGAAGAGTTTGAAGGGGGCTGTAGTTAGACTGATAGAACACACTAAGGAGGGTGGTGCCTGGGTGCTCAGTCCGTTAAGCATTGGACTTGAGCTCAGGTCATGATCTCAGTCTGTGTGTTTGAGCTCAGCGTCAGGGTCTGTGCTGACAGCTAAGGACCTGGAGCCTTCTTCAGATTCTGTGTCTTTCTCTCTGCCCCCTCCCCTGCACGCTTTCTCTCTTTCTCTCTCTCAAAATAAAATAAAGACATTAAAAAAAAAAAAAAACATGTGAAGGAGGGAGGGTGCCCCTCCACCCGAGGTGTAAAGTAGTAGGCAATCCCGAAAAGTCATTCTGGGTCCAGAGTTAACCTGGCTCCTTTAGCCACCTGCGTGATAAAGCCCTGTAGGTGTGCCGGTCATTTCTGAAGGACTCTGTTGATTCTGTCGTCCATAAAGCCATGTCCATAAAATAACGAGTGTACTAATGAACCCAAGGGAGACATTGATCGCCCCTGGGGATGCTGCCTGCTCTACATTTAGTCTGATTTGTATTCACTTCCATGCTATCAATCCCCCATATAAACTGAGCAAAAGTTTTCCTTAACTTTTGGGATTGTCCTATTATCTCTTTGTGCCCCCTCAGAGGGTGATCGATATGTGTGTAAAGGTCTTCCTGAACCACTAAATGATTAACAGTGACTTGGACTGTTTAACGAGGTCACGCTAAAGCATTGACCTCTATTTTGTAGGTAGGAGGCCAAGTGGAGAAGAGATTTTTCAAGGAAAGAAAATGCACAAAGAAATGGAAAGAGAGACTTGTAGGGAGCTATTTTTTTTTCTCTCTCAAGGTTCATTGACATGGGAAAAAAGTACCATGTAGATAAAAAGCGGCTTAATTGTTTTATTTTGAGAGATCCCACACCTACTAGAAACCTCCCTTCCCCTGCCCAGGAGCAATGGCTTCTATTTGTGTAGCCTCAGCAAGCTGGCCTCACTGTGGCTCAGTTTCCTCATCAGAAATAGAAGAGTGTTGATCTTAAGTTGTTTCTGAGGATTTAATTAGGTACAATCTGTGAAAGTTAGTGCCTATTAGGTCCTTAATAAGGGCAGTTTCCCTTCCTTGTTTCTCTTCTGCTTTTAAAAATTAAGTTGTGGGCTTACTATAAATAAATCAGATAATAACATGTATTTCAGTGGATTTGGGCCAGTTAAAGGAGAAGGGCCAGAGCGTGAAGGCAAATGCTGGGAGAGCACTGGGTGCTGTATATAAGCGATGAATCGCTGAATCCTACTCTGGAAATCATTGTTACACTAACTTTGATTTAAGTAAAATTTAAAAATTAAAAAAAAAAAGCATCAACAGAACCAATGAACCAACAACAACAAAAAGAAAGGAAATGAACGCGGGGCCAAGCTGGCAGTGGACTGGTTCAGCAACTTGACACAAATCCAGCGGCTTTGGAGGGCTTGGGATTCACAAACCAAGTAAAAACTATCCTTTAAATTACAAAAGAAAAAGGCTTTCAGAAACATTGTCAGAGTCTGTTAGCCAAATATTTCAGGCTCCATCTGACGACTGGCAGCCCAGGAATTTTGGAAATACTATCCTTTCTTCATTTTCAGTGCTAGAAACCTCAGACTTCCGGCTCTGGAAAAGTGGGGGTGGCCATTGTGTTTTTTGGTCAAGAAAAGGTTTTTTTTTTTTTAATTTTCTTTCCCTGGATGGGTGCTGCCATCTGATGTCTCTAGGTGGCACTGCGGCTTTGACTCCAGCTCTTAGGAACCCATTGAAATTAATCTGAAAGTCAGAGGTTCTTGTTTCTGGCTGGAGGCTTCAAGGATGAAGGGTGGTGACTGAGTTCCTAAAACTGACTTAGCTTGGATATACTTTTTTTTTTTTGGTAATGGTAAATAATTTACTCCTTACAATTGTCTTCCTTTTTAGTGTTGTAGTAAAGCTTCCCAATAGTGTTGTTCAGTGACACTGAAGTCACCAGACAGCTAAATAGGAACTCTATAGGATGCTGTGACTCTGACCTTTTCTTATCTGTTCTTTGCTTTCCAGGGAAGTCCCGGTAGAGATATCATGCTATCTGATTCCATCCGATTCTGATACCGTGCTATCTGAAGCTTGGAGTAAAATACTTGTAAAAATGAGCCAAATACTTTTTCTCCTTTTTTGCAACATTATTATTATCTTTTAAACTTATTTTTCCCATTCATTTTACTGCAGAGATGTTTGCTTAGCATACTTTGCTGGAATATGGTTGGAAAGAGGCCAGGATTAGGAGATGTGGAGATAGCATGGGGCCTAAACAGAACCCTGAGGCACTTTGGGAGAAGGGTGAAAAGTAGGAAAATTTATGGAACTGTTCCAAATGAGTTTAAATTCTTAGCTGTGATGATGGTTTTCTTCTGGTGTGAGTGTGGTCACGGGAGGGGAAGTGGAAGGCAAGAGAGATGTGGCTGGTACAATCTCTTGAAATGCCAGGCTTAATAGAGTGGGGTAGAGTTAGCTTGGTGGGGCATGAAATAGTACTGGTATAGGGGTCCATGAACATGGTTGTGTTTTATACCTCCCACAGCGCTGGGGAATGTGCTTTGCACATAGCAATTCCTCAACTAAATACTAACTGAATAAATGACTAGGAGGGAACAGAGGACCTGGAACAGCAGAGATTAGGAATGTGCTAGGGAACCCAAAGGAAATGAACCACAGGACGGGCGAAAAACCAGGAGTGCTGTGCAGAAGGAGGGCGTCCTGAGTTCGCAGAGGGCTAGGTCTTCTCTTCCTCTTCTGCCAGGAGACCCAGGCCTGAGATGTAGGCCCCCTGGTAGGCACCTGCCCCTCGAGTCCTGTGCAGGAACAAAGGGTACAGGTTTGTGGTGGTGAAGGGGCTGCAAAGGCCTGTTCTGTTGTTAGGTGACTGACAGAAGTCAGTTCTCAGGAGTTGGTGAGAAGGGCAGCCAAGTAGGCAGGGAAGCAAGAAGGAGGGCGCTGACAGTGCTACTTTGTATTTCTACCACACTTTGCAGGTTGTGAAGAGCTTCTACAGAGTGTTCTCATTTGCTCCCCCTACATATTGGTGAGGGGAATATTAGTGTTGTGATTTGTAGATGCGGAAACAGGCTGTGAGTGGGCACAGACCGTGTGGTCTGAGGACAGATCTGTGTTTTCATTGTAGCTCACTTAGCAGGCAGGCTGCAGGGATTTCCCGAGGGTACGCTTGTCAACTGATTTGGATTGCTGAGAGATCCAGAGGATGAAGTTCTTGTTTTCCAGAATAATATAGGTGCATGAAGGTCAAGGAGGGGCTCAAAGAACTCCTGAGGGTCCCACTCAGCCCTGGAGTTCATTGAGTGCCACAGTGGTTAGAACCCCTCTTCTCTCACAGGAGGAATCTGACTAGTGAGACATCAGACCAAGTTGCTAGTTTCAGTCTCCTCCTTAGCATTTCCCTCTCTAGCGCGTGGAAGGCAGTGCTACCCAGTTCCCTGCTTTCTGCAGTGTGATGAGTGGGGGTCCATGGGTGCCTTCAGAGTATGCTGAAATGACCCTCGCCATTTTTCACTCTGGCTCCTGTTTGTCATGGGATGAACGTGCTGACCACTTTTACTGCCGTGAAAGTCAAACTCTCAGCCTTAGTTCCTCAAGTGTAAAATGAGGAAAGGAGAGTTAGCTTCTCATTTCCATGGCTCTTTGCAACTTTGAAGCCAACTAAGCTTGAGAATCTGCGAGTCTCTGACAGATGTCCTTGAGCTTTGACTTAGTGATGTCATATATAAGGACCTGACCTAAGGTCCTTGGTGTGTGTGTGTTGAGGTTGAGCTCAGAGACTGCTCTTTGCTGGCAGAGCAGATTAAACAGCACAATGCAGGATACAGCCATCAGATACAATAAAGGATGTCTTAAGTTAGCAATGACGAATTTGCCTAAGAAAATACTTGGTGTCTTCTAAAAGTGTTTTTTTTTAAATAGAGTAACATTTAATGATGTAGTAAAAGCTACGCAAGCTATTTAAGGGAGAATTCAGTTCACCTAACCGTAATCCCATATTTGTGGAAACAGAAGTTTGTAAATATGTATGTAGAAGAACTCATGACATGTGACACAGGAAAATCGGGTATCTCTCGGAGGCAGCATCTTGAGTGATTTGTTTTTTCTTTGTGCTTAATATTTTCTAAGTGTCCTACTAAGAACAGCTATTACTTTTGTAAAAAGAAATTGTAGAAGTTACTTTAAAATGTTTCATCTACTTTGACGGGTGCTTCTAGACTCCTGCTGCATGTAGGGCATTGTACTAAAAAGCTTCCTGATTACTCCAGATAATGGATAAAGGACTCCTTGTCCCCTTTGCCTCCACAGGAAAGGCAGCAGCATGGCCAGTGTGCTGTCCCGGCGCCTTGGTAAGCGGTCCCTCCTGGGAGCCCGGGTGTTGGGGCCCCCTGGGGCAGCCCCACCGTTGGAGCCTCAGACTGAGCTGCTGGAGGGGGCGGCCACCCAGCCCTTCCTTGCCTCTAAGGACACTTCCTGCCAGGAGCAGCCCAAAGAGATCCTCAAGGCTCCTGGCCCTTCGGGCCTCCAGCAGGTGGCCTTTCAACCTGGGCAGAAGGTAGGTTGGTCCCCATGTGGATGGTGTCTGATATTCCCAGGCTTGGGGCTGGCAGGCCAGCAGTGCCCTGAGTGACAGGCCACAAACTCTCTGGGCACCAGTTTGTATGCAGACCGTTTACTTGCATCCCTCTGGGCCCTTCGGCAGCAGGCTTCCCTTGAGAGTGGGTCATCATTAGCAGACCCAGATTTCCTCTATGATAGTGCTGTCTGGTACCTGTTATTCTGGACTTAGTCCTACTCAAAACCTTAGTTCAAAGCTTGGCAAGAGCTCAGTTTCTCAATCTGCCTCAGTTTCCAGCTTGACAGAACAAGAATCTGAGGCTTATGAGAAACATAATATTTCAACTTTGAATCACCTTTAGGCATTTTCAAGAGGCAAAGGTGTTTGTTTAGTCAGGATGACATTTGGATTTCCTTTTCCAGTTTCCCTCCCCTTGTGGCAGGGCTCAGTCATCACCTGTACCTGATATTATCACCAGGTCCGAATGCATTGACTTCTCAAGGACCCATAAATAGAGACTACCTCCCTGCTGAGGCTTCTATTGTCAGGCCTCTTTTCCCATGATGTAAAGTGACCTGCCAACTGCTGGGCACTCCTTGAGAGAAGTCTGCCTACCTCTCCACCCCTACCATCTAGTCCTTAGGTAGACTTAGAATCTTCTGAAGGGAAAAATTCAGTGTGTGATCAATTCAGGTAGTAGTTGGAAAAATATATAGGCAGCAGATATAAAGGACTTCAAAGGTAAGACAGAGCAAGACATCAGGAGGATGGATACAGAGTTCAAATTCATTTGGTTAGAGAATTTAGTCCATTTACATTTAAAGTAATTACTGATAGGTAAGGACTTCCATTTTGTTAATTGTTTTCTGACTGTTTTGTAGTTCCTTTGTTCCTTTCTTCCTCTTGCTGTCTTCTGTGAGTTGTTAATTTTTTTGTAGTTATATAGTTTGGTTTCTTTCTCTTTCTCTTCTATGTATACACTAGAGGTTTTTTCTTTCTGGTTACCATGAAACTAACAGAAAAATCTTAGGGTTATAACAGTCTATTTCAAGATGATAACTACTTAACTGTAATTGTACGTGGATTCCAAGATCAGAAAATAATTCCAGAAACTGGCATGTTTGCTCTCTCCATCTAGAGAGTTTATAAGGATCTGTTCTGGGAAGAACTGATCCACTGTGGCTAATTTGGGTGCCCAGGTGGGAAGCAGGTACCTGGGAACATCTGCTTGAATTAAAAATGGGTTCAGAGATAGGGGCACCTGGGTGGCTCAGTTGGTTGAGCATTGACTTGGGCTTAGGGCATGATCTCGCAGTTCATGGGTTTGAGCCCCACGTTGGGTTCTGTACTGATAGCTCAGAGTCTAGAGCCTGCTTCAGATTCTGTGTCTCCCTCTCTTTCTGCCCCTCCTCCACTCATGCTCTGTCTCAAAAATGAATAAAAAATGTAAAAAAAACCCAACAAACCCAAATGAGTCCGAGAAGCAGTTTGTGGCAGGTAGATCCTGGTTCTCAGAACTGGGAGCATATGGCCTAAGAACTACCAAGTACTGACCACTGGTTGCTCTTTTTCTCCCCCTCAGGTTTATGTGTGGTACGGGGGTCAAGAATGCACAGGACTAGTGGAGCAGCATAGTTGGGCAGAGGACAAGGTGACTGTCTGGCTTTTGGATCAGAAGTTACAAATCTGCTGTAAAGCGGAGGAGGTGTGGCTGGCTGAGCTGCAGGGCCCCATCCCCCAGGCACCACCAGCCTATAGGCCTGTCTCCAGGAACATTGATGTCCCAAAGAGGTTTGTGTGGGAGCACTTGGGCTCTGGGCTCTGGGAGTCACGTGGGCGGTGAGGCACTGGGTTGTGGGATATCTTGTGTTGGGGAAGGACTGTGCAAGTCCTAGCCGTCTAGTTGTCCAGATCCTGGACAAATAGGATTCAGAGAGGGGCGTTCTTTAAAACAAACAGACAAACACACCGAGAATGGCATCCTTTCTTCCCTGTAACTCTACTGTGAGTGGTTCATCTTTGGCATGGCTAAGCGCTATTTTTGCCCCCTTCATTCTTAAATTAAAATAAGTAGCTTTTCATGATGGGAGATGGGAAAAAATGGCTTAGATCAGGAGTCAGCAAACTTGTTCTGAGTGGGCCAGATAGTAAAAATCATGTAGTTTTATGGCCCAACCAGTCTTTGTCCCACTCCTCAGCTCTGCTGTGGGCAGTGCTCCAATAAAATGTTACTTACAGACACTCAGATTATAACTTCATCTAATTTTCTTGTGTCACATATCAAGAGCTAATTCTTTTGATTTTTAAAACCATATAAAATTGTGCCATTCTTAGCTTATGAGTCACATAAAAATGGGCAGCAGAGCACGTCTGGCCCACAGCCCACAGATTGCTGACCCCTGGCTTAGATCTTCAAAACTGCTGAAGAGTGAAGAATGCCTATTTTGCTTTAGAATTTTATGATAAAAATTTCCCCTGAGTGTATGTATATATTCCCACCGGCCAGTGGGTGTTGCCGTGTGCCGGATGTGCAAGCAGTCAGGTCCCCCTCCACTGCTTTCTGTCTGTGGGTACCCCCATTGACGACAGCATATCTGGTGTCTTCAGACAGACCAGTGCAATAGTATTTGGTTGCAAATTCAGTGGAACGCTGGCAAAGAAATTGTTTTGCTCCTCTATGGAAATAAAAATTCAAAGATCACACACAAAAAGGGGATGCTGATATGTTTACTATATTAGTCTTAGTCTTGGTTTAGCTGCTTCAAACCCGGTCCCAGATTTCAGTGGATTTGAACTGTAAAGAATGAAGTAACACAGTCCTTTGAAGTAGATGAGCCACCTAGAAATTTATTTCAGAATAACTTTTCATACTTTTACTGTAACTTATGGTAAGTGGCTCTAAGTTTACTTCCACGTAACGTAGCTTTATATGGATTTTTAAAAATTACATGTAAAATTTTATAGAACTCTGCTCTGAGCACTGAGATTTACACCAGGAGATTTAGCGTTTCTGGTTTACTTGCTCATTGGCTTGTGTACTGCGTTCAGAAGCTGTCAGACTACCTCATCATTTTTTCTCAGGGGAGGGGAAAGGAACTGGTTAGTGTAATTGTTCTTTATTTTATTTTATTTTTTGTACATTTATTTTTGAGAGAGTGAGACAGAGTATGAGCGAGGAAGGGGCAGATAGAGAAGGAAACACAGAATCGGAAGCAGACGCCAGGTTCTGAGTAAGTGGTCAGCGCAAAGCCTGATGCAGGGCTTGAGCGTCCGAACCATGAGATCATGACCTGAGCCGAAGTCAAGCACTTAACTGACTGAGCCACCCGGGCGTCCTGCTCTTTCTTTATTTTAAGTAGAAGATGGAGAAAGGAGGGTAATTTTAGTGCTTTCATATTCCATCAGTTGTCTTTTATCCCCCTGGTTGATTTTATTGCTTTTGCTATTCTCTCTCTCCCCCAAATAAAATTCTTGATTTTAAGCCGCAGTTAGAGTTAGGAAATGAATTTAGGGGACAATGTAGCTGCTTCCAGGTGTCACTAGTGGCATGGGGACCGACCTGCTTGCAGCGGGGTTGACTGATACTAGAAGCGCAATTCAGAATGGGTATTTTTCATGAAGAACGAGGAGAGAGACCTTCGTGCTTTAGTTAGCACGCACACTGGCTGGTTGGAGTGGGGGCGTGGAGGGGACAGTCCAGAAGTGTTAGTGGGTCTGCTGCCCACTGTGTCAGGAAGTAACCTCTGGCACTCACCCACTTGAATCCAGGAAGTCGGATGCAGTGGAAATGGACGAGATGATGGCGGCCATGGTGCTGACGTCCCTGTCCTGCAGCCCAGTCGTGCAGAGCCCTCCTGGGGCCGAGGCCAACTTCTCTGGTGAGGAAGGGGGCCCTGGTGGGTTCTGGGTGTGGCGCAGGCCCGCCACCGCCTGCCTCCGCTTAGACCAGCCAGTAGACTGGCAGTAGGAAGTCTGGAGTCTCTTCTCACTTGCATCTCAGACTGGCTGAGTGACACTGAGTTAGATGCTTCCATTCTTTTTCTTCAGTTTCCTCAGCTGGGGAGGAGGTTCCTGGTGCATTGTGAAGATGTTGAGCATGAGGCTGGCCGCTCTTCTATGGGAGTAAGTGAGCGAGGCACTTCGGTGGGGGCCTGAACAAGGCCCGTAGAGGAATATTTAGTTCACAGAGAAGCTGACTAAATGGTCCCCTAGGGGCCTCGGAAGATTCATGCCCCCATTCCAAGTGCCTAATTCAGCCTTGTAAATTAGTGCGGGCCTACAGGCCAAGGACCTGGAATACATGAGCTGAAGTCTAAAATCCAGTTGCTTAATACAGAGCAACAGTATGACTTCACAGCAGATTCCCGAATTAAAAGAAAATACTTCTGGTGCGACCCCTCACGCATACATGATTGGCAATACGGGAGGAAGAAGGGTTGCCTTATGTTAGTAGTTTGACCAGACTGGTAGTGAACCTGAAGTTGTTTTTGAACTTCATTATAGGGCTGGCCTAACTTACTCCCAAGGAATAACTTTTCTTCATTGGTGACATCTAGCTGAAATGCAGGCTACTTAAAAACTTATAGGAAGATAGGAGTTAGCCGTGAACACATGTCAGGAGGAAAGAGGCCTTTGCACGTATCAGGCATAAGGAATTTCCCTACATAGAAGGCAGATTGAAAGGCAGGTACAGCAGGCTTGCTGCCTCCACCCAGAGCCTGTTGCTGACGCCTGAGAGTCCGATGGCCCCTAGCTGTGGAGCTCAGCATTGCACAGCTGCTGCAATGGCAAAGTGGGGAGGAGCCAACTGTAAGTTTTTCAGGAAATTCTACAAGTTTCGGAGATCCCGGAGGAAGATCAGGAAAGTGTCATAAAGGCAAGGAAAATCACTGACTCCAATTCCCATCAGGTGTGTGTGTCTGTGAGTGTGTGTAAAACACATAAATACACGTTCACACACACACCCCAACACCAATGTTAGACACATCTGATAATATGCCCTGATCCCAAGAGCTTAAGTCCCAGTTTGACAGCCATTTTTAATGGTCTATTAAAGATTTTTTTCCCCATTACAGTATATTTCTGATCTTATGGTTGAAGTCAGTGGAAAAATAAGGGTTGCTTGGCAGCTAATTATATTGAAGTATTCTGCCAGGAGAGGTCTATGCCTTGCTGTAGTTATCACAGGTACTATTTACATGGAAACTACATATTCTCTCTGTTCTCTCTACTGTTGGGGTGGTTGTGTATGTGTGTGTGTGTGCAACAGGGAATTATACACATTTCTGAAAAACTCACTGTAAACTTCATAGCTATGCATTTACAGAGGAGTACTTTGTTTTCCTGGTGTAGAAAATCTGTTACCCTTGCCCTACAAGATCTTAGGATCCAAGGTAGAGTCATTTATGTTTATCTTATAACTTACAGATTAATGTATGATACTACATTTTTGTTGTTTTCTCTTTTTCTCCCACTGTATGTCCCCTTGCTGCTTCCAGTGTTTGAGCCGTTTGGGCCATTCCTGTGTGGAAGGCTGCTGTGCTGTAGGGTTGACCTGCCCTTTCTCTCCAGAGCCTGATCCCACCAGATGCAGCATTCTCTTCCCTGGCCTGTCTCTCCCTGACAGACGTGTGTGGGCCTTGGGCCCGTTGGTCTGTTGGTGGCTCCTGAGTTCTTCCCTGAAGGGCTACCCTGTTTTATGCCCTACGTGTGCATGTTGTAAACTCTGAGTTTTCAAGAAGTCATCGCTTTGAGACTTGACAGGGATACTTAGGGAGGGAAGAGTTCCTCCATCCTTTTCTCCTCACATGGAGAAGAGCCTGCCCTGGACACACGGAATGCTGGGAATCTATTTCAAATGTCTAGATTAGCCTAGAAGCAGTTGGGAATTGAGCAGGACGAGAGAAAAGCAGTAGGATTTTTATCCTGACCACAAGGGGTGTGGTAGTTACCTCAGAATCCAGGGTAGGGCAGCTGTGTAGAATGGCTGCCCATGCTGGCAGGTGGGGCTTTAGGGGACGTGGCCATCACATGACACATGTCACAGTTCCCCACCCCCCTTCTCTTGCTATTTCAGAATTTCACATTCTCTTGTGCTGTAAATTAATCTGGATTTATGGCCTGAGCATGGAGAGTCTGGGTTGGGTCTAAAGCAGCCTGAAGACAGGCAGGTTTTTTTTTTTTTTTTTTAAATGTTTATGTATTTTGGGGGCAGAGAGAGAGGGAGACGGAGGATCCCAAGTGGTCTCTGCTCTGACAGCAGCGACACCCATGCAGAGCTTGAACTCACAAACCTTGATATCATGACCTGAGCCGAAGTCTGGCGCTTAACCAACTGAGCCACCTAGGCATCCAAGACAGGCAGTTTATAAACTGAAAATTGCACCTGTCTCCCTGTGGTCTTCTTCCTGTTCGTCTGCACTGCTGGGAGCAGGGCAGTGGGTTCAGGGCTGTGTGGTGTGGAAGGGCCTCCCTGTCAACTCATGATTCCTTTCAACTGTCTTTGCCACTCCGTTTGGGGGGTGGGATCCTAAAACCTCCCCTTTCTGAGCTCTGGTCCCTGCTCTGCACTGCTGGCCATTTCCTTCCACGGCCACGTGGGTAATCATTAACCGACAGACACACACTGCAACTTCATTGTATATATTATTAATAGAAAGATAATGAACTCTCAGAGTTCGTCTCTCCATCTGCAGATGTGTTGCTTGTGGGTAAAAGCAGGACTCACCCAGGCTGTAGCTGGCTCCAGTGAATGTTACCCCTCCTGCAGCTGGGAAAGCTGGTGCAACTTTTTTTCATGTGCCAGTTCTGAGGGCCTTGCCTGGGTTTAAATTCTTGAAAGGCATTTATCAAGAAAGCCTGGCCCAGGAGCTCTTAAGTTGGTCTTCCATCTGACTTGCTGTTGGGGGAAGGGCCCCACCTGAGACCCAGCAGGCCTGTGGTGCAAGTTCTCATCAACCCTTTCAGGCTTAGATGCAGGAGGAGGGACTGTCCCTCCCCACACCCCACTCTCTTCTCTGCTTTTCTTTTTAACATATAAAGTGAGAAATACATTTTAATTAGGTTATCTTTCTACTAATAATACATAAAATGAAGTTGCAGTATGTGTCTGTCACTTAATGATTACCCATGAGGCTGTGGTAGGAAACGGCCAGTGGTGCAGAGCAGGGATCCTTTCCCAGAGCTCAGAAATGAGAGGTTTTAGGGTTCCCGCCCCCTGCCCCCACCTCTGCAAGGAGTGGCAAAGCCAGGCAGAGCCAGAGCCAGGAATTGGATTCAGGAACCCAGACTGCAGATTAGAATTTCATGGTCTCTGACTGGGGCTGTTGGTTGAATCTGGTGTAGACAGAGTTGTGCCGAAAGGAGGCGCTGCCCGGGGACAGCAGGTGAGCGCCCGCTGTCCTCTCTCCATTCAGCTTCCAGAGCAGCCTGTGATCCGTGGAAGGAGAGTGGCGATGTGTCGGACAGTGGCAGCAGCACCACCAGTGGGCACTGGAGCGCAGGCAGTGGCATTTCTACACCCTCGCCTCCCCACCCCCAGGCCAGCCCCAAGTATTTGGGGGATGCCTTTGGTTCTCCCCAGACTGATCATGGATTTGAGACCGATCCCGATGCTTTCCTGTTGGATGAACCAGCTCCACGCAAAAGAAAGGTTTGTGATGTGGTGTGGGGGCTGATGTCAGCGTGGGGCCAGCTTTGGAGGGGATGGGGTGCCCCCCAGGTCCTGGATGTTCTCAGGCTCCACCCCATTTCCGGTTTCCTTTCTCCTCTGTTCTGTCATGATATCCCCAGAAGCCCACTCCTCTTTTATGCTTGTTCCTTTTCACCTCTGCCCTGATCCCTGCCCTCTTTGCGGCTCTCACATAGGGCCTGCGTATGTGGGCTTCTGGCGGGGTCTCACCCACAGCACAAGGCGCTGCTGCTGGCAGTGGGACCGTATCCTGGGGCAAGGCTGTCTGCCCCTGCCTGTCAGTTTCTCTGGTCCCAGGGAATCCCTCCCCTAGAGCTTTTTGTCGGCTTGTGTTTGAAGGCAGCTGAAGTCTCCCCTGCGCGAGGGTGAGGAGTGGTGAGGAGAGGGGCACATCCCAAAGCTCCCATCTTCCTTTCTCCTAGAACTCTGTGAAGGTGATGTACAAGTGCCTGTGGCCAAATTGTGGCAAAGTTCTGCGCTCAATTGTGGGCATCAAACGACACGTCAAAGCCCTCCACCTGGGGTAGGTATCAAACCCAGGGCCTCTTTGCCTAGAGACTCACTCGGGAGGTTCTTTCTCCTGCCACCCACAGCCAAGAATGGTTCCGAGAAAATAACTTGCTGAGAACACCACCTGGTGCCTATCCCCGGCCCCTGTGCCCAGCAGAATAGCCTGTTGGAAAGCGATCTTTGCTGGGAAGGAAGGACCCTCCCTTCATGGTGCATGTTGA
This sequence comes from Suricata suricatta, assembly GCF_006229205.1. Lineage (NCBI taxonomy): Eukaryota > Metazoa > Chordata > Mammalia > Carnivora > Herpestidae > Suricata > Suricata suricatta. The sequence continues at coordinate 47,272,311 of NC_043700.1, read as the reverse complement.
CGCCATTCGTGGGGAGGGAGCTCTGTCCATCCTGTGGATGTGTCTTCCTGGTTGACTATAGGAGGCAGGGTGTTTGAGTTCCCCGTAGAAATTAGGCTATTTGGTGACTCCTCATTGTGGGTTCTGCACCTGCTTCCCCTCAGAGAGCTGGGGCTCCGTTAGCTCTGACTCCCTGGAGCCAGGGCTGCTCAGGGTGGTGGAAACTGATTCACAGCCCTTTCCCTTGAGGAGATAGTGTGACCCCAGGTAGGTGGGACCCAGAGGGGACCCGTGGCAGAGCCAGATGACTGCTTCAGGAGGAGCGGTGGGAGGAGGAGCATCGGGTGCCAGGAAAAACAGTGTTCAGGCACGTAATTCTGTGTTCGATCGGGCTCCTTCCCTGACTTGTTGGGCGGGCCTGGGCCAGCACTCTTCCCTCTTCTGCCATGAGGTCTCCTGGGTTTGACCTGAGGCAACTTGTTCCTGACCCTCACTGCATCTCCCTCCCTCACAGAGACACCGTGGACTCTGACCAGTTCAAGCGGGAGGAGGATTTCTACTACACAGAGGTGCAGATGAAGGAGGAAGCTGCCGCTGGCGCCCCCACAACTGACCCAGCCCCAGCCCCCAGCATGACCAGCCCACCCCTTGCCCTCCTCCCTCCACCTCCTCCCAAAACCCAGTCCTCAGGCCCAGAACACCCCGGCCTGGAGTCTTATCTGCCCTCTGGTGCTCTCAGCAAGTCAGCTCCTGGCTCCTTCTGGCACATTCAGGCTGATCACGCATACCAGGTATGAGGCTGGGGCACATTGGGAGCTCAGCCGTGGGGCCATAAAGGATGTTCGGTGTCTGACATGTCACCAGCCAGCCTGATCACAGGCCGCTGACTGCCCTGACCAAAGGCTGAGCCCTTTGGCTAAATTGCTAATCTCTAACTTCTATAAAGAGGGAAAGAAAAATGACCTTACATTCAACAAATGTGGGAATTCCAGAGTTCTGCATCGGTGGCTGTCATGAGTAGTCCCTAGAAATCTGGCTGAATCCCTGAGTAACCAGGTGGATGGATTTGGACTGGGGAATTGTTACATCACTGGTTATACAAATGTAGCGCAGTTGTGCTGCTCAGAGTAAATCCGCAACTCTTAAAATTGTGTTACAGTAACAAACAATCCAGCACCCATTTTTTTGAATACCTACTGTGTGTCAAACATTGGGCTAAACTTTTCAAATAGAGTAAGGCATAGTCTCCGACCTTGTGAAGCGCACAGCTTAGCTGGAGAGAGAAATGAACACATAAGTCTGATTAATTGTAATAAATGGTCACAGTACCTTGAGAAAGGCATGAGAAATTGTTGCAGGCACAGGAAGAGCCAAGCTGTTATGCCCACGTGGCTGGGAAAGTTGTCATGGAGGGGGTGACGTGTAGGATGGTCCGTGTCCGTACTCCGGGAACGCACAGCTTGCTTTCTGGCGTTTCTTTCCTTAAAATCCTTTGATGCCTACAGCTTGGTTTTATCCGACTCTAGGCTGATTTACAGGTTAGTAATTAAAAAGCAGTGCTTTCAATCAGACAGCCTTTACAAAATGAGCCAGCTCTCCTCATTAGAACGAGTGGCCGCCTGGCTAGTTTATGTTTGGCCAGCTTCAGGAGGCCCTTGAGGCAGCTGGCTGGCCCTGCACATTGGGACCTCTGGAGGGCAGCTGGTGTCTTTGCACCCGGGCTCCCAGGAGAGTGGTGCTGCTTCCATGGGTGGCCTGGGGATGCCATCTACTGGGTGCAGCCACACCACCTGTGCTTAGAAGGGTGTGGGACTGCTTTTGGGAACTGCCTGTAGCACGTTCATGGTACATGAGCTAGCTGAGCAGCTAATCCACTCTGATGATTCAGGCACAGGGCTGGCCTGAAGACCAGCTCTCAGAGAAGGGATCCAGCAAACAGTAGGAGTTGGGGAAAGTGGGCTTGCTGGTGCTGGGGTTTCTCTGGGGCACAGTATTTGCGTGCACCCCCATTGTTTCCTCTTGGAGGCCCGTGCTCTGTGGTGGGCCGTGAAGTCGCAGGGAACATGGGTGGACCCGCAGGCTGCCTGAGTGCGCCCCAGGCTGACCTGCTCTTGTCTCTGGCAGGCCCTGCCATCCTTTCAGATTCCCGTGTCGCCACACATCTACACCAGTATTAGCTGGGCTGCTGCCCCCTCCACGGCCTCCTCCCTCTCTCCGGTGAGTGTGCGTGAGCCCCAGGGCCCCCCTGGGGTCAAACCCAAGGCTCTTCCGCATGTTACTAGCGCTGGAGGCCATCTCCCTGAACTTGCCCTCAGCACCCAAATTTCCTGAAGGCCTCCGTGCATTCTCGCACTTGCCTTGCCCTCCCTAGCTAGTCACAGCCCTCCTAGGAGGTGCAAGGAGTGTGTAGGCAGAGGAGAAGCCAGATAAAGCAAGTTTACTACCAGGGAAATCTCCAGGCGAGTCTGCGGTCAGTGCCATATTGAGCCCTGAGTGTGTGTGGGTGCTTGCTAAGGCTTCAGTGTGGAGAGAAAGAAAGGCAGAGAATATGGGAGAAGTGGAGAGGATGAGGAGGGTCATGAAAGAAGATGGGAGCTAGTGGGGCCACTGGGCAGACTGTGCCTATAGGTTGCTTGCCTCTGAGCTAAAATAAATCAGAAGTCCTTTGAACCACCCATAGTGGCTCGTGGTCTTCGATATCTCCTACTGGAAGTTATCACACATTGTCAAACCTGGGTGCCTGAAGGGGCCTCGGCAGCACAGTCCCTCCTTTGTCCCACATGTGGTGACTCCATCTAAACCTGCAGGGAGCAGCCCACCAGGAGGCCTCCTGTTCGAGGCACCCACTCCATCACAAGTGTGGTTTAAAGACCTGCTCCTCTGCTGCCTCTCTCCCCGCTTGGCCCCTGCTTCCCCGTGCCTGGAACATCTTACAATGGAAGGTCCCCCGCCCTGCCTGTCACTAAGAGGGGCTCAGCAGGTGTGGCTCTCTCACCTTTCCCTCCTACCCTCGTGCCCACGGCCTGTGTGTGCTTATGGTCTCTCTCTCCCCATGGCCAGGTCCGGAGCAGGTCGCTAAGCTTCAGCGAGCCTCAGCAGCCACCACCTGCAGTGAAGTCCCACCTGATTGTTACTTCTCCGCCCAGGGCCCAGAGCAGCACCAGGTGAGACTGTTTGTTCCTTGGCCTCCCTTCTGGTTTCTGCCCCCACTGTCTCCACTACAAGTGTGGGTTCAGAGCCCACCTACTCTTGTCTCCCGGGTTAGTTTCCCAGGGTGGTGGTGTGAGGGGTGGAGGTTCACCAGGGAGGGTGGGGACATGCTGGATGTAGGGGTGGACGCTTTTGTTCCTCTGGCTCCTTGACTTGCCTTTCCAGCCTCTGCTGGTTTGCTCAGCCTCGAGCCTGGTCACTGTCCAGGTCTGTAGCCACCACTGCGTGTCTGCATCCTCCTAACTCTTTTTGGCCAGGAAAGCCCGTGGGGAGGCCAAGAAGTGCCGCAAAGTGTACGGCATCGAGCACCGGGACCAGTGGTGCACGGCCTGCCGCTGGAAGAAGGCCTGCCAGCGCTTCCTGGACTGAACCCACCCCGCTGCTGCCGCCGCCGCCATCTCTGCCGCTGCAGGCTCCTGCTCCCTGCTCCCCGCCCCCACCGGCAGCCGGACTGAGAAAGACAGACGCATCCTGTGCCCTCCGCAGAGACCTAACTGATACAGAGTGGACATTGGGAGTTTGGGCTCTATTGGATAAGGTTTAATACTTAAAAACATTTTCCCCCACCCACCCCTGACTTCCCTTTTGGGAACATTTGAGTTTTTCAAAGATGAAAGGAAAATACTACCCCCCACCCCTGTACCCCTAAAATAAGAGAGCCAAAACTGACCAAGGGTATTCTGCAGTGAACCAGAGACCAAAGAACTAATTACCCTCTCTTTCCCACGTCTCTGTCTAGGGGATTAGTTTGCATGTATCAAAAGAAGGAACAGCTCATTCTGTTTTCCTGCTGAGTTGGTGAATTCTTTGCTTTCTCAACTCTTCCAGAAGGGACTGTGAGCAAGATGAATTTACTTTTCTTTAAAAAAAAAAAGTTTCTGGCTGAGGACTCCGAGAGCAGGACCTGTGGCTGGTGGGGGGCATGGGGGGCATCTGTGCACTTTTTAAGGTGCAGCTGGCCCGTCTTCTCCACCCGAATCCAGGAGAAGGGAGAGCCTGTCCTCACCGAGCAGCTTCCATGGAAGTAAAAGGAAAACCCTTTCTTGGTGACAACTATTTGAATCTGGGTTCCCTCTGAAGTTGGGCTGCATCCCAACAAATATTGTATGGCTTCTTCTCAAAGCCCAGACTAATAGGTTTTTAAAGACTGTCCCCAAATAGCTGAGCCAAAAGGCTGTACGAATTCACTTTTTGAAATGTGGCAGTTAAACACTACCTTGATCCTTCTTTCCTCTGCTCCTTGGGGAAACGTTGGAGGGTTTCAGTATTTGTGAAAGCCCTCTGCTGAGTGAACAAACTCCCTCTCGATGTTCCTCCCTCCCGGTTATGGAGATGACACCTCTAAAACACTTTATTTTCTTTTCCCAGTGTATTCAGAAGCCTTTTATCTGATTAAAGTTTCCTTTCATTTGGATGAGAGACCCCTCCCCCATCCAGCCCCCAGCCTGTGCAGGTTCCTCTTTGTCTCTAGCTTTACCTGGGATTTTCCCATTCCCTCCAAGGCTGCAGTTAGGGCTGGTGTGGGGGAGGGAGAGGACGAAAACAGAGGAGGTAGAAAGGTAAGTGGCAGCTTGCCGCCATGTTGGAGACGGAGTTGGCAGGTTCCTGATTGTTGTGTTGGCTCAGGGTCTGGGAGAATGTGATCTGCTCCCTAAGGTGACCAGTAGGACAGGACTCTGCCATCAATGCAGGAGGTCTCTGGAATTTAATCAGCGTTGGTCCAGTTCCTGAGATGGGAGCGTCCGGTGGATGTGGTGTAACCTTCTCAGAGGTAGCTGCTGAGCACCATTTCTTGCTTGCAGCGGTGGGGGGGAAGGTCAGAAGAGTCCTGAGAACTCTGGTGAGGAGGGGCTGGGTTAGCAGCTCCTGGTGCTGCAGCCCTCATCTTGTTTCTGGAGGCCCGAAGAATTGAGAGCAGCCTGGATCGCGTTGCTTGGGAAGTAAATAAGCAAAACTATTCTTGTTGACGAGGAGGGAGATGTGGATGGGGAGCTTGGTGCCCTGCAGATCACTGCTTAATTACAACCAGACATGCTGGCCCTCAGGGAGGGCATGAATTGTTTTGGGGCTCCCCTTGCTCTTAAGCCTGACTTGTTTGGGAGTTCCTCAGGCCAGCAGGAGCGTGGCCACCCGGTGCCTGCCTGTCTGGGATCTCAGTGCTGTACTTACATGCTGGAGGTCGGGGGCTCGAGAATCCCACCAAACCACCTCTCCTGGGGCTGGGCAGCAGCCTCCGTCCCCTGGCTGTACCTGAGGCCGTCCTCTCTCACTCCCAGGTGGAGATACCGGCTTACCAAGGCCCTTCGGCCACTTCATGTGGGACTTGTGCAGGTGTTTGTGAATCTGTGACAGTGAGGGTTAGAAAACCCAACCTTAGAGGCATGGTGTGTGAAGGGTGATAGTGACCTGGGTTTGGTGATGGAGGGACAGACACTCATGCATAGGTGTCTTTGGTGGTGATGGGGTATATTTTTATAACTTAGTTAAAAAAAAAAAAGGAATCTGTCCCTAAAGCTGGAAACAAGGCCAGCAAGAGGTGGCCCAGGGGCCCTCCTGTCCCTTCCACCTCCCTGAGAATTAAAAGCTGACGGCAGATTGTGGCTCGTCCTGACAGCTCACCTCCCTCATCCATCTTCAGATCTTCTTGGCAAGGGGAGGGGGCTTCTGAGACGTGAGGACCCTGCCCAGCAGCATTCTCCCCTCTCCTCTTAATCTTGGCTCTTGTCGAGTTTCGTCTTTAGAAAAGCTGTTTTCATTTCCCCCCTCAGTTTGGACTTTGTCGATATAACTGGATATCTAGGCTTCCTGTAAGTGAGGGAGGCTTCTCTTGTCATTGGTACACAGGGAAGAAAAGGAAGAGGAGAAACAAGAAATGGATGAAACAGTTTAAAACTGAGGTGGCTTTTTTTTTTTTAATGTTTTATTTTGGTGCAGCTTTTCCATGTCTATATTTGCTCCTCTCCTTTTCCATGGTGGTAGCCTTCTCTGGCCTCTGCCCTCTCACCCCACCTTGTGGCTGTTGTGTTCTTGACATGTGCTCTGCCCTTGGGGTTGTCCCGTTTGTTTCTTCTCAGAGGGTGGGGGTGGCTTGTGAACCGATCAGCGACTCTGCCTGTTCTCTTCATCTTTGTGTCTCTCCCTGCTTCCCAGCCCACCTGGGCCGCAGACTCTGAGAGAAGGTCAGGTGCCACGGGCGTGCATTTGAAACTAACAGGACTGATTTTCTGTGATTTTGGGAAACCCATTTATTCCGGGGATGTTACCCTTATTCAAAGTATTTCTTGGAATTTACCTTTGGAGTCTGTGGTGCCTGCTTTGAATAGCCTTAATGATACGAAATCTGTACCTATGCTCATTCAGTGCAGAGTCTGGTGAATGAATGATATCTGTGGTCAAGTGACTTGACAGGTGCAAAGCTCACAGGCTGACCAGTGAGGAAAATAGCTTGGATTTATGTGTCTTTTAAGCTGGCTGTGAAGGCAGTTTTGTAATTTCAGAGAGCGTTTTGGGCAATAGCCACATTGTGATTGTAAGCCTATAGCTTGACTCCTTGGAGGACATTATTAATTTGGGTGTGGAAACTCTGATTTGTTTGAAGAAATCTGTCCTGTTACTTTCTGGACCTCCCACGTTCTGACTTTACTAGGGGCCAAAAAGAAAAAAAAAAAGAAAAGAAAAGAAAAAAAAAGAAAAAAGGAGAGAGAGAAGAGGGAGATAAGTCCCATCTGTGAATTTGTCTTATTGGCGCCTTTTCCCCCAGCTGTCTTCCAAGTATTATTTTTACTGTTAAAAAAATTTTTTTTAAAAATGTGAAATGTAATGTTTTTACAGCAACAATATGAAATATATTTTATAAGGAATAAAATGGTACATTGTCTGATTTAATGTGTGCCTGTCCCTCTACCCCCTCCCCCTACGAAGGATGAGATTACTATTGTTCTTGTTGTTAAACAAATGGTGGCATGTGGGCAAAGCATACACATTCATTAGCTTCTAGTAATGATAGGGACCACCAGGCCAAGTTCATACATGAATAACCAAGTGCTGACCTAAGTAACCCAATGGGAGAGTTACTACTCTGATTCCCATTTTACAGACGAGAAGAGGGAGGCACAGAGGTCATATAACTTACCCCAGGTCGTCAACTGGGAAACAGTGGCACTGAGGTGGTAATCCAGGTAGGAACCATTTTATGTACTGCTTATATTGACAGTGGGGAGCATATTCTTGGCTATCTTCCTGAGTTTGTTGAGGAGTCGGTAAATGACTTAGGGAAAAATAAGTCCTATTCTACTTATGGGATGGTTCTGACTTCAGGGAGCAACACGGAGCACTCCCCGGGTTCTTTGATTCTATGTACTGTGATGGCCCAAATGGCTAGTTCAAACCTGGCCCAGGTGGGAAGCAGAGAACAATATCTCATCCTTGAGCTGGGGCTGCTTTATGCAGTTTTAGCTTCCGGGACCACAGGCGTCTCTGAGAGCGGGATCTAGGCACCCCTCAGAGGGCCTCTCGGTGAGATGTGCTCCTAGACCCAGGGGCTGGGTCATAACACTCAAGCCCAGCAGCTGGTAAAGCTGGTATGGGGGTGGTCTTTTGGCCGTTTCCCTTACCTTGTGGTAGACCACAGGACTTCTCTTGTCCCGTTTTCCCTTATCCCCTGCTCCCCAAGAAAAGTCCTAGTAGAACCCACTGCTCCACTGCCATTTGCTCAAGCCCCTTTACATTACTTGTGACTCTGGGCTACACATTCTCCATCTGCACTTCCCAGGCTCAGCTTTCTGGCTGCATGCACAGACTCCCTAACTTTCCAGCTTCTAGTTGGGTTTGACCAACAGGTGACACCGCACTGGAATTTGATGGGGCTGGAGGACAGAGAAATTGGGGTATTGCATCACCTGGCCCTTCCTGCAGTGCCTGAATGGCTACAGTTCCCTACTGAGAGCTGAGTAGGGCGCTCCTTACCCTCCCTTACTGATTTTCCATCACCCAGTCTGCACTCCAGACATTTGAGACTCCTCAATTACCTTGTCTGGGTGCACCCTATGTTTCTTTGCCTGACAGTCACACCTTAACATGTTTCGTGTTAAATTGGAGATAAACATGACCACAGCAAGATCGTCTGGGCTCTGTCCTTTTCCTCATGTCTTAATCCAGTGGTCTCAAACCAGCAAGATCTGCATCACTTGGCACTTGTTAAAAATCCACATTCTCTCTGTGAAAGGAACGGCCCCAACAGTGAGGTTGACCTGCACCAGGAGGTTCTGAGCACCCTGCCCCTCCCCCTCCGGCTCATCCATTCATGCACTTGGGTCTGGAGATGCAGTGCAATCAGTGTTTATGCTCCGCATTCTTGCCCGTCGTGCTTTATATAAAGCAGAGCCATGTGCCTTTTGCTTCTCCTTCCCAAGAGAGTCAGCTTCTCAGGCTCCTCAGACATACAAACAGCCAACCAGTTTATTAACCATTTGCTGAGTAGAAGTTTAATGGAGAAATATCTGTTTAAAACAATCAGCCAAAAAGAACAGCTCTTTTACAAACAAGTTATGGCAGTGACAAGTCAAAACCCCAGGTTTGATTTCCTGTTCCTTTGACCCACCCCTGGAAGAGGTAAGAGGGAAGTGAGAAGGGAAGACAGGGCCGTTGATATGTTAGCTGGAGGAATTACAAAAATACACTCTGATGTAGCAACAAGGTTATCATGAAACATGCCATGGGGGTGTGTGGCAGGGGTGGGGTAGGGAGCGAAAGACAATCAGACGGGGAGAGGCTCCACATTGGGGTGGAGACCTGGAGGCAAAGCCTGCCTCAGTGCCTTGGGGAGGAAGGAATCCCAAATCCCAGCCGGCAGGTCTGGGGCTGGAGACATGCTGTTTTGGGGATCACCTGGACACCTGGGGAGACAGAAATAATTAAAATGGTAAACTCAGTAGTTTTTCTGACCTTTCAATCCTATTAGCCCTGGTGACTGAGCAATACAAAGGCAATAAAAAGCTTATCAACTGAATAAATAGCCCCTAAAACAGCAGGTAGGGTTCCATAACTTCTATACACCTGCTTTTTCTGGCCTTGAGTCTATTGGCAGGACTCACAGAATGAAAGAGGAGGCCTGTGGGCCGGGACTTGAAAGGCATAGCATGGGCCCCATGGCCAGAAACAGCTATCCTCTATCCCTGGTACTTGGAGTCCATACGTAGTAATTCATTTCTTGAAGTTAAATAGTGTTCTCATTTATGGGTCTCTTGTATCGCAAGCGCTCTTTCAACCTGATATCACTAATTCCTCACTGTGAATGAATCTGCTCACTTTCCACAGTCTAGGAAGGATTCAGGCTTGGGGGCAGAAGACAGTAGGAGTATGGGGAGGGACAGGGAGAAGGGTGGTAGGTTGATACCCCTTTTCACAGCTCCGTCTAGGACTGGACCTGCACCCTGATGTCCCTCCTTGCTAACACATCATTACACATTCTGAATAGGGTTCTTCATCCCATTTCGGTGTTAGGTGGCCCCGCTTCCTCCAACTTTTTAACTATAGGTTAATATTGGATATCTCAGAAGTCCAGAACAGCCCTAGCAACAGGATCCCTCAAGATGGAAAAATTTCAGGCATGTGTAGGGCTGGCTGGCATGTGTGTAGGTAAGTGAAGACAAGTTTTAAGCTGCCTGTTGTGGATTCATAAGTAGGTATCCACAGTGGAACTCAGCCACCATGAATGTGTGCAAAAAGGAAATTCAGAGATAGTTACAGAAGGAGGAAGGAGGGCCATCAATAGTACCCAAAGGAGCTGGTTAGCGTTTCTAATGGTTCCAACAAGAACTTCATAACTCGAGCAAAACAGCAGACAGAGGCTAGTTACCAGTTATGTTTCAGTGCCTCTCAGCTGGAAGCTTAATAGAAAATTAGGAAAATCAATTGTCTGAATAGGGGTGGAAATCATTTTTGTTTTGTTTTTAAATAAATTAATTCCTCCTAATGTAACTGATTTTAAACTGTCTTTAGATAAAGAAAGCAGTCGTGGTTCAGAATTAGACAAGAGCCTCAGTGTCCCTTAAGAACCACTTTAAAGAAGAATAAATGTCTAAGATTTGAAAGCATTCAATCCATGCCACTTCTGAAGGATACACTGAGTTAGATACTGTGCAAATATGGCTTAGGAAGAAATAGGATGCTGGTAAGGATCCAAGAGAATGACTTCAACAATGGCTGGGTTAATTCGGGGCCTTCGGAAATTAGTCATTCTGCTAAAATATACAGGACAGTCTTCTCCTCACAACTTAATGTATGTGATTGTATTTGGCAATGGGCCTGTGCAAACCAGCTTTCCTACAAGGAGCTATGTGGGCTGCCTCCATGCTGAAGTGTGGGTGCCAAAGATTAACACTTGTATTAATATACTTTGAATGAAGATTATTAATGATCTGGCTACCTTTGATGTATGGGAAGCAAAACAAAACAGCACATGTAGACATTTTTTGTTTTATGCTTCTGAGTCAGGGAAGACCCCCACATGGGTCATGTTTGGGGAATGTTTTTGACCAAGTGATTGATTCTTTCCATTGGGGTAAGTTTCTAGACTGTTAGAGAAGAGGTATGAAGCTCTTAAGATAATCAGATTCCCAAATATGAATTAAGGTACATATGCTTGATGGGTGGGATTTTCTTAGATTTTTCAGAAAATTCCATGGTGCTAGCTTCCTATGCTATTAAAGTTATGTACAGGTTGATGGGCTGAGGAAAGTGGAGTTTGTAATAACTGAGCAATAAACTAGGGTTTTTCACATGTCTTATCTGATATGTATTATAGTACCTGTATGAGCATTCACATGGGACTAATGACCAGGAGGGAGAGAGGAATAAAGCAAGCAAGCCAGCAACAAACAGAAATAAAACAAAAGTGGTCTCTGGGAAGAAAGTGAGGAAAGATAATGATCTCTTAGTCTCTGTTCTAAAACTACTGGGTCAGTTGGGCTAAATCTTCAAAGCCTTGCTCAATAACGATGCCATTGACATCAACAAATCAGTCCCTCTCTGGCAAGGTGGCAGGATGGACAGATGACAAGTGGAAGAAAGAAAAGCAGAAAGTATAACTCCTGGTCCTAACAAGAACTCCTTGACGGGAATATGGGAACGCGCAGTGGTTTCTGTGGAATCCAATCACCTTGAGATATAACGGGTAGGGGAGGAGATAGCTAAGTTGTCTCTGAAGGTGAAATAGCAATAGCACAGCCGCAGAAATCAGGCATTGGATGGCTAAAGGTAGGTCTAGCTCTCGGTTCTTAGAGATAGTCTCTGAGGAAAGGTGAACTGAATGGTTGCTATGGCAACTGGATAGGAGGATTGGTCCACTTAACTGTCCCCATAGTAACTGAGCTGCTGGAAAGCTATAGAGGAATTAGTTATCTTAACATGCTACTATTATCCCCATGGTAACCAATTTCTAAATGGCAGTGGTCAGCCTTAAGGAGCAATCCCAGGAAAATCTTTGCTCCCTAGAGAAAGGGTGGGTGGGAGGCTGAACACTTTGAGGTGGTGTGGGGTGTGTGCATGTACCTGGGGAATAATGTGGTTCCAGGCCCAGGAGGAAGGCTAAGACAGTTGGGTATACAAGGTTTCCTTTTGCCCCCAGCTTATTCGTGCCCAACTCACTCATGGGTTGAAGTGGACGGTGCAGCTGGGAGGGGCTCCCCTTCCGGCTACACATTACCATTCTGATGCAGGGTGCGCCGGCGCTGGCTGGACTGCAAGCTCAGGACCAGGTACTGCCTCATAAATTCACTGAACCGCTTCTGGTTAGCCAACTTCCGGGCTGACTTCCGGGCCCCGGTGAAGCCCCCAAACCTCTTTTGCAGCTGTTTCTGCTCCATCTCTCCAGCCTTATCCATGCCGGGCTCTGTCCCTTTCTGGGCTTGGATTAAGCTCCTGATGCGAGGCATTCGCTTCAGTTGTACCTCAGAGGAGGAGCTTGGCTGGTAAAGGGCAGCTGCCACATGCTCTGGGTCGGCAGGGCTGAGCTGCCAGGAACCCCTGGCCATGACCTTGGTGCATGGAGTCCAGAGAGGGTTGCTGAAGACCTTCCCTTCACACTCAAGGATGCATACCTGCAAAGACAGAGGTAGGAGAAGGGAGGAGGATCAGGAATGCCTATTAGTCTAAAGCAATTTGTTTTTTTTAATGTTTATTTGTTTTTGAGAGACAGAGAGACTATGAGTGGGGGAGAGGCAGAGAGAGAGAGAGACAGACAGACAAACACAGAATTCAAAACAGGCTCCAGGCTCTGCACTGTCAGCAGAGTTCAATGTGGCGCTCAAACCCACCAATCATGAGATCATAACCTGAACTGAAACCAAGAGCCAGACATTTAACCAATTGAGCCATCCAGGTGCCCCAATAAGTCTTTTTATTGTATACAAAATTTACATCGGTACCAATGAAAGTGCTTCAGCAGCATCTCTTTATTAAGTACTGTGCAGTAGTTACTTAGGTTCATAGAATTTCCCAGTTATAAAGAAACAGAAAACTACCTGGCCAAGCTCTGTCATTTCACTAACGAAGAAGCCTGGTGCTCAAAGAGGTGAGATTAACTTGTCTCAGGTGACACAGAAAGTTAATGCAGAATGAGTGCCCCAAACTACACACAGTTTGAGCCCTCATTGAGGTTTTTGAAGCCAAACACAACTCACGGCACCCACTGGGAAGAAGTTTATTTTGTTCTCTTATTGTCCTGGAGAGAGGTCAGACTGGTTTAAGAAATTGGGCATGTCAAAGCACGTGCTGAAATCTGCATGGCTATTTTGAAGCACCATGTTAAGATGAACCCTGCTGGTGTTCATTTGTTTTTTTAATCCCGCATACTCTAGTTATACTATCTGTGCATCAGTTATAGAGAATGAGGGTCAAGACCCTTTGGAATGTGAGTAGGTTGGGCAATCAGGTTCCAGGTGGGGAAGAGGGGCCATTAGGTGCAACCCAGTAGACCTGCCAGGCTCCTGGGAACTTCTGGCACTGCTCTGTCTCTCCAGGTGTCTCCCACTTCTACTCTAGACCAACAACTTGACCATGCTCTTTCCATATCCCTCCTAACTGATCCTGACCTTGGCCTTGCCTCCCACATTCCTGCCTCTGATTGGGTCTTCTGGAAGTGTCTGCCTCCAATTTTTCTTACTATTTGCTGTTTTGGCTTCACCTCGAATGCTTCTCTCTGTTTCAGTCCTCCACCAGATGAAAATTTCACTTTAGCTTGACCTTGCCATCATGGTCAGAGGGCAGCTACAGAGTCCTTCATCAAACCTTGTAGCTCTTGCCTGGATTACAAGGCGTCAAGAGTTCCTGCTGTCTGGACAGCTGCAGGACATCAGAAGACTGGTGTGTGTGCCTGTGACCCCCTATCTGGGGAGCAAAACCCTCACTCCCATGTTCAGAGTGGTACCGATGCCAATACAGGCAAGGTTTCCAACCTGATCCCTACCCAACGAGTGACATGTGCATGCAGCTGTATCACAGACCTTACAGCCTTTCCACCAAACCCTAGAAAACGTGTCTCCTTCAATCCTACTTCTCCAGCAACTCCTTGCATCTTCTATTTTTTCCTCATGTCCTTGAAATCTGCTTCCCACCCTCATCTTCCACTAACTGCCTTCTTCGGGACCACCAGTGAATTCCTGGTCACCAGATCCAATTAGCCCTCATTCTTGCTGACTGTGCAGCATTTGGCAATGCAGACCACACCCTGCCCCCACCCCCGACATTGCACTCACCTCTCAGACTATGCGCCTTCCTCCTGTGGTCCCAAGATTCTATCTTTAAGACTCCTTCTTCTCATCTCTCTTTATAATCTGCCCTTTGGTGACTGTTCATTTCTGTGATCTTGGTCATTTTGTTCAGGGCATCCCAGGTCTATATGTCCAGCACTTGGTATCTGTCGAACTCCAGACACTTCTCTGATCCCTGTCTGGTATCTCCCTTAAAGTATCTGACTAGCACTTAAAATGCAGTTTGTTAAGAATCAAGCCTACCTTCTCTTCTGGGGCAGAGACTGCCAATGCACATCGTGCACCCATCCCCCTTCCTTGCTAACAGGACACTTGTTTCATCCTCGAGGCTACACATATGTTTCTTAACCTCCTTTGTAGCCAGAGGTGGCCAATGTCATATAAATGACCAAATGAGGCTTCTGACTTATTTGAGAAAAGCATCCTTTTCTCTCTTCTTCTTCCCCTCATGCTTAGAATGTGGACATTTTGGCTGGTGCTTAACTTGCTTTCTTGAAGCCATGAGGTGACTCAGGGTATGGAAGCCATGTGAAGGTGGCAGCCATATACAGGTAAAGCAGAAAGAGAAGGAGCCTGGGACATTGGTCATATGGAGGAGCTTGTGCCAACCCTGTGTTGTCCACCTCTCAACTTCTTTGTGGGGAATCAAATCTCTGTCTTGTCTGAGCCACTGTTACTTTAGGTCTCTCTTCCTAGCAGGTGGATTTAATCATCTAATATACTTTCACTGCCCTAAGTCTGCCCTTCTGCTTGGTCTGGGTGGGAATCGAAATCATCTCAACTTAAAAAAAACTTTTTTTAATATTTATTTTTGAGAGAGGGGGGAGGTGGAGGTACAGAGAGAGAAAGAGACACAGACTCTGAAGTAGGCTCCAGGCTCTGAACTGTGCTCTGTCAGCACAGAGCCCTAGGTGGGGCTCAAACTCATGAACCGCAAGATCATGATCTGAACTGAAGTTGGATGCCCAACCGACTGAGCCACCCAGCTACCTCCAAATCATCTCAATTTTTAAAAAGTCAGAATTCAAAAGCCAGTTAAATTCCTGAGGAATAGCACCAGCATTTAAAACTTAACTTTTACAAAACACAGGTAGTTTTGATATCTGCCTGGGTCTGGAAACCACTGATGTAGTCCATGCTTGCATGTTATGATGAGGTTCAGTAATATGTCCAAAACTACACTGTTAGAAAACGTATCACCTGAACAAGAACCCAAACATCCAACCCACAAGCTCTGTGTGTTTGCAATACAAATTGGTGGAAATTAACCCAAGAGTAGGAATTTTGCAAGACCAAAAGGTAACGTTCTAATGGGAAAAATTGCTCACTTTCTGCTGTGTCAGAGTGGAGAAAGGAGACTGTATCCGGCGGGAGTGCCACTCCTCTTCACTGATTAAGTTTCCAAGGTGCACCCTTTGCCACACCCTCCTGCTAGCCATAGATGGTGACAGTGGTCCCCGCGATACACAAGTTACCGGCTTTCGGAGCATGTCTTTTCCATTTTAGATTTTCCTCAGAGATGCTGACAGAACTAATATAAGTGCCAACTTTTTCACACCCACAGTGTCACTGGGTATGAAAGAATGATAGACAACTTCCATAGGTAGGGACAGCAGGATTTAAAACAATGGTACCTGCAAACTTGAGTGTTCTTTAAGAATTGCTACTGGTTGAGGCACTTGGGTGGCTTAGTTGGTTAAGCATCTGACTTTGTCTCAGGTCATAATCTTGAGGTTTGTGAGTTTGAGCCCTGCATGGGGCTCTGTGCTGACAGCTCAGAGCCTGGAGCCTGCTTCGGATTCTGTGTCTCCCTCTCTCTTTGTCCCTCCCCTGCTTGTGCTCTCTTTCTTTCTCAAAAATAAGTAAATAAATATTTAAAAATGTTAAAAGAGTTGCTACTGAGTTGTTAGGATGCAAATTGGTTTTTTTTGATGTTTTTATTTATTTTTGATAGAGACAGACAGAGTACATGAAGGGAAGGGACAGAGAGAGAGGAGACACAGAATCCAAAGCAGGCTCCAGGCTTTGAGCTGTCAGCACAGAGTCCAACATGGGGCTCGAACTCATGGTGAACCATGAAATCATGACCTGAGCCCAACTCATGAACTGTGAGATCATGACCTTAGCTGAGGTCAGATGCTTAACCAACTGAGCCATCCAGGCTCCCCTAGAATGCAAATTCTTAAACTCTACCTCTGGAGATGTTGATCAGTAAGCCAAGGGGGTGCTCAGGAACCTGCATTTTTAATAAACACTCAGGTGATTCAGAGGCTGGACTGTGAGAAGTCCTGCTTCTGAACTTGCTCTGAGGAGGAAGGTGTCTTGGAAGTGGTCAGAGTCTCCTTCAGAGAAAGGGTTACTGGGTCTGTATTTAGCCAGCTCCTGAAATATTTTGAAGGAAACTAGGTAGAACCAGTTTGTAGTATGTTCTTTCAGATGAAAATCCTATTGGGTTATTACTCTATAGCAGCGGGTGTCTCCTGGGGCCATTTGGCAATGTCTGGAGACATTTTTGGTTGTCATACGTGGGCGGGAGTGGGGGAGATGCTACTGCTATTCAGTGAGTAGAGGCCAGTGATGCTGGTAGACATCCTACAATGCACAGCACGGTCCCGCATGACAAATAATCATCCAGCCTAAAATGTCCATGGTGGTGAGTCTAAGGAACCCTCCTTTACAGGATCAAAGGGAAAGCATGAGTCGTACTGGGAAAACCAGCAGAAGTGTCAAATTTTGGCGTCAGCATGGACTGTGAGCAGACTTGCTCCAGTCCTCATAGGATAGGAGCCCCAAATGCTTGTTGAGCTGTTCTGCGCCCTCCGCTTACAAGAACAGGTGGAGGTTGTTAAACCTTGAGGCTATTACATCTGTGAGCCCCTGGGTTGCTAAGCCCAGATGGTAATTAGATTGTGTGTCAATCAGAGAAAATGCAATTCTATGATCAAACCAGATGCGTAGGCTGTACAGAGACTCAGCACACTGTTATATGAATTAGGTACTAATAAAATCATCTCAACTCTTGATTTAGGAGAAGGCTTTGGGCAGTGTGAGGGATCCAAATTCACAACAGCATTTGTGATGCCAGATGGGCATATGAGCTTAATGCCTAACACTCTGGTCTAAGGGACCCACCAGCCTCTTTCCAGAGATTGGATAATGGCCTATTAAGTGAACTGGACACATTTTCACAGCCCACACTGATGACATTGCTATGTTAAGTCAGAGTGTGGATGAGCATCTGGAAAGTCTCAGACTGGTGCCAAATTGATCTGTAAAGCTGGGTTTGTGGGGAAACTGAGCAAAGGGCCATTTGGATGTCTGGGATCAAACATTAGGGAAATAGGCACACAAGCTCACTGGAAGGAAATGAACAAGTTCATTGATATTGTCAAGTTTCTGCCACTAAAGAATCAAATCAAGAGACCAAGAGACATTTGGAAGTTATTTGTTTTAGGAGATTATGCCAGAATATCTGAAGGCTAACGCGAGTAGGCAAGCAGATGAATAGTGCAGAAGCAAAACATACTAGGAACTCTTACTGCAAATCAGCTAGTAAGAGTTTTCATGTAATGAGGATACAAAGCACTACCAGAAGTTAGTTTCTTTTGCTATTAATCAGGTTTCAGGGAGTTTTAGATAAATTTCTCCAGACCTTGAGGATTACTTTCTCCTTTGTCTCTAACACAACTCAGCAAATCTTATTCTTTTCTACTTAAGCTGATGAGGTCAGTAACATTCTTAGTTAGGTGAAAGGAGCCCAAGGTATTGTGATAGATTTGGGTATATGAGTCATATACCAACCAAAATTATAGTCTAACAAAAAACCAGCCATACTTGGACCATTGACCTGGAGTGAGAAATGCAGAACTTCTTGGTAAAGCCAAGGATTTAGGGGGTCCTGGAATCACTCAGCATTATGTAATTTAGTGGAGGGATTGGGAAGGTGACCCTTGCCGAAATATCTAGGTTCCCCCCATCCCCATAATTCACAGAGCAGAAAAAGGTTGCAAGATTTGGAAATGATATGTGGTTGCCAACATTCTAGGCATTTCATCAGACTTTTAAAAATAGGTTAAAAGCAACAACAAACTAGAAACAAAACAGCCAGGCAGTCAGGTCCTTTGAAGGTCAGCAGGCACTGTGAAGGGCTTATCCCTCAAGCATGAGGCTATAACTGGCCATATTCTAACTTGTTTCTAAGAGGTATCTAACAGCATTGTCTGGACCCCAGAGATTTAAGATGCTATGGAGGAATGGAAACATCTCCAATTTCTTTACTGACTTTGAAAGACACCAGTGTGAAAATTCGGCAGTGTCTGCAGTGGATGGCCTATTAGGACACTAAAGGTCTTGCAATTTTACAGTTTCCATGGGACGTGTTTATCGAGTACTGCTCTGTGCCATGCTCAGCGCTGCGTGCTGGGCCTACCCAGAACAATCAGAAAAGGAAGCTCACACGTTATGGTGAGAGACTAGCAGATACAAACAAAGGTCAGAATACGAAGGAGGGAGGGGCTGGCTCCAGTGGGGGCAGGCGGAGAATCAGGTTCTCCCTGTTCTCACAGGTGAAATTTAATCTGAGTTTGGAAGTAGGGGTGTTGGATGAAGATGAAAGAAGAGGCATGTGCCAGATGGTGGGCCGAGTTCCTGAAGCCTCACCAAGGCCAGGAAGGGAAAGCAGGATTTCCCAGGAACTTTGAAAAGTGATTGAGCCCAGCAGAGAGAAGGTGAGGGGTGTACCTTTGGGAGTCCCCTGCAGCCTGGGGACAGTTGAAGGCCTGGGGTCCAGGGACAGCATCTCAGAAGGAGAGAGTATGGGGAGGAAAGAATTTCTCAATCTTGGTGATCATTTAGGTTTAGGGGGTGGGGAGAGGAACAGGAGCCTACCAGGAGGTAATAAAAGAAGAGTCTGAATGGGAAAGAAAACCAGGCGAGTTCACCAGGAGAGGAAGGAGGAGGAAACCTGCAAATTGACTTTGGACCTTTGAGAGAGCAGCTAAGGAGCGATGCAGCCCAAAGGGGTCAGGGCTGCAAGTGGGTAGATTACTCTCTGGGTGTACAGATATCTGTTCAAGTCCTAATGCGTTCTTGGCAGGGGAAATAAAGCATTGCCATGAAGGCAAGAGATTCCAGCATTGTGCATAACTTTCAGTCTTGTTTAGGCTTCAGATTGAGAATTTAGCAGTGTGGCAATGATCAGATTATTGCTTAATCAACTCATCACCAGTTTCCATGTAAACCAAGTTGGCTGCTCTCTTTACTAAGACCAGGGCAAAGCGTTTTTTAGATGAACTTTTAAACCTCTCTGGGCTGCATGGAAAAAGCCTGTGGGCCTTTTGTGTTCCAGCCAAACTCAGCTTTTCTCAGTCCCTTCAATGCCACTTCCCTCTGGCTCAGGCATTTGCACGTGTGCTCCCACTCCCTCCATCATCTGGGACACTCTCCCTGCCTCTTGGCTCTCGCTCTTTTGGTTTCCTTAGAAACTTCAGTTCCTCCAAGAGTCCCCTCTGTCCTTCTGGTCTAGTTTGGGGTTCACTGTCTGTGCTTCCCCAGCACCCAGCTGTCAACCCCTCTTGGAGGAATTATGGGATCTTCTCTCCCCGTCCTTGCAAACTCCATCTATCTGTTTACCTTGGACCCTTTTGCCTGGCCCTGTGCTCAGCAAATAAAAACCAATGTGGATGAATGAGAAGGACAGATAAAGGTTGGATGGGTCGTCTGGGGATGCTCTTCATGATGCTGTAGAAAACCACTGAGCCGGCGGGGGGAGACTTGGTGTTTGGGTCTGTGTCTGCTGATCGTTAGTTAGTGAGCTAGCCCAATGTGAATATATATTCTATATTTGTATACTTGTCTTAAGGAGCAGTAGTTACTTCTGGTTGTTTTTAAAGGTTAAGGAGTTTGAATTATGACATCTTTTGAAAGAAGTTTGACTACAAAGAAAAAAATAATTGAGTTATATTGGATTTCATAGAGGAATAACTATTTAGGCTGACATGAAAGCAGTCGAGAAAGCAGTTTATTTAAGGAAAAGAAATTTAATGCCAGATTAGTACCTCTAATTCAAAATTTAAAATATAGGGGCACCTAGGTAGCTCAGTCAGTTAAGCATTCGACTTTGGCTAAGGTCATGATTTCATGGCTCGTGAGTTCAAGCCCCGCATAGGGCTCTCTGCTGATGGCTCAGAGCCTGGAGCCTGCTTCAGATTGTGTGTCTCCCCCTCTCTCTGTTCCTCCCCAACTTGTACTCTCTCTCTCTCTCTCTCTCTCTCAAATAAATAAAACATTAAAAAAACGAAAAAAACCAAAAACCAAACCAAAAACAAAATTTTAAATATAAGAGAGCATTTGGGTGTTCATTGTAGAATAACCTATAATATCAAAAATGAGGGCAATGTACATGTTAAACAAGAGGAGAATAGTTAAACAAATTCTCCTGTATTCCTAGAAAGAAAGAACTTAAAATCATGTTTAATAGCATGGGGAAATTATCCTGGTATAATATAGCATGTGAAAAAACTAGGACTCTGTCTGACAGGTGGGATTAAAGGTAACTTCTTTTATACTTCTCTGAATTTGCCAAATTCTCTAAAATGAGCATGCCTTATTTTAATAATGGGAACAAAGTGGCAGCACAGGCAGGTCTTTATTTGAATATGAAAAGTGGAAAGACCACAGGGTTTGCATTCCGAAGATGCTGAAGTCAGCATCTGTTTCCTCTCAACCACATGACCCCAGCGAGTCACACAACCTCTGGACAAGGCCTGAGTTTCTCATTCTGGGTTTGAGGAAGGAGAGAGAAGATGGGTTGTCTCCATGGCCTACCTCAAGGTTGAAGCTGTCAAGGCGGAACTTGTCTCTGCAGGTCAGACAGTCCTTCTGGCAGCTGCTGGACACGGTGGAGAAGAGGCTGAGCAGCAGGAGGTCACAAAGCAGGATTTTCATGGTGTGGGAGCAGAAGGCAGGGTGCTAAGATACTAAAACACAAGTGAGAGCGGGCAGCAATTAGAACAGCCATTCTGTGGGGGCCTCTTACAGTCGGGTGGGGGGTGGGGGCAACAGAAGGGACGGCACCAGAGCCCAGGATTCACCTCCCAGGAGGAGCAGCTTATCAAGGATACTGCTCCTGCCAGCTAGGCCTGCTGTTCATGCAGGGGTGAGTGTCTGTGGTCCTAGGCACAGCACCCCTGTGCTTCCTGCCACCTAGCTGGCATCATGCACAAGCAGTTCCAAGGAGCTCAAGGCCTCTCTTTGCACCTTACCAACATGTGATTGTACGACAACTTCTCCAAGCCTCAGTTTTCATGTCTGTAAAAGGGGGGATAGTGCTGCCTGTCTCTTCACAGGACCACTGCGAAGAGGAGATGTGGTCCGTCAGGAAGTTTTGCAAAGTGCCGTGCACGAGTGAGATGTGCAAAATGAGATTCAGAGAAGACTTGTGTACTTTGTCTCCTCCTCCAGAGCCTTCTCTGCCTCGG
Source organism: Suricata suricatta (assembly GCF_006229205.1). NCBI lineage: Eukaryota > Metazoa > Chordata > Mammalia > Carnivora > Herpestidae > Suricata > Suricata suricatta. Next base: position 47,250,875 of record NC_043700.1, on the reverse strand, counting down.
CCAGGAACGCCCCACATCCCAGAATTCGCTTTGCCAGGAAGCTCCTGCCAGATTCCTTGTCTGTTTCCCCTGCTAGAGGTGAGCTAGCATCCTGAGCGCGGGGTCAGTATGTTCACCCTGCAAGGCCACGCAAGACACAGGACCAGGTGTGTGGGGTTATTGGTTGAAAAATGAACAAAGATACTAAGACAGTAGCTCCAACTATCATTAGTTGGACCAGTAGTTTATATTTTTTATGTAAGTTTGCCTGAAAGATGTGCACTTTTTCCTATTCCTCTTTAAATTTATCCTGTGAGCAAGTCTCCTGAATCAAAAAGCTATTTCCTTGGACTGCATCATTTCGGGTCCCTATAGTAAGATCTGTACTTGGAGGATTAAATGGAAAGGGAACATGGGAACTTTCTGGCAATGTTGTGAATGCTCTTAATAGAGGTATAGGTCACAGGGGGGTATATATTTCCAAAACCCGTGTGCATTTCCTTATATGTAAATTTTCCCTCAACAAAGAGTGTCGAGAAATAAAAATTATTGCCTTTATTGCTTTTTCATCACACAAAACTAAGACAGTGTATAAAAGCCTTGCTACTCAAATGCAGTCTGTTGACTAGCATCAGTGTCCTCTGGGGTCTTGTTAGAAATGCAGAATTTCAGACCCTAACCCAGAACCACTGAATTTGGATCTGCTTTTTCAGCTAGCTCCTCAGGGGATCCATACACATGTTAAAGCCTAGGAAGCCCTGGGTGAAGAAGGATGTGGAATGGAGCAAGTCAGTAAGAGAAGGAAGGGGAGCCTGCAGTTGAATTCACCCAATGGCCACGTTGGGAGACATCTCCAGCCCTTCTGTGTGTCATCCAAGCATCTCAGACCAAGAGGATGTCCACTCAAAGATGCTCAAGCAGTGTTTTGATTTTTATTTTTTAATGTTCATTTATTTTTGAAAGAGAAAGAGAGCGAGTGATCAGGCGAGGGACAGAGAGAGAGAGGGAGACACAGAATCTGAAGCAGGCTTCAGTCTCTGAGCTGTCAGCACAGAGCTCAACACAGGGTTCGAACTCATGAACCACAAGATCGTGACCTGAGCTGTAGTCAGACACTTAACGACCGAACCACCCAGGTGCACCAGTGTTTGTTAAGTCAGTGAGGGGACATTTGAGACGGGTTTTGAGTGAATAACAGTTTTCCAAGAGGATGAAGAAGGCATCTGAGTGGCCCAGGAAATAGCCTTTGGAGAGGCAGAGTCAGGATCGCAGCCTGTGAGGCCAGCAGGCTGGTGTACTGGGGCCAGCTGCTTACACTCCCTAAGGGAAGCTCCCTGCTGAAAAGAGAGGCTTGGTCTAGATGGAACTAGGTCTTGTTCGGCATCCAAAGCGTTTGGGTTTTACCCTACAGGGGATGGGATGTCCAGGGCTAATCAACAAGGAAGACAAACATCTATACAAATAAACATATCATATGCATTTTTCTTCTCTATCCCAAGGGCCAGTGCCCTAATTGAGACTTATTGCCTTGGTTATTGTGATGGCCTCCTAATCAGTTCATCTGATGATGTGGCCTTCCACCAAGCCACCTCCACATCTGATGACATCACTTCATACTTAAAATAAATCCATAACCCCCAATGGGACTTTGTACTCCTACTGCCTGCTTTCTCTAGCTTATCCCCGTAGTATTCCACCCTGCTGTCTCTTCTGGTCCTAGTGAATCATATATAGTTCCCAATTCTATCCTGTCCTTAATGCCTTTATATCTTGGCAAGCGATCTTCTTTCTGCCCAGAATAGTTGTCTCCACCTCATACTTCTGACACACCTCAAGAGTTATCCCCTCTGGGAAGCCATCTCTACCCCCTGGTCTGAGTTAGATGAATCTTCTCTGCTTCTGTGGCATCGTGAAACATATCACAGTGGGAAGGAAGAGAGCCTCAGGGGCCTGTTCAAACAGGCACCACAGACCTGTGTCACAGAGTTGGGATTTTCTTACCTGCTCATCACTGCAGAGTGACTGGGTTCAGATTCCATACCTGCAACTCAACCTCTCAGTTTCTCATCTGTAAAAACTGGACAATAATAGTACCTATCTCATATGGTGATGAATGTGCTAATGTTTGTAAGCAGTTAAAATAGCACCTGGCATAACTAGTGCTGTATACAAGCTTATCAAAGGAAGAGCCCAGGGGCACCTGGGTGGCCTCGGTTGTTTAAGCCAACTGATCTCAGCTCAGGTCTTGATCTCATGGTAGTGAGTTCAGGTCCCATGATGGGCTCCATGCTGAGCATGAAGCCTACTTCCAAAAAGAAAGGAAGGAAGGAAGGAAGAGCCCAGCACCTAGCCTTCACGTTATAACACTATCATTGTCTCTCACATGGCACTTCTAACATTGTGCTGTAAGCTTGGACTTCAGTGTCTATTTCTCCCACTGGACTGTGACTTCCTGAAGGGCGGAGACCGTGCTCTATGGTTCTCTGTACTTCCAACCCCCAGCACAGGGTGAAGAGGCACCTGAGAGGTGCTCAGAAAGTCTGGTAAGTGACAGTGGAGTATTTTAGGAACTCTTTTGTCTCCTTAGTTGCAGTAGAGTTCCTGAGGCGTGTCTGGGAGCATTGGCCTCACTAATGGCATAGGAGCCACTTCAGGACCCGGGCAACTAAAAACATGTCTATTAGCGAATTGTACAGTTCAAGACGGGGAGGGGTGGGAACAGTGTTGTTCCAGAGCCAGGCAGGATGCATCCTAAGTTGGAAGCCATGCAGGCTCTGGCAGAAGACTGGGTACACATGGCTGCGAGGGCACGGCTGGAATAGTGTTTTGTGGTAAGTTCGCAGGTTAGATAGGCGTTGGTACATCCGCCACAGAAGCTCATCACACTTTTACATTCTTTTGAAGAGCAACTGTATCTTGAGTTCCGTTCCAAATGGCTGCCACAGAAACACACGTCTTAAATCAAAGACTGCCTGAATACGTCTTTTGTTTAATTTGAGACTTGCCCTTACATTTCTTATTCTACCAAACATTCTAGGTAAGGAGACATTTCTGTAGAACTTGTCCCGAATGGCATGGCTGTGCCCTCTGTGGCCACGTGATGGCAGTGCCTGTGCATCACAGAGGAAAGAGAAGGCTGGGAGAAAAGGGCCGGTTTCCTTCCAAATGCACGATCGCAACACCTAACGTTTGCATAGGCTGAGCTGATAAGTTGTGACAGATGTTAATGAAATGCTCTCCCGCTGAGGTTTTCATGAGCCTCATTAACTGCGGCTACTTGCAGATTCAGGAAATGCCCGGTGGATCGACTGATGTTTGTTATCTCAAATGCCAGGTAAATGGGTTTTTAGGGTGAGTTGAAGAAAGAAGATGAGCTCCTGGGAAATCTAGCATGTAAAATGTGTTCAAGAGCCTTCCTGCATATAAAATATGAGCCGTCCTTGGTCTGGCACTTGGCCCATCTTGTCGAATTTACTCGGCTTTAGCTTGGCCCTCCGTCAGTCCAGGACGCACCTCTCTTCCAGTCTCCAACCTCCCCACCCTCTGTGTCCTTCCCACTCCTCACTTTGACCCATTGAGCCGCCCAGGCACCCCCGACTCCTCACTTTGAAACCGCGACTCCTCCTATTATGTAAAAACCATCCACACACAAAGCTATTTATTCCTTCCAGTTCAAAGAATCCTTAAAATGCCGCCGACCACACACGCCTATCTCAGGCCTATCCTGTTTGTGATACTTCAGGGACATCAGTGTAAGTGAAAGCTCAAAATAAATCTAATTAATCCTTACAAAGGGGGCCATATTTTGTACTCTTTGGTATACTCCTCATACACCCAGTACAATTGCGTTCTAGGTTAAGTTAGATTTTTTGAACTGTATTAAAAACTCAGTAGAAGTTTTTCATTTGTTAGAAATCTCAGCAACATCTATGGTGCCTTTTTTGTAGCTCTGTGTACAAGTTCATATCAATTAAAATGAAGGCAAGTGGGGCTCCTGGGTGGCTCGGTTGGATGAGAGTCTCACTTTTTTTTTTACATTCATTTATTTTCGAGAGAGAGAGAGAGAGAGAGAGAGAGAGAGAGAGAGCGAGCGCGCGTAAGCGGGGAGGGGCAGAGAGGAGACAGAATCTGAAGCAGGCTCCAGGCTCTGAGCAAATGGTCAGCACAAGAGCTCGATGTGAGGCTCAAACACAATGAACCGTGAGATCATGACCTGAGCTGAAGTTGAACACTTAACCGACTGAGCCACCCAGGCACCCCGAGAATCTGACTTTTGATTTCAGCTCAGGTCATGATCCCAGGGTGACGAGATCAAGGCCCGCATCAGTCTCCGTGCTGAGCATGGAGCCTCCCTGGGAATCACTTTTGCTACCCTTCCCAGACTTGTATGTGCACACCCCCCCCCACCTCAAATAAATAAATTAAAAAATAAAAGTAAATAAAATGAGGGTGAACAATTAGTTAATTCATGGGTTATAGTTATATTTCATCTTTACACTTTGTGTGACTCTGGGCAAATTATCTTACCTCTGAGAGTGCTGTCTTTTCACCTGCTCAGTGGGGATCATGGCAGGTGGTTGTCATTTATTGCATAGTACTGACCCTCAGTGACATAAAACCGCCCGGAACATGTTGGAATTTTACCTGTATTTACTTGTATTTCACTTGGTGACCCAAGCTCATTTCCATGTGGTGATACTATCATCTGGACATCTCTTATTGAATAAAGCATGTTTAATTACCTTTTATTTCAGTAGTGACACCTCCTAAATTTAATTGTGCCTCACTGTTTATGAAGATAAAATACCACTGTGTGTTAGCCTTAATCTATTTGCATGTAATCTTGCTTCCAAGGGCAATATAATTAGTTGCTTATCTGTTTGGAGGATTATGTATGAAGCAAAAAGTTAATTGAGTTTTGTCTTATGACCTATGAGAAAGCCTATAATTTTGGAGGTTTTAGTGGAGATGGGAGGAGGGGCCAGCTTCCTGCTAGAGGCACGTATGTGTAGACACTGTTCTCACCAGCCATATGCGAAGATATTGTTCTTTACAGGTTACAAAAGCTTTTCATATTCATGTATAACCCTATCATCTAGGGTTAATAATATATCTCTTTTTGGGGCACCTGGGGGGCTCAGTCGGCTAAGAACCCAACTTTGGCTCGGGTCATGATCTCGCAGTTCATGAGTTCAGCTGTGCTGACAGCTCAGAGCCTGGAGCCTGCTTTGTATTCTATGTCTCCCTCTCTCTCTACCTCTCCCCCGCGCCCCCACTCAGGTTCTGTCTCTCTCTCAAAACTAAATAAACATTTAAAAAAATTTTAAAAATACCTCTTTTTGAGAGGCACATAAGTTCATAGAGGTGAAGAAACTTGCCTAAGATCATCCAGCTTATAAATAGCAGAGCTAGGGCATAACCTCAGATGTTTGGACATCAAATTGTATGGTTCTGGGAAAACATAAACTCTATATACTGATTCCGCTTCAGAAAGGTTGGAAAATTCTGGCGGGATCTCACTGGAACAGTCTCTATTTGTATTTAACAGTAATCCCATTACTGTTATATTCATAATACAATGTGCCAGGTGCTGTGCTAATTGCTTTATAAGCATCCATCCTATGGGATAAGTGCTATTATCCCCATTATACAGCTCAGAAGACTAAGGTTCAAAGAGGAAAAATAACTTTGAGTGACCGAGGTGAGCCTCAAGCCCATCTGATTTCCAAGCTCATGCTCTCACTAAGCTACTCATTGATCTTTGCAGCTGTCTGTCTCCATGTAAGTGAACTCATTCTAAGGACTTGAACCCTAGACTCCCCCTTCTTTGATTGCAATGTTCTTATTGTTGCCTCCCCTTCATAGAGAAATTTTTCATTGCCCACAGGCACAGGGATTATCTTCTACATGCCCCATTTCTTTGACCCACTGCAGACAGGACTCCTACACTGAGATTTTGCTTGTTCACCAGCTATTACTGAGGAAGGAGTCTTTAATGTGTTTTCCTCCTCTGACTAATGCACTTACACTCCAAAAGGTCCTTCTGCTCTAAGTTTCCACCTGGAAGGAGGCAGTGAGCATAGAGGAGGTGGAGAGCAAAGCACGTCCCCTCCCTGCAGAGACCAAGTGTGCCTGGTGCTGGGGAGCGATGAAGGAGAGCCCTGTGCTCCGAGGCAAGAGGCCTGGGCTCCAGCTTTCACTCTGTAATTACCTGTGGGGTCTTGAGCAAGACCTTTTCTTTCTCTGGGCCTCAGTTTCCTCTTCTCCAGAAAGAGGCAAGAGATCCTCTTGCCTATTTATGCTCTCCTGCTAAGGGGAAGCAAAAAGGAAGGAGGGAACAGGGAGGAAAGATGAGGGTTTCTTGAGGAAGTGGCTTCAGGGCAGCACAGGACAGACGCGGACATAGCTGGGGCCCAGGAGAGGGGCAGGAGGGGGCAACAGACAGACTTCCTGTCAGAGCTGCCGCAGAGTTGGAAAGGTAACACTATCTTTTTCCCTTTTTTTTTTTTAAAGTAGGCTCCACACCCTGCTTGGAGCCCAGTGCGGGGCTCTAACTCACAACCCTGACATCAAGAGCTGTCCAGCGCAATCAGCTGAGCCACCCAGACGTGCCTGGAAAGGTATCACTCTTAAATTGGATCTTCCTTAACTTTGAACTGCCCACGGTTCCACATACACTGTCAAAATAGCATAAATGGATTTTTTAAAGGCTTTTATGTACTTTTATAAAAAGATCACTTGATGGTCTTTCAAAAAGATTCGAAAATACAAATAAGCAAAAGAGCAATGAATCGAGACCTATCATCTTCAAACTTCTGTAACTTTATACCTCCAGCAATCAAACAGTTTTGAGCACACATTCCCAACTTACTGACTTACTTCTATGCATTATAAAACCCACTACAGTGCCAAGTATGAGCAATAACATAAAAAACAAGGCTTTAGTTTCCCAGAGCCCAGTGGCTTGCCCGGCATCCATGCTCCTTTTGCAGACCATTGGCCCAAACTCGTTAATGTTCGGCTACATTGGTGTGGGTGCTACACTGATGTGGGTTCCAAGGAGACGGAGGACAGTTTGACAGTCTTCCTCCCGCCTTTAGCTCTACTCGGCTGTCAGGAACATCACATGTTTCTTGGCTGAATGAATGAAATGATGAATGGGGTGTGCGGGGTGGGGAAAGAAGGGAGGTTGGCCCCCGGCCAGCCGCTGTGTGGTGATTCACTGATATTTTCACCGGAACTTGGGACAGCTTGGAAGCAAGCTTTATATCTCACCTGTTAAGCCAGGCCCTTCAGAGCTGGCAAAACTTGTTTCTGCCGTGCTGAGGCAGCAGCCGATATTTGCAAAAGCACAGGATCACAGAAAGTCAAGACTGAGAGTGATGGCAGCCTATCCTGGGAAATGCCCAGAAAGCTCAGCTGGCCTCCAAATTTGGTGTGCCCCAAATCTCACGGTTTGTGATTAGTGGGAAACCTTCATGTTACACAGTGGGAGCACCTGTAGCCATTGAAAGAAAAGTGTTTAGAAAATCCAGGGTGCTTAATGAATTCTCAGCTATGCAAGCCACTGCAAGATGCTGTCACGATGACTTCTATTTTCTGAGAAGGGCCCATCCCCTCCCAAGGATATCTGATGTCGCTCCACCCAGATGCGGGATGATGGGTATATTGCAAGTTTCCACCATGGGCTTTGTGAGCAGTGGGGCTATGGGGTGGGGCTCACTGAACCGTGCTGATGAACACATAGAATGTTCACCCTACACCTCACATCCCTACTGCGTGTTTGGGCGGGGCGAATATTTAGGGTGACATAAGCACGTAGACAAGTTTAGCTCACTGCCTGGCACATAGTACGTTTCAATAAAAATGAATTCTTTTGCCTTCCTTCTGTGCCTTTGTCCTGGCTGCCATCTCCCTCTCCAAAGCCCTTGCCCCATCCAAATTCTTCCTCCTTGCCTGCCCAGCTTGAATCCCTGGAATCTCTGGGTCAAAGGCTCCTTTTTCCAAATCTCTCCAGCACTTCCTTGTCTGGACCATGCAATTTATGAATTAATTACAGCCAGCCTTGCATTGTCTTCTAATTGTCTCCCCACCCCCACCTCCATTAGTTGGTAAGCACCCTTAGCCCTGAAGGGGTGGCGGCAGAAGCCAGGAGGCTGGACTCCGTCCTCGCAGGGCTCAGTCCAGTTCAGTCCTGAACACATTATTTAGCTTCTCAGTTTCAATTTCTTCAACTGCAACAAGGAGATAATGACACTACCTCACAGGACTGTTACTGGGGATAATGGGTGTGAAAGCGTGAAGATGTAAATCGTTGCACGCATGGAAAAGGCTGTTATTGTCGCCTCTGTTGAATTCACGGAGCCCCCGCCATGCACTTCCCCTGCCTGGTGGAGTGTAGATGATAAATACCTGATTGATGAATACAGAATGGCTTTGTGACAGCTCCAGTCATAGGCTCCAGAGAGCACGGGTTTGAGCCTAATCCTGCAATTACTCCCTTCATTGACAATGCAAAATCTCCTGCATTCTCTAAATCCCAGAGTACCCTAAGCCCTCAGCTGATAAAGCAGGGGCTGCTGCCCCGTGGAGAACAGAGCTGCACCCCCAAACAGCCCCAGGACGCACCATAGTGCCCTCGAACGGGGCACACGGAGCCGTCTGCTTCTTTTACTAGGGCGGTGGTTGAGGACAGGCTTTCCAGGCACCCTCGCCGGCAGAGGACTCAGCAAGCGCAAAGGAACAAGAATCTTTTCTGTTAAAGGTATCACAGCATCAGTGGAAGTATATTGAATATTTTCCTGCTACACTTTATAAATGCGGAAAAGGAGTGTGCGTGTAGCAGCCACCCACAGGCAATGAGAAAGAGCAGCAATTTCTTTGGGAGGTTTTGATAAGAAGCCAGGCAGTTACTTTCCCCCTTCTCTGTTGAAAACTCTGGTTTAGGCTTGCTGGCAAATGGCATGCAAAGCTCATCTTTTGTTAGTCTGCCGAACAATGTTATTGGTTATAATTGGGGCAATTATGGGCTGCTCGAGGAAGCGAAACACAGATGTTTAAGCCCAGGATCAGGGTATTCAAGTCCAAAGCAGCTTGCTTTAAATAGTTCATTTCCCGAATCATCCTGCTTTACTTGAAATTCCCCCAGAACTTGCCCATGTTCAGAGTGAGAAGGTGGGGAGGGATAGGGAAGGGAGGGGAAGCAAGACACGCATGGGGGGGGGTGGAGGAGAGAGAGAGGGAGAGAGAGAGAGAGAGAAAGAGAGAGAGAGAGAGAGAGAGAGAGAGAGACGCACAAAGGAGACAGAAAAGGAGACTGAGAAAGAGCGAGAGTTTGGATGACTTCCGAACATCATATTCCTCAGGACCCGCAGAGACCTTTGAGTGGGAGAGATGGGCAGGAGGAGAAACATGCAAAGAAAGAGAAGAAACTACCACAGAATTCAGGGTCTGGGAGTCCAAGGTCATCCCTGCAGAAATCTACGTGGGATTCACACACAGTGGCGGTGTTCAGCACTGTACTGGACGAGCACAATGCCCCGGGTCCCACTTTCCCCCACTACATCATTACTAGCAATTTCTATTCAGTGCATAAGGGAGAAGGGTTCCCTCAGGACAGAAAAACTCAAATCCCAATCAGGTTCAGTGGTATGTTGAAAACCAGCCTGAATACACTACGAGGGAAGGAAAGAAAGACAGCCAGCCACAGAGAAAAATCACTCACAAGGATGCCCTGAAAGGCAAGTCCCCTGCCCCAGTGCCTGCTCCTCCCCTAGTCCCACTCCTACATCCACCTTTTCTCAACAGATAACAACGGTATAGTAGGGGCCACGTCTGGGGAATCAAAACTTTTTCTCATTTCCAAGTTCAGATCTTTCTTCTTCTGCATCTCTCTTCAGGATAAAAACCTCAGCCCTCTCCTCCTACCCCTCATCTGAGCACTGAAAATAAGACGAATGAAGAAATAATTCCCCAGGCATCCACCCTGGACAGAGAGGGTGAGGAGGGAGCCCGGGGCTGCCAGCCGTTTGTCTTGGGGCCGGGGTTCGCATGCAGTTGCCTACCTGAGAGCTGTCAGTAGCCTGGCTCCTTCGGATGTGAGGCTCGGTTCCGCCGTATCAGCCACACCAGCATATATATATCCTCCCCCCACCCGCTCAGCCCTCCCCTTCCCTGCCCACCTCGATGACACATACACACGCTGACCCCCTTAATCAAGCGAATAGCAGAACCTACAATCCTCCCTGGCTGCTCCCCGCCCCCTTGGCTCTGTGCTCAGACCTGTGACACCCCAGCCGCCCGCCCCCCACCCCCATCCATCCATTCTGAAGCCTGCTTTACCTGGACTCTATTCAGCCAGGATCCCACAGCTGCCTTCCCTTTGCTTCCAGAGGCACGGTGAGGACTGATGGGGAGCTCTGGCAAGTCGGTCAGAAAAAAAAAAGACTCCTGGTGACAGTGACGAGGCAGACCCCAATCCTGGAGTCTCCTTGAACAACCATTTTGCCTGAGGAGTAAAGAGTAGGAAGCGGGCAGAAGGAGGGGGACTCTTACACCAAGCTCCCACCGGCAGAGAAGCCCAGAGCTGAGCTAAGCCAAGCCCCCCTCTACCGTCACTGACCCACAGGCGGCAACTAGGAACTACTCCAGGGAGTGGCTTTACCTGTGATGGGTCAAGTCAGGAGGCCTTTCACAGGTGCCCACAGCATGGCACAATGTAAAAATGCTGAGCCTTTAAACTCAGAATGAAGTGCCTGAGATTCTGGCTCTGCTGTTAGAGCAAGTTACTTCTCTTTGAGAACTCAAGGTCCTTCTTCTGTAAAATGGGTATGATACTGCCCAGGATGATTGCGAGTAGAAAAACGAGATTCGGTTTATATTTAGAACCTATGAGACCTTTAATAAATGAGTTCTGCATCCCCTTCATCCTCTTCACATTAAATAAGACCAACTGAATCTAAAAATTCCCTGTCGACATCTAGTGTCACGACAGAGTACCTTCAAAGGGGCTGCTGTACCTTAGGGTGTTGCCCCCCCCCACCCCGTGCCTTGGAGTCTCAGAAGCTGGTGAAGATGCCCCCACCACTCAGTGTGGAGCCTCCTTCCCTCCCCCGTGGGAAGGTGGCTCACAGTCAGCCCAGGCAGGCCATGTTTAAATCTGCAGTATTCTTGTGGATCCCTCCTTTCTTTGTCCAATGCAAAGTGCACCATGACCTCTTCCTTGGCTCTCCTGAGAAGTGCAAAAATATTCCAGAATCCCAAGATATGAGGCTGTGTCATTCAAGGAGTTCAAGTACCCTCCGTGGCAGATCTGGCTCTCACGGACCTGAGAACGGTGGGGAAGGATGAAAGAAAGCATGTGCTTTGACTGCTAAATAGCATGTTTCTTTTTAGCGGGGTGGGGTGACTGAAACGTTCTGGAATTAGATAGTGCTGATGGTTGCACAACATAGTGGATATACTGAAAACCACAGAATTATGTCCTTTAAAATAGTGAATTTCATGTTATGTAAATTACATCTCAATAAAAAAATAGAAAGCAAGCAAGTAAGCACCTGCCCTAAGTTAAGATCAACAAGTTCTAAGAATAAAACTTCCCTTCCATCTGTATTCACAGCAAAAGGGTCCAGGGAACCAACATACCCTGATTTTCCACTTAGATCTCTGTTGCCTGAAACTTACACTTTGTTGTTATTACAGGTCAAAGCTACCACTATGAACTCTGAGAAATTAGCATGATATGTGGTCAGTTTTGCATCCTGATGTATGTTGGGATCCTAGGCATGAAGTTTGATTTCACACATAATGGGGCAGATAGTCCTGGTTGCTTTCTGATACTCATTTCTCTCTTCTTTCTTACTAAGCAGTAACTTTGATTTTATTCTAGGTGGCAATGTGCTCTGCTACTCAGCCTTCTTTGAAGCTAAAGATAGCCAATGAGAATCAAGCTGTTAGTCATTGGGTGAGGTTTCCAGGGAAACTCTTTTAAAGGGGGCCAATTCAACTGGACAAAGCCTCTTCTTTGCTCTCGTTCCTTTCTGCCTGGAACACAAATGTGATGGTTGGCACTCTAGTAGCCATCTTGGGCCATGAGATAACTTGGAGGATGAAAGCCATGGACTAAAGACAGTGATGCATAAAGACAGAAGAATTCTGGGTCCCTGATGACTATGGAGATGCCATATCCACCCTGGATTTCCAACCTCCAACTTTTTTATTTTTCAAGAGAAAAACCTCAGATATTTATTTATTTATTATCAGTCGGAGTTCAGAGAGCCGTTGCCTGCGTAACAAGCCACGACAAAGTGAGAGGCTTAAAGAAATCCTGTATTTGGCTCGTGACACTGCAAATTGGCCATTTAGGCTGGGGTCGGCAGGGCGATTCTTCGGATCTCAGTTTGGCTTCCTCATGACTCTACAGTCACTTGCATGTTGGCTGCTGTCTGGGGGCGCCTTGGTTCTCCTCCATTTGTCTTACTCTTCCTGTGTCTCTCATATCCCTTCAACAGGCTGGTCTGCATGTTTTCATAGCAAGACTGAGGTGCAAGCCCCAGCAAGTATAGTCAAGCAAGGAAACAAGCAGAAGCACGTAGCATCCCTTGAGACCTAAGCTCAGAGATGGCACTCTGAGCCATTTGCTTTTGCTGCATTTACCAGCTCAAGGCAGTGATTCAAGGTCAGTCCAGAGTCAGGTTGGGTGGAAACTACAAAGTAACAGGATGAGGGGTGGTTCTACAGAGGCTATTTACTGGTGTCATCAATAACTAAACTGCCATGTTTTGTTTAAGCCACTTATTTGGATTTTCTGTTACACGCAGTAAGAAAATCATAAATGATATACCTGCCTTTGAGCTCCTCGTCATTCCCAGGGCGCTTGGTAGCCAAGCACTTTCCTTTCCATGCGGTTGAGGGAAAGAAAGTACAATAGTGAAAAGTCACAGCTTCTTTGAACTCTTCTTGCCTCATAGACCAAATGAAAGAGTTGAGCCAAATGACCTGGAAGTTCTCTTTGGGTTATTGAAGCTACATATTCTGATAGGGTTGGCTCCTCTAATGCATGGAGGAGAAGGGCAGGAACGAATCTAGGAAGGGACTTTCCAACCATTGTTCTGTGGGAGTATAAGAGCCTTGCCTCTGGGAAAAGCCAGAGCGAATCAGAAAGGGTGCAACTTGGGTGTATTCACCATCATGTAAAGGCTTTCTCCTGGACCCTTTGCCCCTGAAACAAGGCACCTTCAGGTCCATAGGCTTCCCTGAGGTGTGATAACTGGTCATTGAAAAGCAAGCTTTTTTGACAGTGTACATTTATTAAAATCGTTGGTGAGGAAAGGTCCCGCAGCCTATCACTAGTGATTACCAGGCAATGGCCATTTACTTCTGCTCGTAGTACTTTGTCATCCTCTTGCGATAGAGACACCCAAGCCACGGGGACTGCAAAGTTTAGACTCCATTCTGTCCAGATGGGTAAGTTTTGAGGCAGCTTTTAAAGCAACCACCGGAAAATTTCAGTAAAGAGAGTATCAGGGGAAGAAGGCAGCCCTAGCTAGCTCCTACAGTGAACTCCAGGAACCTCCGCCCACCCAGCAATTTTCCCTCTCTAAGTAGAGAGCCTCTCACCGTCAGGTACGTGGCTGCTCAGAATTTACTGATTAATTACAGCACCTACAGCCAATTGGTCTCCTTAGTAACCATGCTAGCAGGGTCCCAGCTGGAATAGCTGCTTCTTATTTCCAAACAGGGCAAACCCTCCTCACATTTTAAAAACACTTCCAACTGGAACACAAACAGACTTTTTATTTATATTTATTTTCTTGTTTATTTTTTAGAGAAAAACAGCCCCGCCTATTGTGACAGAGAATTTTATTTTTATTCATTTTTATTTTCATTTATTTTCAAAATATTATTTAAGCCCAAGTTAGCTAACATATAGTGCAATATTGGTTTCAGGAGAAACCTAGAGATTCATCACTTACCTATAACACCCAGTGCTCATCCCAACAAGTGCCCTCCTTAATGCCTGTCACCCATTTAACTCCCCCCCCCCCGCTGTAGCAACTCTCAGTTTGCTCTCTGTATTTAAGTCTCTTATGGTTTGCCTCCCTCTTTGTTTTTATCTTATGGACAAAGAACTTTAAAGTTTACGTCTATGTTTTCCTTTTTTTTAAAGTACCATTGACTCACACTGTTACAATAGTTTCAGGTGTTCCATATCTCTGCACGTTATGCTGTGCTCACCACAGTGTAGGCCCCATCTGTCACAGTGCCACACTATTACAATACCATTGACTGCATTCCCTGTGCTGCACCTTTCATCCCTGTGACGTACTGTTTTTAAACATTTATTCTTTTTCGAGAGTCAGAGAGACAGAGCACAAGTGGGGGAAGGGCAAAGAGAAAGGGAGACACAGAATCTGAAGCAGGCTCCAGGCTCTGAGCTGTCAGCACAGAGCCCAATGTGGGGCTTGAACTCACAAGCTGTGAGATCATCACCTGAGCTGAAGTTGGCTGCTTAACCCACAAAGCCACCCAGGTGCCTCCCCTGTGTCTTATTTATTCCATAACTGGGAGCCTGTACCTCCCACTTGCCTTCACCCATTTTGCCCATCTCTGTACCCCCTTCCCCTTGGGCAACCACCAATTTGTTCTCTGTATTTATAGGTCTGTTTCTGCTTTTTGTTTGTTAGTTTATTCATTTGTTTTTTATTTTTTTAATTTTTTTTAGTTAAGAGAGAGAGAGAGAGCATGCAAGTTGGGGAGAGGGGCAGAGGGAGAGAGAGAGAATCTTAAACAGGCTTCATGTTCAGCATGGAGCCTGATGTGGGGCTTGATCTCATGAACGTGGGATCATGCATCACATGCTCAACTGACTGAACCACCCAGGTGCCCCTTCATTTGTTTTTTAGATTCTGCATATAAGTAAAACCTATAGCATTTGTCTTTTGCTGGCTTATTTCACTTGGCATAATACCCTCTAGGTCTACCCATGTTGTTGCAAATGGCAAGATCGCATTCTTTTTTATGGCTGAGTAATATTCCATCGTATAGAAATCCTACTTCTTCTTTATCGATTCATCTATCTAACCCAACACTTGCATTGCTTCCAAATCTTGGTTATGGTAAATAATGCTGCAATAAACATAAAGAAACATCTATATTTTTGAATTAGTGTTTTTGTTTTCTTTGGGTAACTGCCCAGTAGTGGAATTTACTGGATCATAGAGTAGTTTTCTATTTTTACTTTTTTGAGGAAACTCCATACTGTTTTCCACAGTTGTTGCACCAATTTACATTCCCACCAACAGTGCCTGTGGGTTTCTTTTTCTTCACATCCTCACCAGCATTTGTTATTTCCTATCTTTTTGATTCTAGTCATCTGGTAAATGTAAGGTGTTATCTCATTGTGGTTTTGATTTGATTTCCCTGATTATTAGTGATGTTGAACATCTTTTCATGTGTCTGTTGGCCATCTGTATGTCTTCTTTATAAAACTATCTATTTAGGTTCTCTGTCCATTTTTATTTGGATTATTTGTTTTTTGTTGTTGAGTTGTATAAGTTCTTTATATACTTTAGATATCAACCCCTTATTGAATATAACATTTGCAAGTATCTTCTCTCATATAATAGGTTACAGTTTCTTTTGTTGATGATTTTCTCCATTGTGTAAAAGGTTTTTATTTTGGTGTATTCCCAAAAGTTTATTTTTGTTTCTTCCTCCCCCCCCCCTTCCTTAGGAGACATATCTAGAAAAATGTTGCTTTGGACAAATAGCTTTTGAGCTATTGGGGGAAAGTTGATCTTTAGTGATCAGTCAGAGATGGGTTTTATTTTTTTTAATGTTTTTTATTTATTTTTGAGAGACAGAGAGAGCGCGAGCCGGGGAGGGTCAGAGAGGGAGAGGGAGACACAGAATCTGAAGCAGGTTACAGGCTCTGAGCTAGCTGTCAGCACAGAGCCCAACGTGGGGCTTGAACCTACGAACTGTGAGATCATGACCTGAGCCAAAGTTGGACGCTTAACCGACTGAGCCACCCAGGCGCCCCTGGAGTTGGATTTTAAATGAAGAGCTAGTCAAATATAATTTTAAGGCAAACCACCAGTTTTACCTTTACAAGTGTAGGTTTGACTACTCAGAGTATCTAGTCTAGTGCTGTGCTAAGCAATGTGAGAACAAGAAGGACCTGGAATCAGGTGTCCTTGCCTCAAGAAGCTGGCTTGGGGGACAAGACATATGATAATGAATGGTGGCTTGGACAGGGTATACTATAGTGTCTCAGACAACTTAAGAATTAGAAAGGGGCTCCCGGGTGGCTCAGTCGGTTGAGCATCCTACTTCGGCTTAGGTCATGATCTTGCAGCTGGTGAGTTTGAGCCCCTCATCAAGCTCTGTGCTGACAGCTTAGAGCCTGGAGCCTCCTTCAGTTTCTGTGTCTCTCCTTCTCTCTGTCCCTCCCCTGCTTGTGCTCTGTTTCTCTCTCTTTCAAAAATAAATAAGCATAAAAAAAGAATTAGAAACCATGCAGCAAGGTGCTAATTGTAGATTAGACTAGAAGTTCAAGAGAAGTTAAAGTGAGAAGGGGGAGCTGACATGATGTTTATCTTCTGTTTTGAATGAAATGTTGAGACGCAGAGGATCAACAGCAGGATGTGAGTGGGAGAAAAGTGACAGCAGGGCTTCAGTGTGGGTGAGTATGAGGACTGGGGGGGGACATTAGTCTGCTCTGGCTGCCATAGCAAAGTGCCATGGGCTGGGGGGCTTCAGCAATAGGCACTTATTTTCTCGCAGTGTTGAAGGCTGGAAATCTAGAGTCAAGGTCGGCAGGGTTGGTGTCTCTTGAGGCTTCTCTCTTCGGCTTGCGGATGGCCGTTTTCTCCCTGTGTCCTCACATGTGTATCTGTGTCCAAATCTCCTCTTTTTATTTTTTTATTTAAATGTTTAATTTTTGAGAGAGAGAGAGAGTGAGTGAGAGAGAGAGAGAGAGAGAGAGAGAGAGAGAGAGAAAACATGAGTAGGGGAGGGCAGAGAGAGAGGGAGACACAGAATCTGAAGCAGGCTTCAGGTTCTGAATTGTCAACACAGAGCCTCATGTGGGGCTCAAATACATGAACAGTGAGATTATGACCTGAGCTGAAGTTGGATACTTAATTGAGCCACTCAGGCAGCCTGTAATCTCCTCTTTTTATAAGAACATTGGCCATATTGGATTAGGGCCCACCCAATGGCCTTATTTAACCATAATCATTTCTGTAGAGACCATATCTCCAAATACAGTTACATTCTGAGGTGTTAGGGGTTAGGACTTGAGCATGTGATTTTTTTCTTGGTGGGGAGCACCCAATTCAGCCTATAATAAGAGGGGAATGATACTATATCCATTAGATAATGGGGAGGAAAATCCAGAAAGGGAACTAAAGATTACTATGCTTTAGTGGGTGGCTAGTGTGCACAGTGGGTTCTTTATACCCTCTGGCTCCCAGACCCAGGCACTGGTACCCCAGATACCAAGCTGACAGTGTACATACTGTTTTGCCATATCACAGTGTGCCCAGACCATGCACGCAGTTTTCATGGCTATGTCTTAAGAGCCTCAGGACCACTGGGAGATGTATCCTGAAACTTGGAATGTGCAGAACAGAGCAACTTCAGGCATGCCATGCTCAGAGTAAGAAGGCATCTAGTCACTTTGGGCACTTCAGATCATGGTTCCTGAGAAGTGTGTAGGATGGTGCAGCTTTTCACTGTGGGGTCAGTATCTGAATGCCAGGGGGTGGCTCTGATATCCTGATGTTCTGTAACTCCCCATAAATGAGTGCATGTTTCACATTGTAGACACAAACCCCTCTCCAGCTTGTTTCTCTGTCAGACTGGGTATGCGTGTCGTGTGCAAGCTCATTTCCTTCCGCAGCTCCACCTCTTGTGGGGATGCTTAGGTCTCCCTCCAGTCCAAATCTCCCCTTGAGCTTCCGATGCCATATTTCCAGTACCTTCAGGAGGTTCATACCCATATGTCACATTGATGGCCACAATGAAATTGTCATATTCCCTTTAACTAACTCCTGCCCAAATTTCCAGTGTCAGCAATAACATTCTCACGCTTGGCATTATAACCTGAGCAGTCCTCCTTCTTGCTCTTTCTCCATCCTTTGTCCCCAGGGTGTTACCGAGGGTAAGCATTTCATCTTTATTGCCATTTGTTAGAGCTCCAGCTTTCCCTCTTTTTTCAATCTCTCCTATATTCAGCAGCTTGCATAATAGTTTCTAAACAGCATTTTCATTTTTCTTCAATCCTTTGCTCCAAGGTCCTAATTAAAAGGTAAAGAGTGATAGGGTTGGAAGATAGTGGAGGTTCACTACAGAGCCCATTGGACTTGAACTCGGTTTGAGTCTCAGCCCCTTTCCTGCCATGTGACTTTCGCCAAGTCACACCTGCTTCTAGGACCTTGTACTCTTAAAATTTTTTTTACTTGTTCAATGTTTATCTATTTTTGAGAGAGAGAGAGAGAAAGAGAGAGAGAGAGAGAGAGAGAGAGAGAGAGAGAGAGAGAGAGAGAGAGAGAGACAGTGTGAGTGGGAGGGGGCAGAGAAAGGGAGACACAGAATCCAAAGCAGGCTCCAGGCTCTGGGCTGTCAGCACAGAGCCTAATGCAGGTCTCTAACTCATGAGCTGTGAGATCATGACCTGAGCTGAAGTCACTGAGC
This sequence comes from Suricata suricatta, assembly GCF_006229205.1. Taxonomy (NCBI): domain Eukaryota; kingdom Metazoa; phylum Chordata; class Mammalia; order Carnivora; family Herpestidae; genus Suricata; species Suricata suricatta. The sequence goes on along the minus strand of NC_043700.1, from coordinate 47,232,197 downwards.
CACCCAGGTGCCCTGGGCCTTGTACTCTTACTCTTTAAAATGGACATAGTAATACCTAACAATGGTGGTGTAAAATTTGTACAGTTAATGTAAATGAAGAGGCTTTGAAAACTCTGAGTCACCTCAGATACAAAATACGATTATCCCTCAAGACCATCTCAAGTACCTCTATCTCTAGTAACAAATTAAAAATTGGCCTTTTCCTTTCCTGAGTTTCCACAGCACTTTTCTGGACAGTGTTTTGTATTCAGATTTGCAGTTTGCATTGGATAGTGTGCCCCTGCTGATCTCTGTGGGGTGGTGGTGGTGGAGGTGGTTGACATCTTGCCTGGCCAGGAAGACTGTAAATCATCTAAGGGAAGCAATTTATATTCTCTCCTTTTTCTTTCCAATGAGCACAGAGCCAAGCACACCAAAGTCAACCAATCCCACATGCGTTTGTTGAACACCAATTATTTGTTGATATGCACAAGGAATATATTAATAGGCAAGAGAGTGAATGAACTATAATAAAAATTCTAGCACTCAAAGAACTCACAGTCTAGCTTGGAAAATAAGCTGCAAGAACTAAAAGGATGTAGATTTGACCCTGGACAACCTGGGGAGTAGGGGTGCCAACCGCCCCCCATGACCATGGAAAGGAAAATACATTGGCGGGTGGGGGGTGCCTGGGTGGCTCAGTTGGTTGAGCATCCATCCGACTTTGGCTCAGGTCATGATCTCATAGTTTGTGAGTTCAAGCCCTGTGTTGGGCTCTGTGTGAACAGCTCAGAGCTTGGAGTCTGCTTCAGATTCTGTGTCTCCCTCTCTCTCTGCCCCTCCCCTGCTTGTGTTCTGTCTCTCTCTCTCAAAAATAAATATTAAAACAATAAGAAAAAGAGAAAATACATGTGTAATTTGACTCCCTCAAAACTACTAAGAGCCTGTTGTTGACCAGAAGCCTTACTGGTAGCGTAAACAACACATATTTTATATGTTTTATGTATTACATACAGTAATCTTTTCATAAAGTAAGCTACAGAAAAAGGAAATGTTTTTAAGAAAATCATAAAGAAGAGAAAAATATATTTGTGGTACTGTACTGTAAAAAATCGATGTGTAAGTGGACCCATGTCCGAGGGGACCTGCACAGTTTAAATCTACGTCATTCAAGGGTCATTGGTATAAGGCTGTTACAGTGTTAGCAAAAGATGGGTGGGCATTTAAGGGCGATAGAGGCCCCTCCAGCTGGGATGGTGGGAAAGGCTTGGCCAAAAGGGAAGGTTTGAGCTGGGACTTGAAAGATAGGTGATACCTGGATAGAGGACGGGAAATGCAGGAGACAGTGGACAGCACAGGTGCACTGAGGCAGAGGAAGCTTTGCAGAAGGGAGTGGTAAGAGAAGGGGCTGGATGTGCAGCCTGCCTGAGGAGTAGAAGGCCTTGAATGGTGGCCTCCAAACGTGGCACCTTGGCAATCAGAAAAGACTGAAGACTTCTGCACAAGGAGTGAGGTGTTCAAGGTGGTCTTTGGGAGTGTGAAGTTAGGAATGACACCAAATCCTTACTGATGGGAGAAAGCAGAGGAGTATCTATCTGTGTAGGTGTTCATTTGTCTCTATGTGGCTGGTTCTGTAGGGATGACCAAAGCCTCAAACTCCCACAAGAAATAGACAAATAGTCAAGCCCCTGCACTGAAAGCTTCCTATTTTTTTTTTCAGCAAATAATGTTACATGAAAATCTCCTAATATCTTGACACTTCCAGTTTCTAGACCACTCCCATCTCTCTTCATCACCACGATCAGAGCCCTGTTGGCCAGGAACAGTCTGAAACTGTGTCTGACAGAGAAGGCCCCCTTCTTTCTCCCTTTCTATGTAGTTGCTGGCTTAAATCATAGAATAACATTTCATGAAATTGTGTTCTTGTTCATGCAAGATGACTTTCTTCCCAAAGCTATTTTGTGGTTCTGGAAGGGGAAAATATAAAAGAGGTAGTTTTTGTTTTGTTTTGTTTTGTTTTTGAGAAAGAAAATTGTTTTAGTTCTTTGCAAAGTAAAATAATGGATCTCCAAGTCCACTTTTTCTGCTTCAATTAAAAGACATTTCCTAAGAACCTTGTTGTAACCTTCTCCCTCCTGCATGTCCTCTGCCCACCCTGGATTTCTACCGGCCACACACACACACACACACACACACACACACACACACACACACCGCTGGTACTTCCAGCTCTGTCTACCATCATCACAACCAAAGAGCTCTTACCAGCACCCACCTGAGCTGGTGCCGTTAGAATTACTTGCAAAATTTATCTTGTTGAATCATAAGAGCACAGTTCCTAAAAAAAAAAAAAAAATCCAAAGCCACTTGGCTGGTTAGGATAATGAAATTGTTTCTCTGAGGGAAAGCTAGGTGATTAACCTCTCGTGTCACATAATAACAAAACTGAGAGCAGACCGCCAGGAAAGGGACTTTTTCAGAAACGAACTGGTGCTTGCCAAACGTTGGCTTTGCCTTTTTTTGTCCCGTGGCCCACCAATGTGGAAGAGTTATCCAGGCCTAGGCTGCAGGAGTTCAGGCTTCTATCCTAATGACAGATAAGACTAAATGAGAATGGGACTCCCCCCTGAGGTAGCACATCTGTATTCCAGGCTGCCACGCGGCCTCCATGGGGCTGCATCCAGGACCTGAACGTTTTATTGAAGCATTAATAGTGAATTTTCTGCTTGGATTCCTTGCTGCTTGGAGACAAAAGGCACCAGAGGGCTTTGAGTCAGGGCTCAGGGGTGGGGTGGAAACAATCTTATTTGCATTCCATGGCTTGGCGTGTGTGCACGGTCTAATCGCACACCAACCATCCCCTCTCTGCCAGCATAATGACATATTCCGGCTGGTTCATTCAGCAAACACAGACCGAGGGCCTCCTCAGCGGCAGGCACTGTGCTAGGGGCTGGGCACACACACGGCAACGAGACAGGAGCCCCGCTGCAGCACACCATAGCCCTTGAAGCTTGAAAAATGCATTTAGGATTAATGCAAAGCAGTATATCTGCCAAACATGAATGGATTGCAGGGGATTTTAAATTAACGAACAGAAGATTCAGAAGAGAGAAGTAAAAGGAAAGCCAGATGATTACAACTGGATAAATGATATGGATACAGATTGGTAGGAAACAGGAAAGGAGAAATCGTTGACATGGTGATTCTTCCTTCTTTTCAAAATTTTGTTTAACCTATTTCCATAATATTTATATGGAAAAATAGGGAGAAAACACTTAAATTTAGATGAGAAGACATTCAAGACATATCCAGAGTCTTTGCAAGCAACTCAGTATTCTCTCATACTGAAATATTTGCTAAATGAATATGTTTCATTACATAAATAATTATCTCCACTATTTCCAGGGATGGAAAGACAACTAATGGAATAGAAAATGGTGGTTTCCTCCAAAATTAAAATAGTTATTTTACTGACTCTATAAGCAATGTAGGCTCATTGTAACAAAAAAAATAGACTCTACCCCCCAAAAAGCATAAAAATGAAAGTCAAAATACATCTAGAAACCCACAGAGATATAGTCAACTGATCTTTGACAAAGAAGCAAAGGCAATACAATGGAACAAAGATAGTCTTTTCAACAGATGGTGCTGGAACAACTTGATATCCACATGTAAAAAAAATAAGTGTACTTATAAAAATAACTTTCTAAAAATTAACTCAAAATCCACTCTAGACCTAAATGTAAAACCCAAAACCATAAAACTCTAAGAAATAACATAGGAGAAATCTTTGATGACCTTGATTATGGAGATGGCATTTCCGAAACGGTACCAAAAGAACAGTCCATGAAAGAAAGACTTGATAAGCTGGATTTTATTAAAGTTATAGATCTCAAACCCATAGAAAAGTTGAAAGAACAGAACAATAAACCTTTCATCAAATTAATCAATGATTAACATTTATCCATGTTCATGTGCTTTCTCTCTCTCCATACACACACATTGTTTTTTTGCTAAACTCTTTGAAAGTAATGGTAGTTGAATCCTTCAGCATGATCTTCTAAGGTAGAGACGGTCTTTTGAACTACTATACCCTTATTGCACCTAAGAAAATTAGCCACAATTCAACAATATCATCTAATGTCCAGTATATAGCGGGCGCCTGGGTGGGTCAGTCAGTTAAGTGTCTGACTTGTGCTAAAGTCATGATGTAGCTGTTCTGGAGTTTGAACCCTTCAACAGGCTCTGTGCTGACAGCTCAGAGCCTGGAGGCTGCTTCAGATTCTGTGTTTCCCTTCTCCTCTTTGCCCCTCCCCTGCTTGTGTATGTGTGTGCGCGCACATGTTCTCTCTCTCTCTCAAAAACAAATAAACATTAACAAAAATTTAATGTCCAGTATATATTCAAAATTTCCCAAGTGCCCCACATTTTTCTTTATACTTTTTAAAATCAAGGATCCAATCAAAAATTTTATATTGCATATTTTTGGTCATTTAAAAATCTAGAACAGTCATCCTACCTTCTTTTGTGTTTCTTTTTCCTTTTCTTTTTTGAGAGAGAGAGAGAGAGAGAGAGAGAGAGAGAGAGAGCGCACAAATACATGCAAGTTGGGGAGGGGCAGAGAGAGACTGGGGGAGAGGATCTTAAGCCATTTCCACGACCAGTGTGGAGCCTGATGCAGGGCTTGACCTCATGATTGTGAGACCATGTGCTGAGCTGAAATCAAGAATCAGAGGCTCAACTGACTGAACCATGCAGGCACCCCTCTTGACATTGACTCTTTGGAAACATTCTGGCCAGTTGTCATATAGAGTGTCTTTCATCCTGGCTTTGCCTGGTTTCTTCCTGATTAGGATCAGATGAAACATTTTTTGGTGAATCAATTATCTAGGCGATGCTGTGCACTGTTCATGTTATCACATCAGGGGATAACTCCTAGTGATGCTGTTTGTTTATTTAGTTAATATAGCAACTACTAGTCTTTCCATTGTATGATACATTTTGACTTTCTAATCAATAATAAATCTGTGGAGTGATAACTTTGAGATTGTTTCCCTATAAGTTTATCCAATACTTTTTTAATGATCTTTGCCTGACTCAATTATTATTTTGGAGTTTGCAAAATAGTATTTTTCTATCATTGCTTCTTTATTTTTAAATGGCATTTTTGTAAAGAAGAGCTTTCCTCCAGCCCCTGCCCCCACCCCCTCCTCTTCTTTAGGAAAGCTATAGAACGTATATCTTTAAAAAAAGCAACTCATGTGCCTCTAGCCCATCTGGATGTCCTCTTTGGAGAAGTGTCTGTTTATGTCTTCTGCCCATTTCTTCACTGGATCAAGAAGATGTGGTATATATATATACAATGGAGTACTACATGGCAATGAGAAAGAATGAAATATGGCCACTTGTAGCAAGATGGATGGACCTCAAGGGTGTCCTGCTAAGCAAAATAAGTCAGGTGGAGAAGGACAGATACCATATGTTTGCACTTATAGGTCTAACAGGAGAACAGGAAAAATCTAATAGAGGACCATGGGGAGGGGAAGGGGGAAAGAGAGTTGGGGAGAGAGAGAGTTGCAAAACCCAAGAGACTATTGAATACTGAAAACGAACGGAGGGTTGAAGGAGGAGAGGGGGGAAAGAGGTGGTGGTAATGGAGGAGGGCACTTTTGGGGTGTTATATGGAAACCAATTTGACAACAAACTATTTTTTAAAAATGGGCAAAAAACATTTAAAAAAGCAACTCAAACTCAAAGTATTATCAACACTTACTGTAATTTTTCTTTTCTGATACTCAGATGGCTCCCAAATTTGGCAGGTGAGAGTCTTTCAAGTTGGCTTTTGTGTCCTGAGCCAATGCTACTAATCTTTGAACATTGTCTTTTCTGCACAATATGTTCCAGGATTATCTTGCAGTTCCTTGCCACATATCTGGAATCAACAAAAAGAGAAAATCTAAATGGCTTAACATGAATCTGTTACCCTTTCCTTTTGACTCTAGTGGCTATGGAGAGAGGTCGGGTATGGGGTAAGGGGGTAAGGGCCCCACAAAACAAACCTTCCTAATTCTATGTGTGAGTGTGTGTGTGTGTGTGTGTGTGTGTGTGTGTGTGTGCATGTGATGGGAATGGGGATGCCTATGGGTGCTGGAAAAATCTGGAAGGTTTAATATTCCAGGACACCAAGACTGAGACCAGTGCCTAGCCCAAGCTTTTCTCAAGTTACCCTTTTGGGACATCTCTTTCCCATCTTTCACTTTAAACCTACTTCTGATATTCATTTGAGCCAAGTTTTACCTGTTTGAAAATGCTGATGGGAATGCAGCAGTTTTATTTGGGCAGAGATCCACATTCAGAAAGACCCTCAGAAATTCAGCTAATGTTTACTGATCTTCCACTACATTCCAGGATGGCTGATATCACAGACATCATCTCATTTAGACCTGAAAGCAATCACACAAAATAGATACTATTGTTCTCACGTTACACACAGAAAGGAGTGTTAGGTTAAGTAACATGCTTAAGGTCACACACTAGTAAGTGGCAGAGTCCAGACTTGAATCAATTCTTTAGATCCCAATGTGGGGATCTCTGACTCCTTGTGACCTTGTATGTGAAAACAACCTGGTTTCCTTACACGGTCAATCACCAAGTATGTCCTGAGCACCTACTATGTTTTCACCACTATATTAGGCATGTTCAAGGATATATCATTTATTAAGCACTGACTGTGTACAGAGCATTAAATTCATTAATGTAACATATGAATAGAAGGGATGATTCCCATTATTCAGGATGTTATACTCTTGCCTAGGAGTAAGGGGAGACACACATGGAAAGACTCATATAAGGAAATAAGTGCAGGTAAGCTGGAACAATGTGAGAAAAGTGTCATAAGAATGTTTAATTAACAGATTCTGTAATGACCATGATACGTTATTTCAACTTGGAAGAATTTTGTAAAAAACAAATACTGATCTGGGAGCCAAAAGACTTTAATAATAATTAGCTACTCCACTCTCTTTTTAATTGAAGTATAGTTAACATACAATGTAATACTAGTTTCATGTGTATAACATATTCATTCAACAATTTTGTACAATATTCAATGCTCACCATGATAAGCAAAGTCACCATGCAACATTATTACAGTATTATTGACTATATTTGCTACACGGTGACTTAATTTGTTTTGAAACTGGAAGTTTGTACCTCTTAATCCAGAATGGAAGTTTTGTTTTTTAAGGCATCCAGTCTGTGGTATTTTGTTATGGGAGCCCTCGCAAGCTAATATACACCATTCAAGGAAGGCAATAGGACCTCCACTTTTCAGTGGAGAACAAGGTTCCAAGAGGCAAAGAAACTTTCCTAAGTTCCTGCAAATATGAGGCAGTGATAGCAGAATTCACATCTAGGTCTGTCTCACACTGAAGCTATGGCTTTTTTCATTGCCCCTTCCTCTGATTGCATTTGGGTACTGCTGCAGCTGAAGTGTATGCCATAGAGGCGAGGGTGGTGTCTAATACGCCTACTGGTGTGTCCGTGTGGCCTGCTGTGGCACCCGTCCCAGCACTCAGATGTTTGCTGACTAAATATCCCTGCCCTCAAAGAGCTTTATGGTTTGGTTAAGATAAGAAATGAAGCAAATATATAACTCACATCAAACTCCTGTTATGGAGAAGGGTTTTGGAATAGTAATTCTGGGAGGAAAATTCAGGGTGGTCTGGAACAGGAGGGAAGGTTCTAGAAGGTAGGTGGAGCTCCAGCTGGACCTGAACTCTCAGAACACAAAGAAAAATAGTCCCCCTCATGGAGGCTTAATGGTTTATCTATTTATCTTTTATATTTTAAGTCATTCTGTGAATACAGAAGTGAAAATAAAGGGATAGTGAAAAAAGACGTGACTAGAATTTTAATAAGAATCCAAACATGGTAAACATCTTTGTATCAGGTAAATTTTGAGGCACAAATACCATAAATGAGACAATGCTGTTACATGTTAGCAAAATGGGATAGGCCAGGTTCTTGTCACAACCTATTGCGTGGCGAAGTCCTTCCTTTGACTGACTAACTGGACGAAAAGACCGTCTTCCCTTTCTGTCCTTAAATATACATTATTCATATGTTGATTCTTAAATTTGAGAAAAATTATGAGATTAGTGTCATTTGAGGACTCACTGTCTGAGATTTCACTTATGGGATACTTTTTAGCCTCATTCTTCAGATCTAGTGTGTTGTCTGTCTCTTTTCATTTCATCTTCTGGTTGTCTAATAATTTGAAATGTCTTACCCTATTCATTTTCTTTTCTTTGCCTTTAAGGGTAGAAAATGAAAAATTCTGAATTGTCATTTGTTTCCAATGAAGGCTGAACAAAGACACAAAGATGGCGTGTACTGCCTTCTGTTATCTGTTCGCTTCTGGGTCATCTTTCTAGACAATTCCATCATTCTTCCACTTAAAAAGTATAATAATTATTATTTTTTAATATAATTGGGGTCGGTTGATGAATAATGACGAGGGATGATGAGCAACAATAATCCCAAGTAATGGAACAGTAACATGTTTGAAGAAATAAGATCATTAAGATCCCACATTGCATCTTAGACACATTACCCTTAGATAAAATGATTCATATGGTAATTGCAAGCTAAAGTAAGTTTTGTGGAATTAAAATATATGCAAGGGGCTCCTGTGTGGCTCAGTCAGTTTAGTGTCTGACTTCAGCTCGGGTCATGATCCCACCATTCGTGAGTTCAAACCCCACATCTAGCTCTGTGCTGACAGCTCAGAGCCTGGAGCCTGCTTGGGATTCTGTGTCTCCCTCTCTCCCAGCCCCTCCCCTGCTCACACTCTGTCTCTCTCCCTCTCAAACATAAATAAACATAATAAAAATGCAAATTCTCTTTTTGTTTTCTGGAAGGCCTCTAGAAAGAAGGAAGTCATAACATACCAATCCTTATAAATAGTTGGAATTCAGAAAAGAAACACAAAAAGGGACTTCCAGTTGTGCGGGGCAGTGTTGGCAAAACATACAACGGGGAGGGACAACATAGCACTGTGCACGGGAGTCCGTGAGCAGATCAGATTGATCACAGCGGATGTTCTGTTGGAAAGTAGGAGGCTGACGATGGCTACCATCCCCTCGAGCAACGCGGGCTCTGCTGTGCAAGGCACGGCACAGTAATTGTGAAATTCTGAAAAAAAAGCTTTTGAGCAGGGGGAGCATGATGTATGCAAACATTTTCTGGCTGTTTTCTACTATCATTGTGAAGCTTTATTCCTAAGGAAAAAATTTAACTTTGAACATGTGATAAAAATCCTATAAAAGAATCTTAATATTCAGTTCAGAGCCTTACATGTTTATTTTCTAGTCCTTCAACATGTATTTCATTCTTTTAAACAAAGTAAAAACCCACGTGCTGTCTTTTAATTAAAAGCCAATAAAACCATACTCATATGAACAAATAAATTACTCGTTTATGCCTTATTTCATTGGGATTTTGCACTCACTTCATAGGCCTTGAATGTTTTAGATGCTGAAGTGGTTTTCCAGCAGGGGATGTGATGAGAAATTCTAGACTTTCCTGCTTGAAAAGGTGAAGTTTGAGTGAATATGATTGTAAGTTCTGAAATGGTAAGTGCAGTACATGAATTGAACATGCATTTGTTTTTCCAGTTCTGGAAGAGTTTCATAGGGAAGAAGCTTATGGAACCATTATCCCAAGAGGTGGTAGTGCCTGAAAAAGTAATTTCAAAGATTAAGATAAATGTGGAGATAACAGTCATAATGGGCTATTAAAGAAACCCGAGTGCCCTGAGTGGTACTCCCCTAGAAGCTATTGTCAGGGCCATAATTTCTAGCTGCTTAGGCTGAATCACACCTAATATGGCCCTTCTTACATTCTTAGGAGGCAGTCTGCGCCAAAAGGAGAAACTCAGAACACATGCCTATTTGTTTCTCCCTCTGTCCCTCTGTCCCTCCCTTCCTTCCTACCTTCCTTTCTTCCTTCTTTCCTTCCTTCCTTCCTTCCTTCCTTCCTTCCTTCCTTCCTTCCTTCCTTTCTTCTTTCCTTCCTTCCTTTCTTCCTTCCTTCTTTCTCTTAACAAAACAATCATTTATTTTTAACTGGGCTTAGGAGGTGGTTCTCACTTGGGGTTTCTCACCAGGCTGCAATCAGATAATAACTGGAGCTGGAGTTCTCATAAAGGCAGTTAAGTTCTCTCTGTCTGTTAGAACCTAGAGTGGGGCTGAGGACCTGGCCTCTCCATTTTTGTCTGGGCTTTCCCACATTATGGTGGCTGGGACTGAAGAGTATCCCAAGAGAGGAAGAGCATCACTTATGACTTAGCCTTGGAAGTCACACAAAGCCACTTCTGCCCATTCTCTCCATTAGGAGTGAGTCCCTAAATCCAGCCCGATTCAAGGATAGGGGTATTAGATTCTAGCTCTTCATAGGAGGCTGAGCGACTTAAATATCATTACCACATATTGATAATAATTATACCTAACATCTCTCTCTTGCCATTCAATCAATCATTCATTCAGCAAATATTTATTACGTTGATATTTTGTCTATATTTGACATCTCAATGGGACCTTATTGTTTCAAAGCATTATTTACCTTTTTACTTGATATGGTCAATAGCCTTGTATAATAGGCCGAGCATGTTTTATTACTTCAGGGTGTTTTTTGTTTGTTTGTTTGTTTTTGTTTTTTCAGATAAAGCAAGAGACAAAAGAACTCATCAATAATCCCTAGCCGGTGCCTGGTGCGAAGGTCATTCAAACCCAAGTCTGGGCTGGGACCGTATTCTTACTACTTACCACCCACAGCACCACCATATCTTGCTATTTCAGCATGTGTGAGATTGGGGAGGTTGATGGACAGCCAGACAGATTTGCTCTGAAGTGACATGTCCTATATACTGGGTGACCACATTATCACCAAACAGGGACACTTGAGAGTGAAAAGCAATTCTACTAATAATTACACTGTGATGACAGTTATAGATCAGAAATGTTCCAGGTAAACAAGACATATGGTCACCCTATCTACATGATCAAACTTCACTGGAACCCATGTGCTGTGTATTTCCACCAAATTCCTGTCATAATTATTCAACTTCTCATCTCCTCAAGCAAACCCTACAACTGCGAAGAGAGCCATCAGCATACGAGTGATTACAGCTTCCCCAGATAAGTCACAGGGGACCAGATAAGTCAGTTCCCGGGACCTGGCTCATCCCATGTGAGTGGAGGCCCCAGTGCAGGTTGAGGGGCAGAGGCCTATGGGAAGACTGTCCAGCTGGCCTAGGCTTCCCTTCTGCTGTGCTGCGTTGTTGGCTAGGGAGGCAGGAAGACCACAATCCTGAGAGCTGGACTTGAGGGTAAAGGGGGTGACTTAGGGTAAGGGTGCGAAAGGAAGGCTGCCCTGAATGGGAGGGTCTAGAATTAAGGCTTAACCCTAGAATTAGGGTAGGCAAGTCAAGGAGGCTAAGGTGGTTGCCAGTTGAGTGTGGGTGTGGCATCGCCCAAAGAGGCAAGTGTGGCAGGTTGGGTATTCCAGAAGCAGATGCTGAGGAATCTAGGGTATGAGATATTTATTAGAAACCAGCATCTGTGAAATAAAGAGGAAGGAAACCAAATTGAGCACAGGAAGAAGTCATAGTGTGATGCAGGTCTGACAAAACCCCGGCTAGCCCAGTGGGAAGCTCTGGAGTGGACATTGCTCACCAGTGTTGCCCTGCCCCTATTAGGTAGAAATGTCTGGGCCTTTATACTCTGCTTCATTTAGCCAATGAAAACAAGCTCCCCTGAGAAGGATGTGACGTTGGGTGACATTTGTACAAGTCCACTTCTACAATTGAGGCAGACCCTGAAGGCATGGAGAACTGTAGGCTGTGCGCAGACCAGGCTTCCCACAGTGGACCACAGTCCTTCCTGAAAGGAAGTCTGGGTGGTGCATGTCCATGTCCACCCTGGGCTGTTATAGGAGAAACAGAAAAATAGGGAGAAATTTCTATTTTAAATTAGGTGCAATCTTAGATTTAAGAGACCCAGAACTGCTGCAGATCCTGGTGCAGATTTGCTACTAATTAGTTGTGTGATCCCAGCCATGTCTTTGCCTCTCCCCGGACTCACCATTCCCACCTGTAAAAATGAGAGAGCCTGATTAGAGTTGGAGCCAGCCTCCAAGCAAGGCACTTCCCAGCTCAAAGTTACCTGGGCTAGGCAGAATTTTCTGCCTCCTATGATGGGTTGAATTAAGCATTTTTGCTGTTGGTTGGGGATATTTGTCACAGATGCTCAAAGTAAACTAGAATACCCCCTGGAGAATAATGTTTTAAGTGGGAGTACAGAAAATTTATTGTGACTGATAAGTGGCTAAAGAACAGAGAATCCCTAGGGTGTGATCAGATGCCACTTGTCACACTTAGAAAAGATTTAGCCTTTCCATTAATGGGAAAGAGTATAAAGTTGTGGTTAATAACTGCAGTGTGCCATCCTTAGCATTTATGGAGAACATTTTTGTGTCTTTTCCTGTTCTTTGGATTTTACTTCCTTCCTGAAAACCCATCACTGGCCTCTTTTGTGTCTTGTGAGCATCAACTTTAAATTGCACACTTGATGCGGAAGGTTTCTTTTGAAACTAATGGATTATCTGCAGCTTTCCATTATTCTTATCTCCTGTTCCCAAGGGAATTAAAAGATGGCTGTGCCATTGAGTGATTTCAAGCGCTTCATCCAGTTATCTACGGTTTTTATCTCTCTCTGTGTGGCTGAATATCCTCTTTCGTCTAGTTGAAGAAATGTTGGCACCTTCACTGTTTCTGGCAGATCGCTGGTAGGAAGGACGGCAGGTCACTCTGGGACTTGCAAGTTCTCTGAGCAGTCAGGTTTAAATGAGGTTGAGGCAGGAGCTCTGGCTGGCATTTAGAACATTCAGGCCACTGACTGCCCTGAGGACAGGTGCAAGATAAAGGGGAAATGGGGGACTTTGGGAAGTGGACGTCTCTGCAGCATGTGCAGCTCTGCTGGGGGAGAGGCTCAGGGGGCTGTGATTCCTGCCAGGTTGGGGAGAGTAGAAAGGGTCCCTTTTGACAGAAGGACTACCGCTGATGCTGCCAGTCTTCAGCAATGAGAGGGGAGATCGGAACCGAAACTGGGGGGCTTGTCCAGTTGATAATGGTCATTTGGTGCTAATCTCAGGTTTCCTGGAGGCGAGTTGCAGGCTGGATCTTCAAGAAGAGGGGCATAGATGAATGGAGGGGAATCAGGCAAATGACATAAAGAGACACTAGCAGCAGGACCCAGCCAGTCACTTACAGATGTCTGAAAACAGACCTTGGCTGGCAGCAAGGCTCAAGGGGCACACAGCATAGATGAAATAGGATGACTGTTAGTAATCAGAAGTCCTTCCTTTCCATTTTCTGCCAGGAATCAGAGGTTGAAGTGGGAACCACTTCAGGTTCTTGATCCAGTGGGAACATACGTTGGCAGTGTGAGTCTAGTAGCCTCTTGGGAATGGATCACCATGTGGAGAAGACGGACGTGCAGGGAGCAGCACCCGAGAGAGACTGGTATAACCCAGCTATGAGGAAAGGGAAGGGGAAGTGGTGTGGAAACTCCAAAGTGCTGCACAAATGTGTCCTTTCTTGCTGACTGTCATCAATACCTAGAGAAACCTGGACCTTAAACCCTGGAAATATCCTAAAGAGCTGTACAGTGAATTATTTCCAATTTCACTACCCTGCCCCTAATCGAGCCTGTTAATAATGTGAGTTTGGACTATTGTAAGAGCTTTCTACTGGGCTTCCTGCCTCTATCTCTTCTCATTCTGATTATGACTCCTTCAGCGTCTGGAGCAGTATTACTAAAACACAACTATGGTCCCCTCCTCTGCTGAAAACCTCTTTGCATCCCTCAACCCCTCCAAGTGTGGCTGATTTCCTTAGCAAGCACTAAGCCCTCCAGCTTGCTTTTTCATTCTTGTGTACGGTCTCCCTACTCCCCCTGATCTTATAGAAAGTCAATTTTAATTTTACTGCTTTTGTGTCCTTATTTATAGCTTGTCCTCCAGATTAAATCTCTGTTTTCCTTTACTCCCACCCCAACCTCAGTTGTAGAACTCTTACCATCCCTAATGCCTCTTTCTGATGCTACCTACCTTCCCCCCAAAGCTGAGCAGCTTCTCTGGGCAGAATCTGCCTTTTTTCCTCCTCTGCTGTGATAATACTATTATTGCATGTAACCCAATTTGCCTTATTTATTGGTTCATTTTTATCTTCATTGTGAAATGCTGGTAATTGAGGGCAGGGGTGGCACCTGATTGATCTGTATATGCCACATGGCACTTGGAGACTCAGAGACAAATTGTTATAACTGTTACTACTCTCTCCCTTGAACCATGGCATCATGAATCCTCATCCTACATGCTATTCCTCTTGGGGACCAAGATCCCCTCCCCGAAGTCCTGGTTTTGATTCTCCATACGACCAATGCTATTCTGCTTCCAATGTTCCCTTGGATATATAATAACAGATTATATTTTCAGTCCCCTTCCTGTGTCAGAAGCTGTGATCTCACATAAGATTCAGTTTTACTCTCCTGAAGCCCAATGTGGTAACCCATCAGGGTCAGAGGACTGAATTATTGGGCAAGGTCCCTAGCCTCATTTTGCAGGTGTTAAAAATAGTAGTCAATAATTACTTCTCAAGGGGTATTAAGGATAACAATCAAATGTGGGCAAATAAGCACTTGTAAATAAAACTTTAAACCTCAACATAAAACACTTAGATGATCTTTTGTTAATTGTTTGATTTTTGGATGTTGTTGAAAGTATTCGTTCACCTCCATTTATCATCTATAATGTTAGAATTTGGAGTCCTCAGAAGGATTGCCTGACCCCCCTGGAAGTGTGAGGGGTGGACAGAAGTTTAGCGACTGGCCCATGGTCACACAGGTAGTGGGTGCTGCATTATATACATGACACAGCATTAACCTAAATATAGACAGAAGGAAGTTCTGTTTGAAGCTAGCTAAAGGCAAGATTTCCTTCCTGAACAGCCAGACCTGGCATCTTCTCAACACGTTATTAAGTTGATTGTCGAGGCCATGGCTATTGACTAAATAGGTCACCTGACTCACCTGTACCTCTTTCCAAACTTAGACTCTGCCTTTGGGGTATCATGCTGCAGCTAGCTTACAAATGTTGCCATTATGGACAAGAGTGGTATGAAAATGCATGGCCAGGAAGACATTAGCTTTCTTGTTGAGCCAGCTTGAAGAGCTAGTGCAATGGTTAAGAGATAGCAGGTGCAAAACTCACTCCCCATCTCCCAACACAGAGTAAGTATTTAATGAATGTCAGCCGCCGTTGCTATGTTTATTCATTCCACATTCCAGAACTGTATCATGAATTACTTTTATATCATCTCAGAATATTCAGCTGGAAGAAACTTTCAAGATCTAGTTTCATCTCTTCAAAGAGGAATTCCTGACAGATGGTGTAGACTCAAGTCTTGCTATCCATTGAACCAGACCTATTGCACTTTAATAGGATTTCTAAAAATAGGAGATCCTGTTAAAATAATCTATATACCTTAAGTGTCACTAGGGCAGCAATTCTAACTACTCCCCAATTGGTTGGCTTTCTTAGTTCTTCCTTGAACTAAGTCTTGCTCTAGTGATGTGCACTTCTTGGTTGGAGTTTGGTGTCTTGGTGCCATACAGACCCCCCTTGCCATACAAACAAGGTCTTCTCTGCTTTCTCAAGGGCAATCTTTCAGTTATTTGAAGGCAACCATCATTTCTCCCCTGAGTCATCTTTTTGTTAAAGGAGTGTGATACATTTAATTGTTCATTCTGACCCATGACTTTCCAAGCTTTCACATTGCTTCCCTGCTTGTGGACAATTTTCAGGTCTATAATTAATGCAGAGCATCCTTCCCAAAGGATTATAGGAGGTTTTTGATGACAAGAGCAAAAATGCAACAAGGTTAGGCTTTATTCCCTATATTAAAGAGAAATAAAGATAAGGGAAAATGAAGAAAACAATATGAAAACTCTAAGGATTAATGAAGTTGATGTAATCCAGCATAGCATTGGGCTCTGAGCATCTGAACAGCAAAAGTAAAAAGAAAAGTACAATAACTTATGGGTACTTATTGTTAAAAAAGAAGAAAGCATACGTAACTCTCTTGGGAGACATTTTTTTTTAAACTCTAAGCTTCTCACACAAGCCTTTTCTTTCTAAATGAATTTAATTTTGGAATAATTTTTGATTCATAGAAAAGTTACAGAGATAGTACAGTGCTTCTGCAGACTCCTCACTCAGTTTCTCCTAATGTTAACATTTTACACAATCCTGGCCCATTTGCCCAAAGTGAGGAATTAATATTGGTACTGTTGACCTTAAAAATAAAGTTTGGGGCTCCTGGATGACTCATGTGTTTGAGCATCGGACTTTGACTCAGGTCATGATCTCACAGTCTGAGAGTTCGAGCCCTGCATTAGGCTCTGTGCTGACAGCTCAGAGTCTGGAGCCTGTGTCCCCCTCAATCTCTGCCCCTCAACCTACTCACGTGCTGTCTCTATCTCTCAAAAATTAATAAATATTAAAAAAAAAACAGCTATAGCAAAAGCATAAAAAAAATAAAACAATCAAGCTATAGCAAAAGCATGGAGTTGGGAGGGGCTATTATAAACAAAAAATCCATTGGTACAAATCAGAAGTTTGAAGTGTAGTGGCTTTTCATTGGCTGAGTTGTGATAGTCTTTTATTGGCTGGGCTGTTGCTGGGCAAAGAGAAAATCTTCTTTCCCACTGCTGAGCATTGGTTGAAGATTTCACCCACAAAGAGGATAGTAGCTGATCCAATAAGGACAAATGATCAGTACCCTTAGACTCAACCATACTGCTATCATAGGTGGAGTAAACAAAAGATATCCAAGGGTCATTTAATTCACTTGGTTGACTATTTTGATTATTACTGTCAAATTCTAGAATTGTTACCCCCTTTTGAGAGAAATTCCAGCATAAGAGTTTTCTAAGAAATCTGGACCCAGTAAATGAATAGTGGCAGAGGAGGAACTAAGAAGAAAAAGATGGGTAACTTTCAAAGGATCTAAATCAAAAGGAATAGGTTCAGAGACATTTATTAGAGACCTCCATTATGTGGACCATTTTAGTACTCCAAGGCAGGGGCTGCTTTATAGAAGTTGGGCTGAGCACCCAGAGTATAGCTCCAATGTCAATAAGACATCAAGAGATAAGAGAGAGATCAATTCCCAGTCTGGAGGGTTGTTTTTCTAAGCTGATTAAGACAGAAGATTGGGAAAAGTCCTTGTTGTTCCTCAAAGCTCCATCATTGGGAATTAGAAGGATACTGGAAAGCCTGGTTAGAGGGCTCAAGGCTCCTGGAGCACTTAAGTTTATAAAAACAGTTTTTCCAATATCCTGACTTTTTACAATAGTAGTGGAGACTGAGACTTTTGGTCTTATTTTGGGGTCTCCATTTTCCAGAGTTGAAAATTAAGAATTGTGGTGGTCTTCCTTTTAGTTGAATCATCTAGGGTGTGGGTAAGTGGATTTGCCACATTAAATCTGGAGTGGATATAGTTTCCCATTCTATCCTGGTTCTTTTTTTTTTTTAATTTTTTTAATGTTTTATTTATTTTTGATACAGAGAGAGACAGAGCATGAGAGGAGGAGGGGCAGAGAGAGAAGGAGACACAGAACCGGAAGCAGGCTCCAGGCACTAAGCTAGCTGTCAGCACAGAGCCTGACGCGGGGCTCGAACCCACGAACGTGAGATCTGACCTGAGCTGTCGTCGGAGGCTCAACCAACTGAGCCACCCAGGTGCCCCTATCCTGGTTCTTTTAACTAACAGAGAAAAATCCTGGTTTAGCCTCTTAATAAACATAGAGTTAACTGCTACCAAAGTGGATTCAATATCTAGTGAAAGACAAGATTTGTAATAGTCATGAACAGGTTCATCAGGCTATGCTATCCTGAATTTTGTTTTAATCAAGGGGCTTAGGAAAAGCTACCGTAATTGATTGGTGGAGATTTCCAGTGAGTGTTCTAGCATCTTGCCAAAAGCTAGGGATCTGTTTCTCTAAATCTCTTTGTGAGGATATTCCCAGTAAGGCAAGTTTCATCCAGTGTTTGGCATGACTCTCACAAACAAGCATGTGGACTAATTCATATAATCTAAGAAACCTTGTTGGTAAATTTGAATGACTATGTGGAATTCTTCAGCAAACCTACGGGAGGCCTCAGTTATTTTAGGATATTCTTTAACTATGGCTTTCGGTTGAGCTTGAGTTCAAAGAGCATAGGAAATTTAGCATTTATTTAGACCCTCAGAAGACTGAACTTTTTTTATTTAAAAATTTTTAAAAAACATTTATTCATTTTTGAGAGAGAAAGACAGAGTACAAGTGGGGGAGGGGCAGAGAGAGAGGGAGACCCAGACTCCGAAGCAGGCTTCAGGCTCTGAGCTGTCAGCACAGAGCTTGATACGAGACTTGAACCCACAAACCATGAGATCATGACCAACACTTAACTAACGGAGCCACCCAGGCACGCCTCAGAAGACTGAACTTTAAAGGGATAGGTTTTAGTAAGTTCAAGAAAGGAGGGAGCAGGGAGAGTTTGGGAGGAAAAGGGAAGTTGAGTGAAAGGATTAGAATGAGGTAGTAAGGTTAGAGAAAAAGTGGGACTCTGAAAACGGAACAGAGAAAATGGCACCAGGTGGGGCCCAAGCACAGGATGGCTGCTGCTAGGGAGGCAAGTGGGGGGGGGTGGGAGGGGCTTGGGGGGAGGGAAGCCTCAGAAGCCATTTTGACTTCTTTCAATTGTTTGCCTCAGTTAATTTAGAAATAGTGTTTTGCAAAGAGGCAATTTTAAAATTTTGAAAACATTTGGAAGCCTCAGTGCACCAATTAAAATAGGCATCCCATTCAGTTTTTTTTTTTAATTTAAATTTTGGAGCTTTCTGATTTAATTTTGAGAAAAATAAGTTTTGGGAGATCAAAGTTCCCCATAATGGCCATTGAAGTTCTAAATTATCATTAGCCAAGTTGGTTCATTTAGTTAAGAATAACCATGAGGAAGGACCATAGTTTTTTAAGCATAAAGCCAGCCAGTGTTCCTGAAAGGGATTGCCCTTAGATCATTTAGATGACTGGGATTTTCTCTAGGGTTTTCCAGGGTTTTTGTCTAGAGCAAAAGAAAAATGAAACAGCCTGGCTGCAAAGTAGTGAAGCCAAATATGAGCACAGTTTTAATAGGAACAGCCTGATTCCAAAAGAGTCAGGCCAATGCCAAATGAGTACTCACAAAAAGTACAAAACCTTTAAACACCACCAATAACGCCTAGAGAGCTCAATATGCAAAGAGAGTAGAGCATGAGTCCAGGACAATAATTACCTTTAAACTCAAGAGTCGGTGAGAAAGAAGTGAGCTCAATGGGATCAGTGGGTACTAGAACCTGTTTGCTCATCAGCCTTGGAGTTGTTGGGGAGTCTTCTCTGGATTTTCCCTCTGACACCAAGTAATGTTGACCTTTAAAGCAATGCAGTTTGTTATTTTACCAGCAAAATGGGTTTATTTGGAAATAGCAGAGGAATTGCAGTTCAGGACACATAAGCTATGGGAGAAACCATTAGGCAAGTCCAGAGAACAAAGAATGAATGCTCCTCTACAGAGGAAAGGCGGAGTTTGGGAGGGATGTTACAAACAAAAAATCCACGGGACAAACTAGGAGCTTGAAGTATAGTGGCTTCTCATTGGCTGAATTGTGAGAGTTTCTCATTGGCCGGACTGTGGCAGGGCAAGGAGAAATTCTTCCTTCCTCCTGCTGGGGTGTAAGCACAAGTTTTTTCCTATTGGGTCTGCAAAGGGCAGCAGCATGTAGAAAGGTGTGAGAACTCCCCTTCCTGGCTCCTGAGTCCGTTGTAAATGAGGTTTTCTTTATTAATTTTCACAGTATACGATTCTTAGTTAAACTCCAGAGTTTATTTGGATTTCACCAGTTTTCCCACTAAGATCTTTTTTCCTGTTCTACGATTCAGTCCTGAATATCACGTTGAATTTGGTCATCTGGTTTCTCTAGTCCCCTCTGGTCTGTGAACTTCTCAGGCTTTACATAGGGTGTTTATTGTTTGCCTTATTATTGGAAATGTTGAATAATTTTCTTAATCACAAGAGTTTTAGCAAAAGCAGAATCACATTTCATGTACCACCTCTTGTAGTGGTGCGCAATAAGAGTTGGTGTTAAAACATTTAAGAGCACTTAAGTGAAGACGTTTCTGTAGCTCCGGCTAATGGGGGCCAAGTATAAATCCTTTTGGTGGTTTGACCTTAACAATAGGTAGATTGAAGTTAGCAGCGGATGACTCTAAGCTTTCTTTAAACCTCACATCTCTTAACAAGGCTTTTTAAAGAGCCAGAGTATGTGATTCAAGGTTATATTCTCTGACAGTGGCTTGCAGTGGTGGTGTCTATACTACTGATTAAAGTGGTGTCTATATTGCTAAATCCTCATCTTTTGAAACCTGGTAATCATGCGATGGCTCTTTGTCATGCTGATAAAAATTTATCTTCTTGTTAAGTTTTAAAATTTAGTCTGCTGCCTTTCTTTTTTCTTTCTTTCTTTCTTTCTTTCTTTCTTTCTTTCTTTCTTTCTTTCTTTCTTTCTTTCTTTCTTTCTTTCTCTTTCTTTCTTTCTTTCTCTTTCTTTCTCTCTCTCTTTCTTTCTCTTTCTCTCTTTCTCTCTCTCTCTCTCTTTCTTTCTTTCTCTCTCTCTCTCTCTTTCTTTCTTTCTCTTTCTCTCTCTTTCTTTCTTTCTCTTTCTTTCTCTTTCTCTCTTTCTCTCTCTCTCTTTCTTTCTTTCTTTCTTTCTTTCTTTCTTTCTTTCTTTCTTTCTTTCTTTCTTTTCTTTCTTTCTTTCTTCTTTCCTTTCTTTCTCACTTCCCTTCCCTTCCCTTCCATTCAAACTTAGGAAATGAGTATTCTCTTGAGAAGTTTTTTTTTTTTTTCACCCAAGTTGCTTTCACCTCAGCATGGTGAACAGTGAGAATTAATGCCAAATCTAATTCCCTATAGGATATAGGTCATGGAAATTATATGGTGGTGATATGGCAATTGTTAATCAGGCCAGATAAAAAAGAGTTTCAAAAAGAACGTATTGTAACGGACTGGAAATGTGGAATATTTAAAAAGAAACTGACACTGGTCTGGTTGAAGGAATCCTCTGGCAAAGCAGCCAAGTCTTTTGCCAGAGTGAGAATCATGCATTCACTGCTGATAGCACATGTTGGCCTACTTAACATGGTTTATTATAGAATTTTGTGACATTGGCAATATGAATTAATTCTTCTGGCCTAGATGAACATGAGTATCAAGTTTGGATATAGAGTATGGTAGTATTTTGGCCAAAATATTCATGTGCAGAAACCTAAGTAATATATTAATCTCAAATGGCTCTTCAAATCCAATATTACATGTAAAATAATAGAAAATTTTTTATTATCATATGAGTTGCACATTAAATACTTTAGTTCATTAAGTAATTGTCTTAGTCCTGCAGGGCTGCTGTAACAGAACATTACAGACTGGATGGCTTTGAAACAACAGAAATTTATTTTTCACAGTCTTGAAGCTAGAAGTCCAAGATCAAGTCACCAGCAGATTCAGTGTCTGGTGAGAACCAATTTCCTGATTAATAGATGACCACCTTCTTGCTGTCCCCATATGGCAGGAGGGGCAAGGAAACTCACTGAGATCTCACTAATGATGCTAATCCCATTCTTGGGGATTCTACCCTCATGACCTTATCATCCCCCAAACGGCCTACTTCCTAATGCTATTATATTGGGGTTCAGGTTTCAAATATATGAATTTTGGGGGACACATTCAAACTATAACAGTAATCATGGAAAATTTGTAGAAAGATTGTAAAAAAAATAGAAATTTCAGTTCAGTTGGAAACTGTTTAACTCAACAAATAATATTTTGTGGACATGCCAAATAGCCAGCCCTGTGCTAGCCTTTAGAAACACATAAGTGGATAAGACAAAGTCCTTCACCTTGAGGAGGAGCTGCTTAGAAGGAGGCAACATAACTGAAGTTCAATTAATGTGTGGTAAACATTATGAAAAAGGCATTCACAAAGTGCTATGAGAGTACTGACGGAGAGTATTCAACCCAACCTAGGGGTTTAGGATAGCTTCTTAGAGGCAGTGACTCCTGAGCTTATCTTGTGAAAACTTGGAAGTAAGATGTAGCAGCATCAGCAAGCATACACAGGTGTCGGAACTATAAGCAGTTCTGTCGTATTCAGCCATAATGATTGGTAGAATGAAACTAGTAAACTCTGTTATATAGAGCTTGCACCTCATCTTTGTGTGAAGGAGTATCATGGAGGGTTCTCACCAGGGTATGTTTTTATGTGTCAGATAAATCTCTCTGGAGGCTATTTGACAGAGAAATTCAATGGATATAGGACTGGATGCAGGGAACTCTGGAAAGATGATGGATGGAGCGCACAATTTTATGATCCCCTGTCCCCTTCTCTGCTGGGATCATCAACTAATAAGAAAGTTGTGTTTCACTGCTGGAGCCTGGAGGGGAATCCCAAACACATCTGGAGCTCTGAGTGTGAGAAGTGTGGGTATGGACCAGTAGAAGGTTGCATTTTTGCCCCATTATTTGCAATTTGGAGGAAAAGTTGAAGGACTTGGGAAGAAGCCAGACTTTCTGACCAAGGCTAAGCTAGAGCCCACTGATCCAAAGGGCATGGACCACGGGTTCCACCAGTCCTTGGGAGCTTCTTTGCTGGTTGAACTCCTTTCTTTCCATGTAGTTGTGAGAGGACTCTTCCTCCTATAGTTCCTGCGAAATTGGGTGTCTCTTTAGGTGCCTCAATCAAGAGGTCCCAGCATGTCAGGCGATTTGAGTCTGACACATAGAAGAAGAGATTCCTTCCTAAGCGGCCAGCTCCCCACTGCCTGTAAGAGCCCAGTATCCTAACCTGTATGTAGTGATGCAAGTAGGCAAAGAAAGTAGCTTAAAGGCAAATCTAACCAAAACCTGATTTGGTTCTGATTAAGACTCAGGAAGAAACAGGAGATTAAAAAAAATTATTCTAATCTTACAGAGATATTAGACTATATAGCAAAGAGATGGTCAGAGAGCCAAAAATGTTTCTAGAAGTATAAAATTATTTCTCAGTTGAAAAAAGTGAACAGAATACTTGAAAAAATGGAACAAACATGATGATTTAGTAATCTGGAAGGTCAAAAGGAGAACTGAATCTATAGATTATTGTGACCTCTGCTCAGTTTTCAAGGGATTAACAAGGATTTTCAAAGGGAGAAACAATGGGGCCATATTATGCATATGCATTTTACAAAATTTTAAGCCCAATTATGATTTTAACGAAAACTTCACTGCATTGTTGTTCACCTTCTCAAAGGTTGTGTATGGGTTGTATTTTGGATGTCATCTCCTGTAACAGTTCAGTGAATAGATTTCAGTTCTTCAGTTCAGTTCTTTAGTTCTTCTGTCTATACAGTTACATGTCACTTGTATGTTACTGTATGTTTTTGTTGAATTTTGCATACATCATAGTTACTTTGTACTGTAATGTCTGCAAAACCAGTGGAATGGAGAACAAGAGAACTTTTTATATCAAAACCAATTAGAAACAGTGAAAGTAACATGTAAGGGAATATTTATGCCTTAAAATGTAGTGTAGTATTTTCCTACTTTACAAAGAAGGATGGATGTCTTGAAAGTGGTTCAATGAAGCATAAAAATAGAAGTAAAAACAATGATGTAAACTCTAGAATTCAAATTTAGAATATGTTGGAACAAGTAAAACTACAATTTGTCAAAAGAAATGCAATGAAGAAGTATGACACTAAATTAGAAATTGGATTTTCTTGGACAGGTAATCCATTTTCCCCCTGGTGTCTAATATGCTGTCTGCTATGAAACTTTATCAAGTAGTAGTATAGAGCCACCAAAGTTCTTGCAAATGAAGCACAGAAACCTCTTCAGTAAACCTCCAACTGATTGATTTTGATGGAAAAGGCAAAAGAGAGACCAAATCTGGAGGTATCTTTCAGAGTTGTGATCCCCATAGCAATAAAAAAATATTATATTATTGATAAGAAGTTTATAAAACCAGTCAAAGGGTGATGATAAATATGCTTGGAGAGAAAAGCATACAAGCTATTGAAAAATTCATTTAAAAAATGATGCTGTTGGACATCATAGGCAATATGAAAGAACAATTACCATCATGCAAGGTTAGATGAAACTACTATAGAGTATGAAATAGCTCTTGGTATAGGTGTGGTATATACATAAGGGAGACATGCTTTGAGAATTTCTTGTCTTGTGTATCATTTGAAAAGCACATGCTGCAGAAGAGATTTTTCATTTTGTTGCTAATTAGCTCATGAGTGTTGGTTTAGGTTTGAAATTAAGTGTTAAGATCTTCTCTGAACTTAACTAGGTGTAAAGCAAGAAGGGGCATTGATTGCTCTACAAAGAAAAGAGTTTGCTGGATAATGTCTTCCACACAGTGCCCTATTCCCTGAGAACAGTTGGTGGACAGCAGTATGAATGCTGTATTAAGCATGTCTTTTATTTTCTGTTTGTTGATGCTTTGACATCTAAGGGCTTGCAAACACTGGAGGGACTGCCCCTCCTAGGGTTAGCCAGTTCCTAGAGATGGAAAATGACCTCCATGTGAGCATGACTTTCATAGGCAAACCAACCAATTCATAGACCATACCCCAACCGCCTATTTTATCAGGCTCTCATACCCTGGGACTGCTAATCACTTCAGGACCAGATAGCAGACAACTAGGGACAGCTCCTGTGCCCAAGAGCCTGATGAAATTATTCAAACCAGCCAATCCTTATCTGGTTTACCCTGCTTCACCTCTTCCTTCCCATACAAACCAAAACAAAGGCTCTCTTGTCCCCTTCACCTTTGCCTCAGGACTGACTCTGGTGCTTCCTCTGTGTGCTCCCCTACCCCCATGGAGTGGTGTGCTCCTACCTCCTGGTATCTATATAATTTATATAACAATCTGTCTTTTCAGTGGCAATTTTCTCCTGGTCTGTTGGCTTCATCATACCTGAATAATAATAAAGCTTACACTTTCAAACACAACCTGACCTTGATTCAAGGTTAATAGAAATAGTGAAAGTTGTAAACCCATCCAAATTATGCCCACTGGCAGTGTATCTTTTCAATGTGCTATGTCAAGAAATAGACATCTAGTACAAGACGTTTTACACACTGAAGTACCCTAGCTGTCAGACAGAAGGCAGCTCTCAAGAGTTTTTGAAATCAGGAATAACATAAAAACATTTCTTCAGGACATGAATAATGTCATAAACTCCATTTCTAAGACTTCAAGTGTTTTGCTCAACTGTGTATCTCAGCAATGTATTTATTGTCTTTAGAGCCTGAGCCTATTGCCTAAGGGTTGAATAATCATGAATTTTAATATGGAGGAGAAGATATCAGAATTTGTCCATGGTACAAATAGCTCAGTTGCACAAAGTTTGTCTTTTTTTCTAGCACTTGCTGATTTTCTTCTCCGGGAGAAAGAAATCAATGATATATTATTGGGCATATTTTAAAATTACCTTCAAGGGCTGCAATGGAGCATGAAAAGCTACTTTCCAAAGAGTAGATTAGGAATCCATTCAGCACCAATTCCCAAGCTCAGAGTCATCCCTCCAGCTTTTGAGTATGATATGCTTATTGACTTAGCATCTGATGGAGAGCTGAAAGACTTCAGTGAGTCATCTCTTCATGATTTCTGTGTCCCTATTCAACCCAAATATCTAGCACTGTGTGCCAGAGCCAAACTCTTGCTGCCCTGCTCAATAACATCATTGAAACTTAGTATTTTATAATTAGGTGGAAATGAAAGAAACCAAATAGATGGAGAATCTGGTGGCACAAACTATGTCATTAAGCCAAAAACTAAAAGATTTCAAATTGTCATCCCTTTTAATTGATCTGAAATAAATAGTATTGACTGTAAAAGATTTAATTTTAATCTTAGAATTATGATGACTCCCTTTAGAAATGACCTAAAATTTGGCCTAGTAAGTGGTCTGTGGATACCCAAAGTCAGAACAGTCCTGGTTTAATGTAACAGCTCCTAAAGAATTGCCCTTCCATTCCTTACTGGGTCAAGTACATTTTCTTATTCTTCTAGGATCATTTCTCTGGCAAGTGGTTCTGTATTAGGGTTTTCCAGAAAAATAGAACAAATAGAATATTTGTTTATTTAGGAATTGGCTCACATGATTATGGAAGCTGAGAAGTCCCTAGATCTACAGTCTAAAGGCCTGAGAACCAGGAATGTCAGTGGTGTAAATTCCAATCTGAGTCCAAAGGCATGAGAAGAAGTCCTGGCATGAAGACTAAGAGCTAGAAAGCAAATTCTATCTTACTCAGCCTTTTGTTCCATTCAGGCCCTCAGTGGGTTAGATGAAACCCATCACATTGGGGAGGGCAGTCTGCTTTACTCAGTCTGTTGAGGCAGATGCTAATTTTATCCCCAAACATCCCCACGGACGAACTTAGAATAATATTTAACCAAATATCAGGATACCCTATGACTCAGGCTGACACCTAAAATTAAGCATCACAAGGTCTTCAGCCTTCCTGAACAGAGGATTATGTGTGGCCATTCCATTTGCCTGCCATAAAAGATACGATGAAGTCCAGCAAAGAATAGGGCTTAAATTTTCTTTCCAAGAGGTACCACAGCCCATATAATTCCTGTACTAATAGGCTTCTGGTGTGAGTGTGTGCCTAGAGCCTAGTTGTTTTTGGATCTCTCATCCTCAAGAAAGGACTTATATGTCAAAGTTCTTAACTGCAAGCAACAGATTGATTCTAATTGATGTTAGTGACAAAGTCACTTATTAAAGAGATATTGGAAAGGAAACTCTTATGTACTATTGATGGGAATGTAAATTGGTGCAGCCACTATGGAAGGCAGAATGGAGGTTTCTCTAAAAATTAAAAATAGATCTACCATATGATTCAGCAATTCTCCTTCTGGATATTTATCCAAAGAAAAACAGTCACTAGCTCAAAAAGATCCCTCACCTCCATATTCCTTGCAGTATTATTTACAGCAGCCAAGACATGGAAGCAAATTAAGTGTCCCTCAATGGATGAATGGATAAAGAAGATGTGGTATATATATAAGGGAATATTATTTAAACATAAAAAAAGGTCCTGCCATTGTGAAAACATTGATGGAAATTGAATTATGCTAAGTGAAATAATTCAGACAGAGTAAGACTATACTGAATGATCTCACTTGTATGCGAAATCTGAAAAACAAAATAACCAGAACTCAAAGATAGAGAACAGATTGGTAGTTCTCTATTAAGGGTAGGGGTGGGGGAGAGGAAATGTGTAAAGGTTGTCCAAAGGTACAAACTTCCAGTTTTAAGATAAATAAGTCCTGAGGACATAATTTCCTGCACAGTGACTATAGTTAATAATATTGTATTGTGTATTTAAATATATTGCTAAGATAGTAGGTCTTAAAAGTTCTTATCACAAGAAAAACAACTATGTGTGGTGATAGATGTTAATTAAACTTATTATAGTTATCATTTTGCAGTATATACATATATCAAATCATTATGTTGCACACTGAAAACTAATATAATGTAATATGTCAATTATATCTCAATAAAAAAAGAAAATATAAATAATAAAATTATAATAATTAAAAAAAAAAGATATTGGGTAGCTCACAGAAGCCCTGGATGAGGAAGTGTTTGGAAAACTAGGCTTAGAGGCCATACAACCAGGAGTCATGATCAAAATTATGCCTTAGACCTATCTGTGACTCCTACTGCTGACTCCACCATCAAGCACCATTGACATTAAAAAAATTTTTTTTGATGTTTATTTATTTTTGAGAGAGACAGAGAGAGAGAGAGACATACAGAGCATGAACAGGGGAGGAGCAGAGAGAGAGAGAGAGAGAGAGAGAGAATCCAAAGCAGGCTCTAGGCTCTGAGCTGTCAGCACAGAGCCCTATGTGGGGCTTGAATTCACAAACTGCAGGATCAACTGAGCCAAAGTCGGATGCTTAACTGCCTGAGCCACCAGGCGCCCATATTGACACTTTTGACATTGGACAGAGCAATAGCATGGCTGCCATGTGGCTCAGGAGCTCAGTTTGTACATTTGCCACTTCCTCCAGACAAATTCTCCATGGTTTTCATTTCTTTGCAAAGAATCCCTGGCTTGAAGTCTGGGGCAGGTGCTTCAGATTGGTAGAGTCTAGATTCTGTGCCCATGACTGCAAGGGGATCCTGGGAAGTAAATTCCTGGAATTTTCTAAATGCTTCTAAAATGGCAGTTGTGTTCTGCCTTCCACCAGAAACCACAAGATGGCACATGTTCTGAAATAGTTAATATAGTGAGGACAATATAGAGTATTAGTTAAACGTGAGGACTCAGGTCAAATCTCTAGATACAAATTCAGGGTCTGCCACTTACTAATTGTTAAGTTAAATTATGTAACATTCTTGTGAGTGAATTTCCTCATCTGTAGAAGGTGGAGAGCAATAGTACCTATCTCATAGGGTTGCCATCAGGCTTTTATTAGTTAATATAGGTAACACATTTCAAACAATGCCTGACATATGATAAACACTCAATAAATGTTAGCTATAAAGATGGGGAGTTCAGATGCTGTGTGGCCAAACAATTGAATGTGCATCAGAGTCCACCATTTTGATTGTCCAGTGTCACATACACACACCCTTCTTTCCATATTTATATTTCCAAATGTACGATTTAAGAGCTCTAGCCTCACATAATACAGCATTAGTACAATAGAAAGTGCATCCATCAAAGAGGGTTGACCCAAATACTCATCAATGATCACATCTAGTTCCATTTTAGAATCTTGGGATAAGAGCCATTCTTGTAGCCCACCTACTAATAATACTACATAGTTGATAAGGAAAAGGGAGAGAGAGAACAGGGTAAAATTAGTTAAAATACAGAAATATTTATTTGACATGTCAGAAAACAATATATGGAGAGATGTTATAGTTCTTGTTTCTAAATTACTCATGAATTGATAGTTATGACTACCCTTCTATAGAAGAATCCATTCCTTCTTCTCTTTGTTGTCAGCTAACACTTCGATTGATTGGAGTTTGTCACTCAGTAGGGTAACCCAAATCTTCATTCTTGAGAGCCCAAGGTTTTGATGGCCCTGCCTATTTAGGGTAGCTGTGATCCTCCATTAACTTAAATGACTGTACATGTGCGTTAGGATGCTTTTGTCTGCAAGTCATAGAAAACCCATTGAAATGGCTTAAAAGAAGATGCCATTCGTTTATTCACTCATTTGAAAAATACTTAATGGGTGCTAATTTTATACTAGGTACCCATCTAGGTGTGTGGATTCAACAGTGAGCAAAATGTTCCACCTTCATGAAAATTTCTGGTGGGAGGAAGTAGGAAGGAAGAAAAGGTGATGTTTGAGCAGAGACCTGAAGGCAATGAGGGAATCAATTATGCAAATATCTTGGGGAAGGGCTTCCATTTTCAAATTAAGGTGAGTTAGACTATTCTGACAAACTCTGTTTCTGAAAATAACTAAAAATGTTGGATTAATTTTTTAAGCCAACTTTTGATTTTGAAATAATTTTAGGCTTAAGAAAAACTGCCAAGCTAATACAGAGAGTTCCCATTTTACCTTGCATCCAATTAACCCTTATTGTTAACATCTTATGTAAGAATGATACATTTGTCAAAACTAGGAAACTGGCATTGGCATATTACTATTAAATAAGGTCTAGATATTATTCAGATCTCATTAGTCTTAAACTAATATCCTCTTTCTGTTCCAAGATCCAATCAAGGGTACCACATTGCATTTAATTCTTATGTTTCCTTCTGATCTTGTCTCAGTCTGTTCGGTCTGCTTTAACAGATTACTATAGTCTGGGTATAATAACAGAAATTTATTTCTCACAGTCCTGGAGGTTGGGAATTCCAAGGTCAAGATACTGGCATATTTGGTGTCTAGTTAGGACCGAGTTCCTCATTCATAGATGACTGTGTTTTTGCTGTGTCCTCACATCATGGAAGGGCAAGAAAGCTCTGTGGGGTCTCTTTTATAAGGGTGCTAAACCCATTCATGACGGCTCTACTCATGACCTAGTTACCTCCCATACACCCCATCTTTTAGTACCCTCTCTAAGGGGATTAAGATTTCAATGTATGAATCTGGGGGGGACATAAACATTCAGTCTATAGCAGATCTGTATAAGCTTTTCTGTATTTTTCATCACCTTGACAGTTTTGAGGAAGGAATACTGGTTAGGTATTTTGCAGAATGACTCTCAATTTGATTCTGTCTGGTGTTTTTCTTATGATCAGATTGGGCTATTGGTTTGGGGGAAAAATGCCAAAGAGGTGAAGCATTCTTCTTGTCACATAGGGTACACATGTGACATGACTCATCAAGGGTGGTGTTAACCCTGATCAAGGCAGTGTCTGGCTGGTGTCTTCAGTACTGAGTTGCCTCTCCACCCCCGCCTGTCCCTTTCCACACTCTGATCTTCAGAATCAAGTCATAAATCCAGTCCACATTGGGGTCTGGGAGGTAGGGGCAAAGATTAGAATGGTTGATTAAACTCCACCTCCTGGAGGATGTATCATTTACATAAATTATTTGGAATTCTCCTGTAAGGAAGATTTGCTTCTTCTTTCCCACTTATTTATTTATGAAATGATTTACTTTAGATTATAATCCAGTACTATGAAATTTATCTCACTGTTCATATTGCTCCAACTTTGGTCACTGGAAGCTCCTTCAGTTAGGCTCCTGTGTCCTGTTGACACGTCCTCTTCTCTTATTTTTTGAACACTTTCATACTCTCTGACACTACAAGATACTCCAGATTCATCTTTTTTTTTTTTTTCTTTGCCTCAGGCTTAGAATAAGCTCTTTCTCTACAGAATCCTGGTTCCTTTTATTGGAGAATGGTATTTAGGAAACAAAATTTGGGTGCTGGGTGATTGTTGTTAGTTGGGTGTTACTGTTGTTGGTCACTTCGACTGACCGAGCCAGGACGGACATACATGTATATATACTAACCAATGTGTGCACATATAATTGTTTCTGTATCTGTAATAAGGTTGACATGAGTTCATACTGATGTCTTCAACTCTAATGCAGTATCTTCATTCTAAGCTTTCTTTCTTATCTGTAACTTTCCTATCCAACATAGAGAAACTTGGCTCCCAGTGGCTCTGCCCAGTCCTGCATTTACTGCTTTCCTCTGGTGGTCCTGAGCTCACCCAACATCGCAACTAGGTGGTTCAGAGAATATCTAGTTCGTAGACACGTCAGCTATCATGGCCTCCTGGAGCCCCATGTCAGGTGTTTTATTTCTCAAAAAGTGCTCAGGAAGTAATATGGCTTTGTCCCTACAACTTTGGGACCACTGTTAAGATTATACTTCTTGGGTATTGTGTGGCTCCCAAAGAGCATTTCAATGTGACGTAAGCAAATGTAACACGACTGAAAGCCCTAGGTCATGAGACAGGGCAAGTGGCATTGCTGTTTCTACAAAGTATGGGCAGCTCTTCCTCTAAACACTGGGGCTCTAGTATTGGGGCAAATATCAGGAGAAAGTCAAGACACTATAGTATGTGAGTTTGCATATAGATTTTAGCAAACTTCCATAAGCGAAGGAATAATTTAGAGGAGAGATTGAGAAAAGAAAATATGACCCTTAAAAAGAGATATTCATGTCTAGCAACTTACAAGCTATCTTAAATGAAACTTCTACAATTTATCGCCTTGAGGGATTGGAAAGCCAACATTCTCTAGGCCAAAATGAAGCTAGTAGCAGCAGCTGCCTTACCAGTTAGTGATAAGACTGAAAGTTATTTATCACTGGAGGGTACCAGGGTAGCTCAGTGGGTTAAGCATCTGATTCTTGATTGCAGCTCAGGTCATGATCTCATGGCTCCTGAGATGGAACCCTGTGTCAGGCTCTGTGCTGACAGTGCAGAGCCTGCCTGGGATTTTCTCTCCTCTCTCTGCCCCTCCCTTGCTCATGTATTTTTTATTCTCTTTCTCTCTCAAAATAAATAAGTTAATAAAAAGTTATTTATTCCCAAATCCATTTTGCCTCTTGTCTTTAGTATTATGTTGTGGAGCATGTTGATTTTTGGAATAAAAGACTAGGGGGTTGGGTAGAACATAGAAAGTATTATATGAAAGGCATGAATTTTCAGTCTTACAGGTTCTGTTGAAACATCTTTGTGGTTAGTTACATGTGAAGTTGATCAGAAACAACTTGGAAGCCTCTAAGTTTTTTAAAAACTGGTTTTATTGAAATATAAGTCATAAACCATGCACTTTACCCATTTAATATTTGTTTATTTATTTATTGAGAGAGAGAGAGCGAGAGCACTAGCCAGGGACGGGCAATGAGAGAGGGAGACACAGAACTGGAAGCAGGCTCCAGGCTCTAAACTGTCAGCACAAAGCCTGACAAGGGGCTTGAACCCACGAACCATGAATTCATGACCTGAGCCAAAGTTCAAAGTTAAACCAATTGAGCCACCCAGGCACCCTCATTTTACCCATTTAAAGTGTATATCACAATGGCTTTTAGTGTGGCCTACCAAGTTAAAATCTTTTCATTGTGATAAAATATACATAACATAAAACTGGAAGTTTTAACTGCTTTTAGTGGGCTGTTCAGTGGTATTAAGTACATTCACACATTCACATTGTTGTGCAACCATCACCACCATCCATTTCCAGAAATTTTTCATTTTCCCAAACTGAAATTCTGTCCCCAATGAAGAGCAACATTCCATTAACCCTCCTCCCAGTCTCTGGTAACCTCCATTCTAATTTCTGTTTTTATAAATTTAACCACCCAGGTATCTTGGGTAAATGGAGTCATACAGTATTTATCCTTTTGTTGACTGGCTTGTTTCACTTAGCGTCCTGTCCCCAAGATTCACCGATGTTGTAACCTGTGTCAGAATTTCCTTTCTTGTCAAGGCTGAATAACATCCCATTGTATGTATATATCACATTTTGTTTATTCATTCATTGAGACATTTGGGTCATTTCTATTTTTTGGGCAATTTGAATAATTCTGCTGTAAACATTGGCCTATCAAGTGCTTAATTTAAAATTTTAAATAGCTAATGTATGCATATGGCTCCAATACAAAAGAATGGGCACACAGTGAAAAGTTTTGCTCCCACTCATAGTTACAGCTACCCAATTCCCTTCCTCACTGCAGTCTTTGTAACCAGTTTCTTGAGTGTCCTTCCAGAGATAGATGACTTTCTTTTTGATACAAATGACACTATGCACTATGCACATATGCACTGTTCTGCACCTGGTTTTGAAATTTTGCATTTCTTGGAATCCTAAATTAAGAGCCTTTTCATCCCTTTTAAAAATAGCTGCATAGGATATCATTGTATGGGTATTTCATACTTTATTTAACTGATCTTTATTGATTGTCACTTAGGTGGTTTCCAATCTTGCGCTTCAGAAACACAGCTGCAATGAATAATCTTGTACAAATGTCATTTTGTGTGTATGAATACATTTGTATGATAAATTCCTAGAAGTGGAATTAGTCAAAAGATATTGCATGAGTAATGTATATGTATATAGCCAAATGCATTTAGATAGATATCTATATATATCTCAAAATTACTCATATGTATATATGAGTAATATATTTAGTCAAATTGCCCTCCAGGCAAGTAGTTCCAGTTTATGCTCCCATCAGCATATATATGAGAGTGCCTGCCTGCATAGCCTTGCCAACACAGTGTGTTATCAAAGTTAGTTCTCTTCTAACCTGCTAGGGGGGAAATGGTTTCTGAAAACCATTTTGACTTGTATAACAATGTACATAGATAGTAGTCTTGCTCATAATAATAAGAACCATATGTATCAGTTTTAAAAGGCTGTGAAAGCCATGCAGCTCCCAAAAGGCCATCTTCCTCAGTGTCCATGTCTACCTCAGAGGGACTGCAGAGGCCAGGACCAACAGTCACAGGCGCCAATGGACAAAGAGGACCATTCCAAGAGCAGAACCAGGGATTTCTGTGTTAGCCGACTGAGGAACTCACTCTTCTGCCAGTGAGTGTCTACTCATCTTCAGTGGCGTATCACACATGTGATGGACCAGTGAACAATGGAAAACTCCTCTCTTCAGGAAGTTATTCATCAATCTTATTCCTTCCTTATCACTGTATACTGGATACATTCAATTGGGTAGAATTTAAATAAAAATTTTGTTTTAGGTTACAGGTCACTAGACCTGGGGAAGGCACATTTGGGTCTAAGATCCTGGACTTGGAACTGGTAACTAGATCATATAATACGATGTCGGCTTGTCTCATGGGTAGACTGTGGCAGATATTGTTGGATCCTTGATAAACGTTTATCCCACTTTCCTTTGGTCTTTGGGGCAGAACGTGATAAAGGAGCCTGGGTCTTTGGTCTTACTGGACTTCTACACCAGCCCTGTACTTCCTATTTCCAGAGTTCTTTTTATAGATTATAATTAAAACCTTTATTGTTTAAGCTACTATTGACATGAATATTCTATGATTTCCAGCTGAAAGCATTCGTAATTGATACATGTAAAACTGCCAAAGTCCCATTTGTTAAACTGGTGGGAATTTTTTTTTTTTTTTTTACTGGTAAGGTCTGACCATTCAGATAACCAACCTCCCAGGTCCCTCTTGTGGTTTCCCTGATGGCCTATTGTTCAAACTATCATATTTCTTGTATCAGTTGTCAAGAATGGTGAAAGGTATGAGATTTTGCCTTATTGCAAGCACAAGTTAGCTTGCCCAAGTTTCATAGATGCTGGCAGAAGACATGAAACTCTTGGGTCAGAGACAAAAGACTACTACTCACTGCAATGGCAATATCCAGAATATCAATGATTTACACTAGTTTGCTGAGCCTCAATTCTTGTAGGGTAATGTACAGAGGTCCAGGTGATATCTGCCCACACAGTGGGGTGCACTTTAAGAAAGGAACCCCAACTTTAAGTAAACTGACTCTTTTATAATGGATGTAAGCCTGCCTGACTTTTGCCCTAG
This sequence comes from Suricata suricatta, assembly GCF_006229205.1. NCBI lineage: Eukaryota > Metazoa > Chordata > Mammalia > Carnivora > Herpestidae > Suricata > Suricata suricatta. The sequence goes on along the minus strand of NC_043700.1, from coordinate 47,197,012 downwards.
AAGGAGGCATTGTCTTCATTACACCACACAGTAATAAATCTGCCCTGCCCTCTGCTACTGAGGAAGACCCTATAGTTTCCAAGGCTGTTTATTATACAAACATTCTGTAACAGATAGAATGGAATAAAGAGTCAGAGTCTCTGCTCTGATATTCAGATATATGGGAGACCCATGGATAATTGTTTCTTCTCATCATTCTACATTCTTAGTTACAAGTTGACTCTAGCTGATGTCAGTAGCAGAATAAGCTTGCTAAAATGATATAAGATGCAACCACTTTAGAGGACTAGATATATAACAATATCTTGTGGACCTGGAAATGCTCATATGGTGTGACCCAACAATTTTACTCCTAAAAATATACCCTCTGGGAACTCCTGCCCACACATACCAGGAGACATGTATGAGAGGGTCTATAGCAGTATTATTTATATTAGCATAAAATTTTAATAACTTAAATGTCTGCCTATAGAGGAAAATATAAATTGTGGCGTATTCATTCAGTGGAATTCTATAGAGTCACAGCAATAAAAATGAATGAACTAATAGCCAGATATATCATACTGGTAGAATTACATAGTCATAACATTGAATGAAAAAAGCCAGTTGCAGAAAGATACACACGCACACACACACACACACACACACACACACACACGCACATATACACGTATATAGTAAGATACCATTTATATAAAGTTACAGAATATATAAGATGATTACTATCTAGTGCTTAGGATTATATACATATGTGGTAAGGTATTAAAGATGCATGAGAATGCAAATACCAATTGAGAGCAATGTGGTTGCCTCATTGGGGAAAGGCAAGTGGGATTTAACTAATTTGCCAAAGTTTTACTCTTATAGCTTATTATCTTTATGCCCTTTATGCCTTACATTTTGCTCTCCGAATTAAACTTTTATAATAAATATATTGGCGGGGCACCTAGGTGGCTCAGTCAGTTAAGCATCAGACTTTAGCTCAGGTCGTGATCTCATCATTCATGAGTTCAAGTCCTGCATTGGGCTCTCTACTGTCAGCACAGAGCTCGCTTCAGATCCTCTAACCCCTTCTCTCTGTTCCTCCCCCATTCATGCTCTCTCTCAAAAATAAATTAAAACATTAAAAAAGAGAGAGAAATATATTGGCTAGTCCGTTGGAGTACTAGAGGGATATAGATGTGGGCTCAGAGGCCACCAGGGCAAGATCAGGATAAAGCCCCAGTACATTGCAATACAGAGCTCATTTGGGGAGGGCACCACTGCTGGCCTACTGAGCACAGGGCCATCTGTTGCAGCACCAGAACCACTGGCAGCCACCACTAGCACTGCACCATTCTAGAACTCTAAAACTTCAATCTTGTTTAACTTCCAGACAGAATCATCTATGGTTCTTGAGTCGTTATCTCACTTGCCCCTGTTTCAAAGTCTAAAGTGAGTATATCTGATTGTCAGAACTTGGACTATATGACCATGTTCTAGTTGCAGTGGAGACTAGAAAGGGAACCAGTTGGGACTGTCAGCCTCTATAGTGGGCAGTGGGCTGTGCTTCTCACTAAAATTTGTGAAGTTGGTAATTCCCCAAATGTTGGATGGAGGTTCTGATTCAGGGTGATTCAAAAGTGAAAATATCCATGAGAAACCTTCAAAACATGTGGTCAGGTAGAGTTAGTAAAAAAAAAAAAAGCAGCTTAGGCAGAGGAAAATAGAAAAAATGAAAACATATAAATGATGTTTTTCTAGAATGTAGAAAAAGATAGTAGGAGAAAATTAATAGACTAAACTTCAGCTGGTTATAAGGAGTACTAAAATCTCAATCTTTGTGTCCTTGTTTCTTTTCTATTTAGTCATCATAATATATGGTTTTTTAAAAATTAAACCTGAATGATCTCCTTTATTAGACCACAATCTTCTCAAAGTCAATCAAGGACCATTTCTTACCGTGGAGAGACACCATGTTTGCTATGGAAACTCCATTGGAATTCAGGTCAGATGGAACTGAGCTTGAATCCTGGGTCTATTACTGATCAGCTAAAGTAATAGTGGTTGTATAAGGCAGCCTCTCTGAGACTTGGTATCCTTGTGAGTAAAATGGAGATTCCACTCCTTATTTGTTTGATAAAAATTATATCCAATATAAGTAAGATTAGAGAGTAGAGAGTAGATGTTCAGTAAAGATTTCTCTCATTACCTTATGTTTAGGCCCTTTCTATTCCTTCTAAGGTCCTGCACTGGGCTTAGAAAGCACTTGACTGTGTTTGCAGAATGAATGAACTTTGCTTCATCACATCTGTAGATGTGCTTCTACCCCTTCCTGCTATATTTGAACTGATTTCTGTAACAATTTAGGTAGCTTACTGTAGTTCCTTTTTACATGACAGCCTCGAAGAGATTTTTGCATAGTAAAGGACTTCACTCGTGCTACTTTTTCATTTCCTAAACACTTCATTTGACAAATGGAACACCTGATGTGTGCCAGGCTCTAGGGATGAATTACATGAATTTCACCATCCTGGAATGTGCAGTTGTAATAAGAGAGAGGAACATGTGAATTGCTCTTGCATAACAGTAAGTGCTGCAGTAGAGTTAAACACAGACAATGAGCAGCTCTCATGACCATCTATCTTAGGAGTTCAACATACATCATTTTATTCCATTGTTGTGCTATATAATTCTTAGGGTTTTTCCAAAAATATGAGTGATCAGATAGTGATGTCTAGGTATTTTATCAGAATATTTTTAGAAGATGGCAATCCTATACATGACTTATCAACATGCTCAAACCACAACTTTCACTTTACTTTTAGTTACCTGTCTTGTGGTCTTCTTGAGAAGGAATTAATCAGGTCCCATCTCGAATTTCTTGCTTCATGTAGTTTTGAATAGCTCTATTCCCAGAGTATCATCTCTGCTTCTTCCTACTGAGAAGGATCATGACTATAACAATTTCCACTGAAAACTAATTATGAGGATAGCAGTGAAATTACTATATCAACAGTCTCATTAATGTAATTGAGATAAACCGGATGGAAATGAGTGAAGGCTGTAACATAGCAGGGGATTGGCCCACCAGAAGAACAGGAGTGATCACTGAGCCTGTCTAGCTCCAAAATCTGACACTCACTCAGTCCTGAGGAGGAGAATGGAAAGAAGGCAGACATTGGACTTTCAGCGAATCTTTAGCTGTTGAAAAGAGGTGAGGCCATGGAATACTAAATGGCTTAAATGAATGAATTAAAGTTAATACATGGACAAAACTTAAGACCATTCTGGAAAGGAAAAAACAAGTTGCAGAATAATATAAAAGATTCTCAAATCTACAAAAACAATTCTTTATGATATCTATGTGTAGATACCCAAGTAAGAAAACTATCAAATATACATGGAAATGACAAATTCTGAGTTCAAGAGAGTGTTTATTTCTGGAAGGGAGGAAGGATGATGAGATCTAGGTAGGGACTCAAGTATTATCATGATTTAATTAAAAATAACAAAGATTTGAAGCAAATGGAAGGAAAATATGTGAGGATTGAAGCTTTGACCCCTCCACCCCCCTATGGATATGGCCAAGGTGACATAGTGAAAAGTGAATGGAACTGGATGGGGAGAGGGGACATAAATCTGAGTCTTATCTCTGCTATGCTAGGTTGTGAGACTTCAGGTGAGTTTCTTCAATGAATTTCTTCTGGGTTTCTTTTTATAGAATGGGGAAAATCAGATTTAGCCATACCTTCTTTAAAATGTTTCTGTGAACATCCCTTATTCAATGTTATGAATATATTATGAAGACTGTTGAGTATTCTCCAAATGAGGGATTTTTTTTTTTTTTAGCAACAAGTTAGAACTTTAGAGTATATTATGGTTAAGCCAGGAAAAGATTGAGGTTAGCAACAGGGCTATAATAGGCAACTTCTGTATTTATCAGCAATACAGAGTTTAGACATAGAAAATAAAGTGTTTCAAAAAACCTGATAATCACTGAGGAAAAATATTCCTAAAATTCTGTGTTAAGTTCCACATTGCCACCCGCATGCCACCTTTAGGGCTATTACATCTCTATCCCTGATAGTGCTTACTGGAACTTTCCGAGGGTATGTGCTTACTGGGTACAAAGGGCAGAGGATGGGTGGGAAAGAACATCTGACATTACCTTGAAGTGCAAGGATCTGATGTGACCTGTAGCTAATTACCTGCTCTTTCTCAAGGATGTGAATACTTGTGCAAGATTCATTTGGATGCATGAGGCCAAGGGCTCTCTATCCAGACTTTCCCACAGAGGATAGCTTACTGGAGACCCAGGGTGGATGCAATTATACCTTAGAGACTTTCACCTGCAGTCTTTCCTTGAAAGATGGTCATGTCAATGACATATTTGTCACCAAGGGTTTTGACTAATGATTTTTGGGCCAAGACAGAGAACCTCTGCCAGTAATCTTTTTGCTTATTGGTTTTGCCCTATTGTTTTTTTTTTTGTGTGTTCTTGCATTTGTCTCCACATGTCTGTCTCTGTTGGCTGTCTCTGACTGAGCCTTACTGTTCTTTTCATTTCCTCCCATCTTACCTGTCACTCATTCCTCCACACCCCCCTTATTTTTCCTCCAAGCCTTTGCTACTTCTGTGTGTACTATATCTTGCTTTTTTGGATGTAGCCTCTCTTTTCTATTTTTTTTCTCTTGTGTTTGTGGCTCTTTCCCCCTTTTGTCTCCTTCCCCCCCCCCCCCCCCGAATGTTAACTGATGCCTATTGTCTGGGGGCCCTAGACTACTCTTTAGATCTGATAAGTTGGAAATCTTTTCTCTGTTGAAATGGTTACTCATATTCAAACCAATTAATGCTTTATCCCTATTGTTCTGCAGGAATACATTTTGTCTGAATAGAGTGTGCCAGGAGAAAGTAAACGTGAGTCACTGTTCTTTTTCTTCTGTGTGTGCCATGGTTCTCCTAACTTTTACAAGACACCAAGAATATGAGAAGGCTATTGTACTGAGTACTTTTTCCCTTGAGATTATCCTGAGTCATGATTGAGAGAGTTACTTTCAGGAAGCAGACTCCAGGAAGGAGTTACTGGGTGAGCAATATGACCTTGCTGTTCAGATATGATTATATATTGGAATTCAGAGAGCAGTTCAGTAGAGAGAAGAATCCTCATTACAGGGAGTCATAACTTTTCATGGTGGCATGTCTGCCAGCGTCCAGCTCCAGCAGGTCCAGGGCTCCCCTGAAGGATGGACGGTGTCAGCGAAAGGGAGTGAGAGAATCTTGGCTTCCTTCTGCTCACCAGGCAGGCATCTCTGCACTGACCTGAGAGTCAGCTTTATTTATTGAAAAAATGTATGGGGTACAAAACAGAAGTGGCAATTGCCTTAGACAATGATTTCTGATGACAAATTCTTTGGTAGACAAAAATTTCCCAGAACATAGATTGGTAGAAGACTCATGCATAATCTTTATCAGTAGTGATGGAAGTAGGTGACTAGATGCTTATCACATGGGGAAGGAAGGGATCTTTAGCATTCAAATACAAGGCAGTGTTTTTAGCATAGTAAAAGCAAGTATTAGTTCTTTGTGAGGAGGGGTCAATAGCCTGTTTTCTTGAGGGGAAATAAAACAGGTTTTTCAGGAAATGTAATATTTGCTCCCCTAATAACAAAAGAAGAAACTCCTATAATAAGTTTTTTCACAAGGTACAATTCACATATTTTTAGTATAAGAAGACATGTCATTCTTGATATGAGTCAGGGGTAGACATCGGTAGCCATCTGACAGCAGGAGGCCCCTGCCTTGAAACCCGCCTTATTTCAGAAATGGCTTCCAGCACATGTCCCTGCAGATGGTATCAGAAAGAGAAATAAACAACTGAAAAAAATGGTTTAATTTCTCTGAGATTCTGCGTGTTTGCTTGTCCAGCCCACACTTACTACATTGGGACTGTGAAATGAAGATGGAATTTTCTTGGGTTTGTGGAACTAATTAGTCTCCCAAACTGACAAAAACAAGGACCAGGGCATTGAAGAATGACATAGAGGGGCAGAGAGAGAGGGAGACAGAGAATCTGAAGCAGGCTCTAGGCTCCAAGCTGTCAGCCCAGAGCCCGATGCAGAGCTCGAACTCAGAGACCGCGAGCTCATGACCTGAGCTAAAGTAGGATGCTTAGCCAACTGAGCCGCCCAGGCACACCAATATAGAGGTATCTTAAGGCAGCTTTCAATGAGCAGAGTGTGGAATTCGAGGTAGCAAAGAAGAGCTCCTGCCTCTCTAACAGGTCTCAAATTCTTTTTGTCAGTGTTGACAAAGGCTGTTGGCTCAAGGCACAGAAGCTTCAGCTGCCAATTCATACACAGATGTTTCTCTAGGTTTTAACATTAGAGTTGTGTCTAAGGCAGCTGTAAACTTTATTCTTTTAAAAAAATTTTAATGTTTATTTATTTTGAGAAAGACAAAGTGCAAGTAGGGGAGGGGATAGAGAACAGAAGAGACAGAATCCAAAGCAGGCTCCAGGCTCTGTCTGAGCCATCAGTACAGAGCCTGGCATGGGGCTTGAACTCAGGAACCATGAGATCATGACCTGAGCCAAAGTCAGCAGCATAACCGACTGAGCAACCCAGGTGCCCCTGTAAACTTTATTCTGATCAGTTCACACACACCCCCTCCCCCCACGTACACACAGTATGCATCATTCAGCCATGAGCATAGATCCAGCCTTACACACATACCTTGTGCAGAGAGTAGGCAGGTTTCTCCTCTCTTTGGAAGTGCTTGCCCTCATACCATGTCCTATGGGCTTTGATTTGGTGCTTGCTTCTTCTTGCCAATGTGCCTAGTGAGGCCAAATGTCTTGATCTCACCTCCACATACTTTACTCCTCTTCCCTAAGGCTCCAGTTCTATAGCTTTCAACCCATTCTCCTGGTTCCTGCCTTGCTCTTTCTGCTGCTCTCATACCGCTTAAAAAAAGTGAACTTGCCTCTTCCCACTCAAATCAAAGAGCAACACTATTGTTTCAAACACAGAGATATGAATACAAAATAATATAATGAAAACCCACATACTCATTATCCAGCTTCATCAAATCTTTATATTAAGCCATATTTGCAGGAGAATTCTTTAAAAGAAATTACACATTATAGATATAATGGAGGCCTCCTGTGTACCCTTCTCAGACATATTCTCTCTCCCTCCTTCTCTCCCCAGAGGGGATCATACTCATGAATTCAGCCTTTATCATTTCCATCTATGTTTTTATATTTTTGCCACATATGCTATGCACCCATAAAAATGATAAAGCATTGTTATGCCCATTGTAAAAGTTTATATAAATGATATCTTGTTGGAAATGTCACACTGTATCTTGGTTCTTTTGCTCAAAATTGTTTCCGGGGTTTATTCAAAGTTGATGGATGTAGCTCTGGTGCTTTCATTTTTAAATGCCAGATGGTGTTGCAATGTCTGAATATAACGTAATTTTCCCATTCATCCTCCTGTGGGTGGGCATTAGGTTATTTCCATTTTTTGGGAACTTGTTTTGATTCTGTCACATACAATCAACATTCTTGTATGTGTCTTTTTGTGCACATATGTTAGAGTTTCTTTAAGGTATTTATAGAATTTAAACTTTAAGATCAAAGAGCATGTACAATTTCAGCTGGGCTAGATGATGCCAGCTAGCTCACCGAAGCATAAAGATGTGTACTCCTCTGTGAGTATATGGTGTGTTTGCTGGCTTTCTTTGTCTTTGCTAGCCTCTTCATCATCAGATTTTACATGTTTTGCCAATCTGATGGGTGAGGGCATCTCATTGTTGTTTTACTTTGCATATTTCTCATTGCTAGAGATGTTAATGCATCTTCTTTGTATGTCTGTTGGCTTCTTGGATTTTCTCTACTGGAAACTGCCCATCATACTCTGCCTATTTTTCCTCTTGGATGTGATTAGCACCTTCCCTCTGAGAAAGCAAAAAGTAGCCCTTGATGTCCAGGAGTTGGCCTTGTATTATTAGCAAGGGCCGGGTGTTCTCCTATTGGGAATACTAATTTCATATGGTATCGATTTCAGACAAAGCCACTCTGGGATCATGATGGATCGAGATGAAACCAAGAGCACTCGCTACTCACGTCTGAACACAGACAGCACAGAAACATTGTCCAAGCCACAAAATACAATCCCCAACCCCGCCAGTGGTAGGCAGAGATTCAAGCTCCCTAACCTAAAGGCAGAATTCCCAGACCCTGCTGGGCACACTCTTTCCTGCAGTATTCAGCAAACACTAACCCAGGTACTATTGTGAAGGGATTTTTACAGGTGTGATTAAAGTCCCAAATCAGTTGACCTTAAAATAAAGATCTGTAGTCCTGACCTAATTCCATGAGACTTTCAAAAGCAGAGCGTTTTCTCTGTCTGAATATAGAAGAAAAAGTCAGGGATATACTCTGACCTGGAAGAAAGCCAAGAGCCATGTTGGGAGCTGCCTTATGAAAACTGCACCTGGAAGAGACTGTGGGGAGCCTCAGGGTCCGAGAGCCATTCCCACCAGCAGCTAGAAGGAAAATGGTGATCTGAGTCCTCTAGTTGCAAGGAAATGGATTCTGCCAACAGCCAGTGAGCTGGAAGGAAGATCCTGAGCCTCAAAGAGAATGGCAGCCCTCACCTGGTGAGACCCTACCCTGTTGCACTGACCCTGACACATAGAAACTGTGATAATACATGTGTGTTGTTTTATGACCACTAAGTTTATGGTCATTTTTTACAAAGCAACAGAAGACCAATGCCCCCATCTGCCAGCTACTGTGAGTGCCTGCTATATCCTTACCACTTACAGCTTTTGTCTCAGTCTACCTTCCCTTCTGTTAGGTAAGATTTATTAAAATACTCATAGAACTACCCGAGCTTCCTGACAGCATTCAGTCCAGGGCAAAACCTTGCTTACTTACACCTACCCTAAATCACCTAACACAACCCTCTCATGGGGATGCCCTACGGTTTCCCATGGTGTGTGTTTCCACTTGCTACAAGGTGTGATAAACCCAATGCCTTCTATAGGTGTGTTTCTGGCGTCCTGGCTGGAGGACACTGACACCCTAAATAGGATAGACGCCTGCATTTTTGAACCATCTTGGGTACTCAATGGCCCTGTTACCTTCCTGAGTCATCTATTTTGAAAGGCCTTAGATTTTTCTTCTGTAGAATGAGAAGGTGGGGCTAGTTGATCTGGAGGGAAAACGTGTGGTAGAGTGCAAAGACCTTTGGAGTTTGCCAGTCCTAGGTTTGATCTCTATTCTGCTTTTACTAGCTATGTGGCTTGGGCTACACATTCATCTTCTTGAGCCTCAGTTTCTTCAACTCTAAATTGGGATCAACAAACCAAACAGGTTTGGTGTGAGGATTAAATAAAATGTAAATTTCTTGGACTACATGGATGTTACCTCCAGTATCTCAATTTTTAGAATTATTTTTAATGTTTGTATATTTATGAGAGAGAGTGAGAGACAGAGCATGAGTGGGGAAGGGGTAGAGAGAGAGGGAGACACAGAATCCAAAGCAGGCTCCAGGCTTAGATCTGTCAGCACAGAGTCTGACGCTAGGCTCAAACCCACGAATTGTGAGATCATGACCTGAGCTGAAGTGGGACACTTAACTGACTGAGCCACCCAGGTGCCCCGACTTCTACTCAATTTTAAATGCACACAAACTTTATAGCAATAAAAAGTGTTTTCACAACAGAGGATGCTGATGTTAACTAATGCTTGTTTTGATTACCTTAATGTTTCAACTGTTCAAAATGCCTGACGTCAGTAAGATGTTAACGGGTGTGGTATAGGCAGTGACATGTGTGTTTATTGCCACCTCAAAAAGGAATACATATTTATCTTTTTTAATAAAAAATGTTTATTTATTTTTGAGAGACAGACAGAGTGTGAGCAGAGAGAGAGGGAGACAGAGAATCAAAGCAGGCTCCAGGCTCTGAGCTGTCAGCACAGAGCCCGACGTGGCGCTCAAACTCACCAACCGCGAAATCATGATCTGAGCTAAAGTCAGGTGCTTAATAGACTGAACCACTCAGCGCCACCCCCCCTCCAGGAATACATATTGCTCTATCAGGAGATTCTGAGAGAATTTCCTTTTCTCTTCTTCCGAAAGATTCCAGCTCTTATGTTATATAATTATATAACCTTTGCTGGTATGTATTAAAGCGGAGTTTCAATTTTTTATCACCAACACCACCACTCACACACATGGGCAGATTCTTGCAAGGCTTTGACTCTTCAGGGGATCTCATCAGCATTAATAGATATTCCTCACCAATTCTTCCTGCTTCTTCAGGAGTCCCCTCCCCTTCCTCTTCCTGGGAACCCCCAAAGAGCGACCGTAAGCCCTCCTGTAGGGAGGGAGACACTTCCTGTTAGTTCTGGATTGTGGCTCATGGCGCCCTACCGCAACTTTGGGCTGGCCTGCTCCCTGCCTGCCCCGGAGCCCTGCCTGAGCTGTCTGCTCCCTCCACTGCTCTCAGATCAAGGCCATGCTTCTCTTAGGCCTCAGGTTTGCAAGTGCCTTGCATTTGTCTGTGAGATAAGACCAACAGATGGGTCTCACAGCAATGTTGCTGGGGTCCCCAGGGATGACAGATAATTGGACCACTCTCTTAATTCTCCACTGTCCTTTCTCTCAGGAAATACACAGGCCACCACTGCTTCTCTCCACCCCTCCGCTCTGTACCTGTATCAGGTGCAGCTTATCCTGTCAAAACTTGTGTTAGGGCACCTGGGTGGCTCAGTCGTTAAGCATCTGACTTTGGCTCAGGTCATGATTTCAGTTTGTGAGTTAGATGCCTATTTTGGGTGAACTCAAGCCCCGCTAAGGGTAAAACACTTGCCCCACTATTGGTGAGCCCCACTTCTCTCTCTCTCCCTCTCTCTCTACTCCTCCTGGGATTCTCTCTCTCTCTCTTTGCCCCTCACTTACTTGTGCCCCCTCCCTCAAACAACAACAAATACAACAAACCCCACAAACGTGTTAAAGTTCTCCAGAGAAACAGAAGCAATAGGATAATAAGGATAATATATATTTGAGGGGGGTTTATTATAATAAGAAAATGGCTCATGTGATTATGAAAACTCAGAAGCCCCATGAACTGCAGTCAGCAAGCTGGAGACCTGGAAGAGCCAGTGAAGGTATGAGTATGACAAGCCAGAAAGGCTGATGGTGTAAGTCTCAGCCTGAAGACAAGAGAAGACTGATGTCCCCCCTCAGCAGTTGGGCAAAGATTGTAAATTCTTGCTTCCTCTGCTTTTTATGCTAGTCAGGCCTCGGACAGATTGGGTGAGGCCCACCCACACTGGGGAGGGCAATCTGCTTTATTCAGTCTCCTGATGTGAATGTTAATTTCATCTAGAAACACCCTCACAGACACCCCTAGAAATGCTGTGTAACCAAATAGCTGGGGGCCCTATGACCCAGTCAAGGTGGCACCTAATGTTAATCCTCACAAAGCTCTTCTTCAGAGATGACACCTGTGTGTGGACCTGAACCTCTACTTGCCTGAAGGCTGTCTTCTGCTGAGCCATGCTAGTTCTCTAGACATACTTTGTCTCTATCTGAATCCAAATAATCAACAATTCTTTATTCTGACACATGTTTAGGGAGCACCCCTCTGGGTCAGGCATTGCTCCAGGTGCTGGGGATGCAAGGGGAACAAGAGATGTAACATTGCTGCTGTCAGGTAGCCTACACAGTGACAGAGCCAATGAGCAAGTACAAGAATAAATCAAGATAATTATAGAGTATGATCAATGCCAAAGAGGAAATAAGTAGAGGGGTAAGGTATAGGGGGTGAGATACTTGGAGTGGCCAGCTGTCTTCATTTGCACAGGCTGCTGTAACAAAAACCATTACCAGGTGGCTTAAACAACACTTAGTTCTCACAGTTCTGGAAGTCTGAGGTCAGTGCTAGTGTGTTTGGGTTCTGGTGAAGGCTCTCTTCCTGGCTTGCAGAGCAATGTCTTCTTTTTTTAAATGTTTTATTTATTTTTGAGAGAGCTTGAGCAGGGGAGAGGCAGAGAGAGAGGGCAACAGAGGATCCAAAGCAGACTCTGAGCTGACAGCGGTGAGCCCAATGCAGAACTCGAACTCATGAACCATGAGATCATGACCTGAGCCAAAGTCAAATGCTCAAATGACTGAGCCACCCAGGCACCCCCAGAGGGATGTCTTCTTGCTGTGTTCTTACATGGGGGAGAGAGACCTTTGGTCTCTTCATTTTCTTACAAATACACTAATCGCATCATGGGGGCTTTGTCTTCATGACTTCATCCAAATCCAATTACTCCCAAAGAATCCATCTCTAAAGACAACTACTTTGGGGATTAGGGCCTCAACATATGAATTTTGAGGGGACACACATACACAGTCTACAGCAGCAGGTGAGACCCTCCGGGGAGGAGTCAGAGGGAGACGGATGCAGAATAAACAGGGGATCACATTTGCAGAATCAGGGAGGAGCTGCTGACCATGCCAGGTCCTAAAGGCCTTGGTCAAGGTGTTTGGATTTCATTCCCATAAGCAATCTGAGGCAAAGGAGTTACATGAACTTTGTCATAGTTAGAATAAAGGCTAGGCTGACGTAACAAAGCCACCCAAGAACATTTAGGGGTTTCAAGAACACAGAAATTTAGTCTTCTCTCATATCAAGGTCTAAGATAGGTAGGTGGCCTCTGCACCATGGTGTCATCTAGGAGCCCATGCTGGCAGGTGCCATTCTCAACAAATGACGTGGAAGTTGCACCCATCACTTTCAACTACAACCCATGGGCTAGAACAAGTCCCAAGGGCACACCTGGCAGTAAGGAAAACTGGGAGGTCCTGTCTCTAGCTGTCCAGCCCTGTGTCCTGGATAGGGGGAGACAAAAACGGGGGAGGGGACTGTACAATGGGCCTGGTGGAATCTGTCACATCTTGTTTGGTGATGCTAGAGGAAAGTATGTCTGTTCGGTTTTATATTATTTCTCTGTTAATTGATTAATTTTTTTGTTTGCTTCAGGAGTCATCTATGACAGGAAGATGTATTCTATTCTTGGAGTGAAGCCTTAGGGTAAGATTCAAGGTTGGTGGTGGTGGGGGGAGGTGTTGTCAGGAGACGGGAAGCTCAGAACACTACCAGGGGCTGGAAGTTAATTGAGTGGAAACAATGATTTAGTCAATTGTCATTCGAGTCAGACCATATGTCTGACTCACTGTATCATCGAAGCTAAGGCATTTGGGAGAGAATGATTATTCCTATTCATTATATGTGAAGATTTTAGACACTTCAAAACCATTGGATTACAAAGTTTCTCAGGCAGAACCTGCAAAAGATAAAGTTATAATTGAAAGCTACTTACGTGATATATTTAAAATGAGTTCAACCTTCTACTTCTAGGCATGTTAAGAAATCTCAAATAATTGTTTTTGGCCAGAATTTTGAACCCCTAAGACAGATGGTTCTGACATGCTCTCACTCAAGTAATGTTAATGGTGTCTGTTGTTTAATAAGTGCTACCACCAAGTACCTTCTGCAGGCGTGAGGATGACAGGCCCTTGTAATCATTTTATTTAAACCTCACAATACCCCTGGATAAGTTCTGGAATTTGTCAAATAAAATAGGGGATGCCTGGTGAAATTTGAATTTCATATAAATAATAAATAATTTTTCATAGTAGAAGTATGTCTCCAATATTGCACAGAACATACTTATACTAAAAAAAATGTTACTGAGGCACTTGGGTGGCTCAGTTGGTTAAGTGTTCAACTCTTCATTTTGGCTCAGGTCATGATCTCATGGTTCATGAGTTCAAGCCCCACATTGGGCTCTGTGCTGACAGTGTGGCGCCTGCTTGGGAATCTCTCTCTCTCTCTCTCTCTCTCTCTCTCTCTCTCTCTCTCTTTCCCTTCCATGCACTCTCCACTCTCAAAAATAAATTTAAAAAACAATTAAAAATTGAAATTCAAATTTAACCAGACATCCTTCATTGTATCTGGCAACCGCCCCTGAAAAGTAAGTGGTACCATCCTCACTTTTCACAAAAAAGAAATGGGAGATTTAGGGAAGCTTAAGTGACCTCCTTGGGTCACATAGCCTGTATATGAGTACAGGTCTTAGATCCAGTGTTTTGTATTTTTAAGTTCATGATCTTGCCAGCACATTGTGTTTATATCCTTTAGAATGTTCCTTGATACCCTGCCGACCTGGCCCTAATTTCCCCCCAGTCTTACCTCACATCTCCTTTGTTCGACTCCAACAGGACTCTGCTGGCTGCCAGGGCATCTCTGCCCTCAAAGAGCCCCCATCCAGTGGAGGCCAGAATCCGCAGATAAGAATCCAGCTTATTACGGTACAAAGTGATAAGTGAGGGGGACTCGTTGAAGAAATAACTTATTCTGTAGTAAAATATCATTGATTGGGTGGCTTAAACAATGGAAATTTGTTTTCTCTCTGTTCTAGAAGTTGGGAAGTTTGAGATCAACGTGCTGGCAAGGTTTTGTTCTGATGTCTCTTTTCTTGGCTTGCAGGTGGCGACCATCTCACTATGTGCTCATATGACCAATTCTTAGTATACATGCTATGGGAGAGAGAGCAAGCGAGCGAGAGAGAGCACAAGAGCATGAGCTCTCTGGTGTCTTTTCCCATAAAGGCATGAGTCCTATCAGATTAGGGCCTCACCCTTATGATCTCATTTAACCTTAACTATTCCTTAGAGCCCTCCTCTCTAAGTACAGCCACACTGAAGATTATAGATTTAACATACAAATTTTGGGGGGACATAAATATTTAGTCCATATCAGAGGGACAGTGAGGCCTTCATGGAGCAGGTAAAGCTAGGTTTAGAAAAATAAGCAGGCATCAGCGAAGGAGGAGCAAAAAGTGTTCTAGGTAGAGAGCACACAACTATGTGCCGTGTTTGAGGAACAGTGAGCAGTCTCCTGGCTTTGGGGCATTGACTTTCAAGCTCTTGTGGACCAGAACATCACCTGGGAAACTTGTTTTCAGTTCTGCATCAGTACATGGGCTTAGCAGTCTGCAACATGACCAGAAACTAGGTGATTCTGTTACAGATGGTCTTCTAGTCATCCTGAGAAACCTGGCTCCAGAAAGTACCCAGAGATGAAGCTGAATGGGCAGACGGCACCAGGTGGTGAAGAATTTTTATGCTAGATTGAGAAGTTAAGATCTTACTTGAATGACGACTTTAGACTCCCCTAAGAACAGAGATCAAGATGAAGGCTCCTCAAATAAAAAAAAAAGATGTTTCTTGAAGTTTCACTTTGAAAATATTCCAAATAATACTAGAGCCATGTTGTTAATTCTTCTGGATGGGATGTGATGGGGAAATTTCACCCATAACTCTAAGGTTAATCCCAAAGATCAGCTGGAGACAGGGAACCTGGCCAGCTGTGCGGCGGGTTGACTGACATTTTTTTTCCTTTTTTAAATGTTTATTATTACTTTTTTTTGAAAGAGAGAGAGATAAACAGAGCATGAGCAGGGAAGGGGCAGAGAGAGAGGGAGATACAGAATCCAAAGCAGGCTCTAGGTTCTGAGCTGTTAGCACAGAACTTGATGCGAGGCTTGAACTCATGAGCTGCAAGATCATGAGCTGAGCCAAAGTTGGGTATTTAACTGACTGAGCCACCGTAGTGCCCCATCTGACTTTTAGATGCTTGGCTTCTGTCTGTCAGAGCTTGACCAAACATACTTTTCACTCTGGTAGAATTTTCAGCCAGTTGAGCCAGAAAACTGGTGAATGTTTTTTTTTTTTTGGGCTGAAGAAACAATATATTTGTCTCAATATTATTTTGAAAAAGAGCATCCAGTGGATTGAACATAAATGATAATATAATAACTGTTATCTGATTTACTCATTTAAAAGTTAATTTTTGTTATGAATAAGCATACCCCCCTTTAAGTGAATTAGGAAAACACTAAAAAATAGAAGAAAAAAGTCACTTTTATTATTACTTCCCAAACAAAATCCATTACTTTTTTGGTTTTTAAAATTGAAAAAGTTTATATTTTAAATGATTTCCTATTTGATATTACTTCCTATTTGGACTGGCTCAGTTTGCAAATGTCCCCGGCTTATCTCAGTGAATGTGATTTTTTTAATTGGACCTGAATTGATGACCTAGTTTAAATTATATTCAACTTGACAATAGCTACTGAATGCCTGCCATGTACATGGTATTGAGTTAGATCCTTGGTGGTTATAAAGATTAATAAGACATAGCACTTGACTTAAGTAGGTTATAAACTAGTGAGACAGCCATGCCTGTGTAGAACACCATAGACAGAGAATATGGTGGTCAACAAAGAAACAAGCTAATTCCAGTTGAAATATTTATGTGTGGGGTGGAAGTGAAGTACATGAACAGAGGTTTCTGAGAAGTTCCATTGTGCTGGAACTGAAAGGGTTCCTTGGCATTCAGCTTTTATCTGAAGAAAGGAGAGCAAATATGTGATACTACAAGGTATTGCAAGGGTGGCCATCATGCTTGAGTAAGTCATAAAGTAAAGAATGGGTCCATCTGAATTCCAAGTGGCTCCTCCCTGCAAAAAAAGAAGAGTCAGTGAAGAAGATGTTATGTTTCCCATGGGATGTTGGAAAGCAGTAAGGGTCTCTGGGCACAGAGATGATGGCCCGTGATGGAGGAGGATGCACAGGGAGAGTGACGTGGCAGGTGGGTAGGGAATGTATGTGTGTGCTTGTGTGTACATGTGTGTGCAGTGTGTGTGTGCATGTGCATATGTGTGCACGTTATATGTGTGTGAGCAGAAAGAGGGAGGGCGAGAGATTGATTTTTGGCAGTTACTGTTGTGGAAAACATTTGATAAAGAGAGATTCTAAAGAGGATTTGAGGAAGCTTCTGTATGACATACCTTATAAACTCCATAAGCCACTTTTTCTCACCTTTAAGAGTATCCTTCAAGAATGTGGTGTCAGATAATTGCTGTTTTTGGATGAATTGACATGCAGAGTCAGATGGCCCGTTATAGTCTGACTTCCTGTATGCTTTCTCATATTAGGCCCTGAAAACTTCCCATTAATTGAGATGTATTTTCATTTTCCTGTTCTCTCACACTGGGTCTGTTATCTATTGCTGTAGTAGAGCACCCCCGATCTCTGTGGGTAAAGGTAAAAACAATTATTTTGTTGCTTGTGAATCTGTGGGTCAGGAACTTGGGCAGAGCTCCAAGGGCACAGCTCATCTGTTTCATATGGTGTCCTTTGGGATCCAATATACCTCCCTCACATGGTTGGAGCCTCAATATGGTTGTTATCCCGGAGATCTTGGCTCTCTTTCCTGTAACTTCTATCTCCCTATAATCTCTCATCCTTGAGTGTCTCTTGCTCTTTGTGGCCTCTCTATGGCAGGAGAGCCTGGACTTCTTTACATGGTGATTGTGTCAAAGTAAAGAGAAAATGGATGCTGCAGGTCTCTTGAGATCTAGAGCCCCACAATGCCCCTTCTACCACATTCCGTTGATAAAAGCAAGTATCAAGGCCAGTCCAGATTCAAGGGGTGGCATCATAGACACCGTCTCTTGGTGGGAGATGCTGAAGTACGTGGTGACCATGATTTCTAATCTCCCAAACTTCCCAACAGCATTCCCAAGGGCTTCTTTTTACCACCCCTGGCCCTGCCTTCCTAGCAAAAGTCTCCAGGTTCTGGAGCAGGCAACCTCAACCTGGGCTCCCACTCCCACTCCATGGCCACCCTAAACCCTCTGCGGATGGGATGGGGCCCAGAATAGACTCTATATATTGCATCTTCACAGGTCTCCTCTCCCCTTTCAGGGAAGAATTCAGTTTCCTGGAGAATTAGAACATCCACTGGGGCAAATGTAATACCAACTTCCTTCCAGTCTTGGACTTCATAAAGGAGTGTCTTAGACTTTGCACTCTACTAAGTTTCTCCATACAACTTATTTAGATCTGCCTGTCCATCCAAAAAAAAAAAAAAAACAACAACTCTCTGTGTGTGCAGGGCACTTCTTTTCTGCCGTGCTGATCTCAGACTTGTTCTAGGTTCTCTCTGAAGACCACTGGGATTCATGGCAGCAGGGTTTCCACTCTGCCAGACCTGACACTTTCCATCTAGCCATCCTGTTGAGGGACACTTTTGCCTCAATTCTAGAGTGATTATTTAATCCACGGTGTGCCTAAACCCCCAGAAGCACACTTTGAAACCCTGAACTCACTTAAAAGATTTTTTTTCATTTATATTTTCAAGAGAGAGAGAGAGAGAGCGAGCAGAAGAGGAACACAGAGAGAGGAAGACACAGAATCCAAAGTAGGCTCCAGGCTGCAGCCGTCATCAGAGAGCTCAACATGGGGCTCAAATTCATGAACCACAAGATCCTGACCTGAGCTGAAGTTGGATGCTTAACCGACTAAGTCACTCAGGTGCCCCTGAGCTCCTTTAAAACTGCTTTGTTGCATTTCCCAAGTCAACTCTAATTCCACAAAACGTTAGTAAATAATGTAGATGTTACTCAAATCGTCCTGGAGAGATGGAGATGCGGGTTATAACATTTGCTGCATGCTGAAAGTTAACTTAGAAAATCCCACTTGTTTACTTCATTCCTCCTCCCATGCCCCAGCTGTTGGTTCTTAAACTACCAAGCTATTCATCTCTACCTTGTCCCTTCCCTTTTAAGTTCCTTTACCCCAGCTCCTCCTGCTCTGGAGTCTTCCCGGGGCTTCTTCCAGGTTCTCCTCTTAAGCAAAACGCCTCTGCTTCTCCAGGCCGCATCCTTGCACGGTCATCCTGTGCAAATTGGTGAGGGATTGTCGACATGAAACGCTTCCCCATCTCAAGTACGTTTTCCCCTCATGTCATTCTCACACGTATTGTATGAATTTCCTGTTGCTGCTGTCACGGATTACCATAAATGTAATGGCTTAAAACAACACAAATTACTCTTTTCTTGTTCTGAATGTCAGAAATCTGAAATGGATCTCCCTGGGCTAAAACCAGAAAAGGCCACCTTGTTTCTGGAGGCTCTCGGGGAGAATCTGTTTCCTTCCTTTTCCAATTTGCAGAGGCTGTCTGCAGTCCTTGGCTCCTTTATCCTTTTTTAAAATTTATTATTTATAAATAATAAATAAGCATTTATAAAATGCTTATTTATTTTGAGAAAGAGAGAGAAAGACAGAGGGAGAGAATCCCAAGTAGGCTCTGCACTGTCAGTGGGGCTCAAACTTATGAACGATGAGATCAGGACCTGAGCTGAAATCAAGAGTTGGATGCTTAACTGACTGAGCCACCCAGTGGCCCCCTGTCATGGCTCCTTTATCTTGAACGCGTAGTATGTCCATGTCTTCTTCTGACCCTGATGCTCCTGTTTCATCTTACATGGAACCTTGTGAATCTGTTGGGCATACAGGGATAATCCAAGACAATCTCCCCAACTCAACACCCTTAATTTAGTGACACCTGCAAAGTTCATTTTACCATGTGACATAACATAGTCCCAGATTATGAAGGTTAGGATACTGCACATAGACATCTTTTGGGGGCTATTATTCTGCCACCAAACACACACATACAATACATAAAATACATATACTAATATATGCATAAAATATTTTTTAAAAAGTATCAGAAGGGTACTATTAGCAGTAGTTATCTATGAGGCTGAGGATTGAGAAGGTAAGGAGAGTTACTTTTTTTGTACATTTCTGTAATGCTTGAACTTTTCCCAGCTCTGTGTGTGTGTGTGTGTGTGTAGTACTATATATTATGTCTTTTTACCAGTGGCTTCTCCCTTCTGCCAGCTCCCTGCCTCCTCGCCATCACATTCAAGAGGCCGTTGTCATCATGAATATTGTGTTTATTAGTCTCTAGGTTTTTTAATTTAATGTTTACTTATTTTTGAGAGAGAGAGAAAAAGAAAGAGAGAGGGAGAGACAGAGAGTGAGAGAGAGAGAGAGAGAGGGAGAGAGAGAGAAGAGGGAGAGGGAGAGAGGGAGAGAGAGAGAGGGAGAGTCAGGAGACAAGTGGGGGAGGGGCAGAGAGAGAGGGAGACACAGAATCTGAAGCAGGCTCCAGGCTCTGAGCTGTCAGCACAGAGCCCTATGTGGGGCTCATACCCACAAACCGTGAGCTCATGACCTGAGCCGAAGTGGGATGCTTAACCGACAGATCCACCCTGGTGCCCCAGTCCCTGGCTTTTTAAAAAGGAGTTTACTATGTAGTATGTGGTCTAAACACGATTTTCTTTTGTTTCTGCTTAGATTTGGTTGTTTTGAGTTGACTGACAAATGGGCCATAAGTCAGCCTGCCCTTTGCTCCAGAAGGAGACATTATCTTTATTATACTGGACAGGAAGCAAAACTATGATCTGGAAGGAGGCACCCTGAGATCTTCCAAGGCTGCTTACTAGACAAAGATCCTTGAAAATACAATCAGGAACAAAGAGCCCTCATTGCCTTTCTCACAAGACATACAGGAATGTGAGAAGCCCACAGATAAGTACCTTTCAATGAAAATTGACCAGCAGACAAAGCAGGTAGCAAGGCCTCCGTGCACAAGGAGCTGATGTTTTAGTGGGGAGACGAGTCACAAGTAAACAAATAAAACAGACTATCTTTAGTCCTCTGAAGGAGATAAATAGGTATGGAGAGAGAGAGACCACACAGGGAGTAGTGTACTTAGAGGGCATCATCAGGAATGACTCTTATAGGAGGTTACATCTAGGCTGAGAGGCAAAGTGTAACAGCTGGAGGAAGCGCATTGCAGGCAGAGGGAACAGCCTCCATGGGTGCTCAGAGGCGGAAAGGAGTTTGATGTGTCATAGAGCAGAGAGGCAAGTGTGCCCGGTGGAGAGTGAGCTGGGGAAAAGGAGGCATACAGCCTCGAAGCTATGGTGGGAAGTTTGGGTTTTAAGTGCACACAGAAGGATTTCGAGCAGAGACATGAGTGGATCTGATTTGCATTTTTACCAGGCTTCCTGGCTGCTGTCGCAGAGGGCTTAAAGTGGCTTCTTCTATCATTGACAAGGCTTTACAATTTCTGATTGAATTTTTAACCTATTAGCTCAACCTGACATCAAATGGGCTTTGACTCACATATTCCCAGAATTAAAACTGACTTAAATTTAATCACTGATGTTTTCTGCTGCTTCTGATACAAGCACATCACTTTAATTTATTTCTCTTCTATACTCAGGCACTTGCATGTGTTCATTCTGGTCGGTCCAGCAAGACTCAAGAGTCCCAGTTTGGGGCTGCAAAGTCTCTTAGGAAGAAAAAGGAAATGCCGGATGAGCCATTCAGACTCCTCTGCAGGCTGCAGGTCCTTCATTCCCAAGGAATGTCACGTGTTATTCAACTTAAGAGCTGTAGCAAGCAGGTACCTGTGGGGAAAATGGCCAATGATTTAGTTCTTTGAAATAAAGCTTTTGAAGTTGATATGCTTGAATCCTATATGTTTGCGCTGAGGGCTTGGCTTGGATTTGGTCTGTAGGATTTGTGACCCCCAATGGTGTCGAAAAGGGTGAACAGGTAGTCACCAGGGACCAGTTCCAAGCTGAGCATTTCTTTGGGGACTCACAATGAATTAAAAATATGTACAGATTTTCACACTTTGTGCGGTGATATACCCTTGTTTTGTTTTATTTATTTCTTTATTTACAGTTTATTTATTTTGAGAGAGAGAGTGCACACACGTGCACACAAGCAAGTGGAGGAGGGGCAGAAGGAGGAAGAGAGAGAGAGAGCACAGAGCCCTGACGTGGGGCTTGATCTCATGAGCTTGTGAGATCATGACCAGAGTTGAAATCAAGAGTTGGACGCTTAGCCCACTGAGCCACCCAGGCTCCTTGTTTTGTTTTAATATAAACATGCTTTAAGCTAGGTCTCTAGAGTAAAATTGGCCCTGTTAGGGTTTGGCTCTGTGTACCCGGCTAGCTGCATGGGTGGTGTGAGGTGTTCATTCCTCAGTGTGAACTTCTTTCTGCTCTATGTAAGTGGCCCCCCTTACTATCTCGGGGCCATCCTCGGTATCTTTTCTAGAGTCTGGAGTACAAACCCACCCCTTACCCACCCTAACCGTGTCCATACCAGCCCTGATCATCTTTCAGCCTCAGCTTAACCTCACTTCTTTCCAGAAGCCTTTGCTTCCACCCAAAGCATTCTCCCCTACGACATGTGCCCAAACATCCCGCCTTCTCCTTTGTAAGACTCAACACACCTGCGCTTGTTTAGTATCTGTCTTCCTTGTTAAGCAAAAGTTCCAGAAGGGTGGGATGTTTTGTTCACTCTTGATCATTCTCTGAAAGAATCCTTTTGTTGAAAAAATAGTTTCCCTGGATATCGTTGTCTGTGTGGGTCTTGGGGCCTGTCCACCTCGTTTATCATTGCACTGTGGCAGCTAACAGGGCCCTGGCACAGAGCAGGCACTCCCCGAAGCTGTGAGTGAGGACACAGGTGTTGCAGAAAGTGGGGGTGAGGGGGTGGGGGGGCGGAATCACTCGTGCCTCTGTGCTGGTCCCAGGTCACCCCTTACAACCTCTTACACCTCTTCGCTTGGCCAAGTCTCAACCTCTTGGAGCCTTAATTTCTTTATCTGTAAAAGAAAAAAATTAAGATGGTCTAATTATGCTTCAGAGGCTCGCTGTGAGAATCAAATGAGGCTGTAAGTGTAGAGTGGCTTGTTGTTCTCTTGGAGGCTGCTGAGTTCCCCTTACCTCCTTCTTTGAAGGGCTGTGGGGTTCCCAGCGGGGAGGGCGCTATGGCAACACTCCTGCTCCAGGCCTGCTGAGATGCGTCACCTGCCAGAATCCAATTTCCTCTTCCTCAAAGACTTTAGCTTTGGTTGCTATCTCTTGGCCAAATTTTCCCCTCAGGGGTCTGCTCTCTGAGATGTGAAAATTAGCTCCTTCGCACGGTTCTGGGGACCCCAACATCAGACCCTGGTGGCCACAACCGAAGGGGATCTTTCCCCCATGTGAAGGGTCCGAGGAGTCGTCCTGCAAACAGCACCACATTGTGGTGAGCAGCCAGCGGCACTTGCATTCATCCAGCCCTGCAGTAAGCCTGGCGATTATCTTCATTTCACAAATGAGAACACAGGTTTTTCCCTTGTCCCTTCTCAAGGCCAGAAAGTGGTGGCACCAGGGTCTCTGGCTCGGGAGCCCTTGCTCTCACCCTGAAGCAGAGGACTGATGATAAAGCACTTACTTGATGGTCCTGGGTGCTCGACCCTAGGAGGGAGTGTGGAAATGTCTCTGAGAGGATCTTGTAGTGACCAGGATATCAAGGTGAATTGGCCGCATTTCCAAATGCCCCTGATTGATTTGTAATAAATGTCCATGGTTTTGTTCTGGGCTTTTGAACCCTGCATGATTTTGATGATAGACCCCTAAGGCTGTGATTCTGAATTGATGGCTCCTGCTGTTAAAAAGTGTGGTGTCCAGGGCCATCCAATAACCTCTGAAGACTCTTTGTTTTTGGAAAAGTGGTCTATGGATGTAGTGAACTGGATTTATTGGCCATAGTTTTCCTCATTTGTTATGGCTTCTCTGGTGTCCAGGCCCCTCTTGGCACAACTTGTTCCCATCTTGGGCTCACTTGTCCTAGAAGAGTGTATTAGTCAAGAAGAAACAGAAACAGAATACACATCTCTGTCTCTGTCTTTGTCTCTCTCTCTCTCTGTCATCTATATATCATATCATATCATCTATATACCTATCTATCCATCCAACCATCCATCTATTTCTAAGGAATTAGCTGATGTGATTGTGGTGGTTGGCAAGTCTGAAACCTGTAGGGTAGGCTGGCAGGAGGGAGATTACGTAAGATGTTGCAGTCTTGAATCTGAATTCCACAGGGCAGCAGGCTGGAAACTCAGGCAGAATTTCTCTGCTGCAATATTGAGAAAAATAGCTCTGGAAAACCTGTCCCTTTGCTCTTAAGACCTTCAACTGATTGCATGAGGCCCACCTATATTATGGAGGATAATCTGTTTTATGTAAAGTCTACTGACTCAAATGCAATCATATCTCAGAAATAACTACACAGAAACACCTAGACTAGTGTTTGGCCCAACAACTGGACACTAGAGCCTACCAAACTAACACATAAAGTTAACCAACAAAAAAAGTGACTCTGACCCATGTCAGTTGCTGCAGTCCATATTGGTTCTCCTCTCCCCCACCTACTGTCAACAATTTTGCCAAAGACTCCTTACTTTATTTTCTGTTTCCAAAATAATGACGGGGCACTCTCTTTGGATCCCACACTTTGCCTGCCACTCCATCTCCTCAGCTTACTACCTAAAAGCTCTGAGGTTGCTCTACGGGAAATCAGATCATTTTGAATACTTCTATCTGCTATATATGTTCAAACTTTTCCAATTAAGTCTTTGGGGAAACTGGACTGTCTAAACTATCTTTTCAACATTTGTACAGATACCAAAAAAGGCAAGAAAAGTTAATACTAACTTGGTGTTTACAGTTATTATGGTTAATACATTGTGGATAAAAAATTGTGATAAATAGAATCATGCATTCATGTGTGTTTCTGAGTGTTCTATGAAACCCCTCTTTTAATCAGTATGTATAGAATATTTATAATATATTTATGACAATTATTGCATATATTTTTCTTGTGAGTAATTAAAGAACTATTTTATAGATGGTACATCTTTGCTTTCATGGTGTATTAATGGTACTCAGCTTCCAGTTATAATACAGTTTCTACATGGAAAATGTAATCTGCTTTATGATCTTTATGACATAATTTTTCAGAATTCATTTTAGCTCCCATGTGGGTGTCTATTGCACTTTTAACCTCTGACCTTTGACCTCCCTTCCTTATTCTACCAGAGGCTTAGCCATCCTCCAGCATCGCTGAAGGCCAGCATGCAGTTATTTTCAGTGGTAGCATAAGAGAAAGTAGCACAAATATATTTTACTAATATCTCTCCTGAGGATCAGACTTTATCCATAAAAATGGAGTCTTTGCCTTCTAAGAAGAAATTTATGTTTTTCTTGCTTTCAGAAGGAAGCCTCAAGCTAACATGCCTGCACATTTTAAAATGAAAAAGAGTCTTCAAAGAAATCCTTGAATTCACCTTTTAGGAAAAAGCCTTGGGTCCTTGTTTACTAATTTATTTTGAAAGGAACTTTCCATCAAATGGGAGTAGTGTTTGTGAACATTCTGGGTCCTGGGAACGGAAAGGGTGATCCCTGAGCAAAGGGAATAATTGTTCAATGAAATGAGGGTTCAGGCAGTTTTGAGGCACATGGAGCTTGGAAAGAGAGGTGTAGCGGTAGACACAGAAGACTTCAGAGAGAAATAAAACTAGCCTTGAATAGGTATGCTTGGTGTACGCTGAGAGAGGAGACAGGGAGAAAAGCAAGAGCAAAATCTTGAGTATGGCTAAAGAGACAGCTAGGAAACAGACCCCACAATCTAGAAGGGGCTCATGTAAAAGGTTGAATAAAGGTGGTGAGGCTGGCCATGGAGCCAGATGAAGGACATGATATCTTTTACACATCAGGAGAAAGGAGTTGGGAAAGGTTCTTGGAAGAGACCAAATGCAGAGCGTGTTTTGGAAGAATGAGTCTGGATGAATTTGAGGGGTGGAGATATATTTGAGTCGTGCTAATATGGTAATGAAGGCTTAGTTTTATTGGCAATCTGCCCAAAGACTCTAGCCACACCAGAATCAGGACTTGAACTCATATCCCTGAACTCCAAGTCTGGGTTCTCCTGGTGGGAAGATTGGTAGAAAGGTACCAGTCATCAGGTACCTGACAGGTACCTCCTCTAAGCAAGGCATGTGTGAGAGGGAAATCTGCTCATTTGTTTCCTTCCTCATTCTGGGAAAAACTTGTTATTTGTTCCTTGTTTTAAGATATGGTTCCCTTCACATGGGGCTGTTAAAGAATTAGAGATGTTTTTGGGAGGCAGCCCATTCCCAGATTCTTTATCCTGTTAGTGAATCAAAAATCTCTATGGAATGCAACACAGTTGAGGAGCTACTGAAAACTGGATTAGGAACTGTGGAGCACAAAAGGAAAAGTGGGTGGGGGTGCAGGATTTACTGATTGTTCTTTTTCAAGGTGCTCAATCTTGTACACATTTATACTCATATCACCTCTTTAGGCTGATGGTTGCATCCTCATTTTGTAGATGAAGAAATTAAGGCTTACATATCGGTCCAGAGCCAGCTTGGAATTCTTTGCCATGAGTCAAGCCAAGTAAAAGTTCAGAGTCAGATTTCAGATTCTCAAGATTACCTTACCTTTACACAAGGAAACAAAATACCTGGGAAAACTCTTCCTCTTATAGTTAGGTATTGTATTTCTGTCCCTTCTGTTCAAAAGAGAAGAAAAAAATTTTTTTTTCCTTGAGAGAGAAGGTTCTGTGGAATAGAAGTAAGGGAGAGACTCAGTCCAGAATTTTGGGCTTTGGAGAATGGGGTTGTGTTTGTTCCAGGCTCCTGAGACAGTGCCCACTGGAGCTCTTAGCCAGAAGACCTGCAGAGGAAGAGCAGGATTCCAAAAGCATCAAGAAGGAAAAACACAGAGCTTTAGGATTGGGAAGTGCACCTCCTGTATTGTTGCCTGTGTTCTGCTTTTATGAAGATTGGTAAATCTACTATTCAAAAGATGAAGAGAAACTCTTTACACTTAGAATGATGGCAAAGAAATGGTTAAAATAGTGGCTATTGCCTGTGTGTCTTGGGAGAACTCCTTTGCTTTTACATTTTAAAAATTTAAGCAAGTTTACAGATTAAAGAACCTCATAAATGAAACATTTTCTTTCTATTGCTCCAGTTTCATCATGGGTCTGTCAGTGCTGGTTGATTAATGTTTGCGTAGACACAACCTCTGTGAGTGCAATCATGTGTCCTGCTTTTATCACTTGGTATTTTTCAAACACATTCCCAGTGTTAAAATCATTTATCTATTTGACATTATTTGCAGCTTCAGAATAGTTCAGCATATTGATTTATTATCCTTTACAATTTCTCTGGTTTTTGTGGGGGTGTGGGAGTGGGATGGGGAGTGGTGGTACAAGTCATGGTGGGTATTTGAATTATTTCCAAACTTTCAGTTTTTGTATGAAACCACAGTGAACCTCTTTGCACAAATTACCCTTTTGCTTTCAGATTTTCCTGGAGGCTGTTCCCCAAAGCAGAATTACTAGTCAAAGAATACAAACACTTTTATAGCACTTACTAGATGGTTTGGAAGTATGTTGCAAACAGTCATCCCTCTCCCTCTCCCCTTCCTCCAATGATAGAGATTCCTATACTGCACGAGGATAGCCATGTTCTGCATTTGGAACTTTCATTTTTCTATCACAGAAAAATAGGAAGCCTGAGTTCTACCATCAAGCTCTGTATTTTGTTCAAATCCTTTAGATTTTCCTATGTTCACCCTTTCTATTTTAACTGAAAATCAAGTAAAATTCAGATGAAAATGTATGTAAAAGTACCAAGAAATCTACAAGTGAAGGTCATAATCTTTAAGATCAGGAAAGGCAAGGGATTATATGCCTTGCAGGGTCAGGCTCTTCTCAAACTTCACCTTATTTAATCCAGTCTCATTGGATTCTTATTTGACCTTGTGAGGTAGGAGTCCACCTTTAATGCACGAAGAAACTAAGATCCAGAGACAGTAGGTCATTTTCCCAAGTCACGCAGCTAGGAAATGGCAGACACGGAATACTAATCCAGGTCGATTTGATTCTGAGTCCAGGCTACTTCCAGGTTAGAGTCCTCTGGGACTCTTTGCTAACACACATTAGCTAACAATAAACTGAAGACTTTTTATTGATTGATTGATTGATACTTTTTAATTTTTAAAATATAATTTATTGTCAAATTGGCTAACAGTGCATAGTGTGCTCTTGGTTTTGGGGGTAGATTCCCGTGCTTCGTCGCTTACATACAACACCCAGTGCTCATCCCAACAAGTGCCCTCCTCAATGCCCATCTCCCATTTCCCCCTCTCCCACATCCCTCATCAACCCCCAATTTGTTCTCTGTATTTAAAAGTCTCTTATGGTTTGCCTCCCTCCTTCTGTTTGTAACTATTTTCCCCCTTCCCTTCCCCCAGAGTCTTCTGTTAAGTTTCTCAAGTTCCACATATGAGTGGAAACATATGATATCTTTCTCTGGCTTATTTCACTTAGCATAATACTCTCCAGTTCTATCCACATTGCTGCAAATGGCATGATTTCATTCTTTTTCATTGCCAAGTAGTATTCCACTGTATATATAAACCACATCTTCTTTATCCATTCATCAGTTAATGGACATTTAGGCTCTTTCCATAATTTGGCTACTGTTGAAAGTGCTGTTATAAACATTGGGGTACATGTGCCCCTATGCATGAGCACTACTGCATCCTTTGGATAAATTTTGAGTAGTGCTATTGCTGGGTAATAGGGTAGTTCTATTTTTAATTTTTTGAGGAATCTCCATACTGTTTTCCAGAGTGGTTGTACCATTTTCATTACTACCAACAGTCCAAGAGGGTTCCCATTTCTCTACATCTGCACCAGCATCTGTTGTTTCTTGAGTTGTTAGTTTTAGCCACTCTGACCAGCGTGAGGTGGTATTTCAGTGTGGTTTTGATTTGTATTTCCCTGATGATGAGTGACATTGAGCATCTTTTCATGTGTCTGTTGGCCATCTGGATGTCTAAATTGAAGATTTTTAATGGAGGAGGGTTCAAGGTAGATGTATTAGTTTATTAGGGCTGCCATTACAAAGTACCATAGACTGGGTGGATTAAACAACAGAAATTTGTTTTCTTACTGTCTGGAAGCTGGAAGTCTGAGATCAAGGTGTTGGCAGGGTTCATTTCTTCTGAGGCCTCTCTCCTTGGCTTGTAGATGGTTATCTTCTCACTATGTCCTCACATGGTTTTTCTTCTGTGTGTCTGTCTCCTAATGTCCTCTTTTTATAAGGACAGTAGTCATCTGGGAATAGGGGCTACTCTAATGACCTCATTTTAATTCAGGTTACATCTTTAAAGACCCTATCTCCAAATACTGTCCCATTCTGAGGTCCTGGGGATTAGGATTTCAACATAGGAATTGGAGGGGACAAAATTAATCTCATATCAGTAGATAGGATTAATTAATTTCTTGCTTCAGTCAATTTTAGTCAATGAAATTGTGTGCACTGAATTTGTCTGAAACAGGACTACTTTATAATTTATAATACCTTAGATTTACAGTGGATTACAGATTGGGCACACCTTGCCATTTCAAGCTTTATTTAACAATGCTGTGAGGCATATAGGAGAGACGTTATCAATCTTCTGAAGAAACTGAGGCTTGAAGGTTTCATATGACTCATTCACAGACAGATTAAATTGGGTGTAGTTTTTGCTATTCTTGCAATAAAAAGTAAAATCTGCTGTTTGCATATGAAAGTAAAATATATTAAGCCATTCTCCAGAATGCTATTCTACATACCTTAGACAAATTATTAAAGACAGGGTAGGATAATAAGTTTTACAATTTTAGGAAAAATATTCTTTGTAATTTTACTCTGAATACAACTATTCCCAGTTTTGTGTATTCTTTCTAATCTTTGCACATATGTTTACATAGTTGCAATTATTGTGTATATCATATGTATTCTGTTTTCACTGCATTTTTGTTATACTTTCTATTTTGAGACAATTGTAATTCACATGCGCTTGTAAATAATACAGAGAGATATTCCATATTCCCTTTACTCAGTCGTCCCCAATGGTCACATCTTATAAAACTCTGGTACAATTCGGGCGTCTGGGTGGCTCAGTGGGTTAAGCAACCAGCTTCACCTCAGGTCATGATCTCATGGTTCTTGGGTTCGAACTCCGCGTCGGGCTCTGTGCTGACAGCTAGCTCAGAGTCTGGAGCCTGCTTCGGATTCTGTGTCTCCCTCTTTCTCTGACCCTCCCCTGCTCACTCTGCCTCTCTCTGCCTCTCAAAAATAAATAAAAAACATAAAAATATTTTTTAAAAATCTGGTACAATGTAACAACCAGAACATTGACATTGATATAATCCAGGTACAGAACATTTTCATAGCTACAGGGCCCCTCATGTTGCTCTTTGATAGCCACTGCCATCTCCACTAATCTGTTCTATAATTTTGACTATACTTTGATCCAATTCTCTAATCTTGTCATTTCAAGAATGTTATATAAATAGGCTCATGCAGTATATAACCATTTGATATTACTGTTTTTGTTGCACATGTACATGTGTTTCTCTGGCATATATACACAGAGTAGAATTTATAGAGTATGTGTATCTTATACTATATAATAGCAAATTATTTTTTGAGTTGATTATACCAATTTATACTCCTACTGGCAACCTAATTTTCTACTGCTCCATATTTTTTAAATAACATTTTACATTTATCCTCTGAATTCTAATTTTTGTCTATCTGCTGGGGGTGCAATGGGTTCCCATTGTGATTTAATTAAAATTTCTCTGGTTGTTAATGAAACTCAGCATCTCTTTTCATATGATTCTTGGCCTTTTGGATTTTCTGGTTTGTGTGAAAGGTTTATGTAATTCTTTTTAAGAATTCCTCCTACCCACCTTTGTCTGTCTTTTCAAGTTTCATTTTTTAAACCTGAGGTTGTCCAGTTGCTCCAGAATCAATTGCTAAAAATGATGTCATTCCTCCCTTGGGGTCCTAGGTGACCTATGTTGATACATGTTCTGTAGGTACTTGAAAAGAATGTGCGTGCTGTTTGATGGAGTATCCTGCTATTTATAGATCCTGTTGGTTGATGGTATGTTGAATTATTTTATTTCCTTGTTGATTTTCTGTGTAGCTGTTCTATCAATTGTTGAAGTCTCCAACTATAATTATGGATTTATTTATTTCAATTTTACCAGTTTTTGCTTTACACATTTTGTTTTGTTTTGTATGTCTTCTTGGTAGATTGACTCTTTTTTCATTATGTAAAGTCTCTGTCTCTACTAATTTTCTTCTTTTGAAGTTTATTTTATCCGATATTAATATGGCCACTCCTGCTTTCTTTTTATTAATGTTTGCATCATGTATCTTCTTTTCACTCTCGACCTGCTTGCTTCATTATATTTGAAATGCCTCCTGTAGTCATCATATGATTAGGTCATGTTTTCTAATTCCCTCT
Source organism: Suricata suricatta (assembly GCF_006229205.1). Classification (NCBI taxonomy): domain Eukaryota; kingdom Metazoa; phylum Chordata; class Mammalia; order Carnivora; family Herpestidae; genus Suricata; species Suricata suricatta. Next base: position 47,165,853 of record NC_043700.1, on the reverse strand, counting down.
GCCAGTCCCTGTTTTTTAATTGGTTATCTGGACCATTTACATTTAAAGTAATTATTCACATGTTAGGCCTTAAGGTTTTCATTTTATTTTTTGTTTGTTTTCTTTGTTTTTCCCCCCTCTGTTTTCTTTTTCCTTCCTTTCTGTGGACCACTTGAACATTAAAAATTTTTTTAAATGTTTATTTATTTTTGAGAGAGAGAGAGAGCATAAGTGGGGGAGAGGCAGAGAAAGAGGGAGACAGAATCTGAAGCAGGTCCACGCTCTGAGTTGAAGCACAGAGCCTGATGCAGGGCTTGAACCCACCAACAGTGAGATCATGACCTGAGCCAAGGTTGGATGCTTAACCCACTGGAACCACCCAGACATCCCACCACTTGGACATTCTTAAAATGTTTTTTATGTTTTTATGTTTTATATTGTTTTTTATGTTTTATATGTTTATTTTGTATTGTTTTACTGTGTATATGTAATATACCACTAATCACAGTCTTCTGGTATTAACACATTAGCAGTTTAAGTAAAATGTAGAAGCATTAGCTCTCTTAACTTTCCTGTATCCTTCCTGTTTACAATAGAATTGTCTTTAATATTTCCTTTACATACATGTAGAATCATATCAGATATTATTTTTGCTTCAATTACCAAACATAATTTAGAAAATTTAAGGAGAGATGGAAAGTCTCTATTTACTAACATTTTTCTTTATCATGTTTTTTTCTTACTTCCTGGTATTCCAAGGATTCTTTTTTTCTTTTTTTTTCTAATTGTTTCCTTTCTGTTTAGGAAACTTCCTTTAGCTATGAGAAATCCATTGTAATTTGAAATGTTTTCCCTTTATAGACAAGGTGGCATTTTTTCCCTCAGTGCTTTCAACATTTCTTCTTCATCTTTAGTTTTTAGAAATTCTACTATGATGAGTCTTGGTATAGATTTCTCAAAGTTTATTTTGTTTGGAATTTGTTAAGTTTCTTGAATTTGTAGGCTTAGGTCTTTTGCCAGATTTGGAGAGTTTTCAGCCATTATTTCTTCAAGTAATTTTTCAGCCCAACTCATTTACATCTCTCCTCCTAAGGCTCCAATGACACAAATGTTAGACCTTTTGTTTTAGTTCCACACTTTACTGAGGCTCTGTTCATTTTTTTTCCTAGTCTATTTTTCCTTTAATATTCAGACTGAGGAATTTCTTTTTTTTTAAGTGTTTATTTATTTGTTCTGAGAGAGAGTGAATGCCTGAGTGAGGCAAGGGGAAGACGGAAAGGGAGAGGGAGAGAGAGAATCCCAAGTAGGCTCCACACTGCCAGCATAGAGTCCAATGAGGGGCTCAATTTCACTAACTGTGAGATCATGATCTGAGCTGAAATCAAGATTCAGATGCTCAATCTACTGAGCCACCTAGGTGCCCCAGACTGGGGAATTTCTACTGTTCTCTATTCAAGTTCACAGATTCTTTTCGGTTTCTCTATTCTGTGTTGAATCCATCTATTAAGTTCTTTTTGCCTATTTGTCTATTAGTTGACAATTTAAAGTTACCAGTATATAACGTGTACAACTTGATGACTTGATATATATGTATATATTGTGAAATACCACCACCAGGGTACTTACCATTACTTAACATATCCTTTCTCTCATGGAGATCATTATCATCTCCTTTCTTTTGTTTTAGTGATGAGAACACTTAAGATATACCCTTAAGATATAAAATACAATATTAACTATAGTCATGTTGTTGTTCATTAGCTCTCCAGAACTTATTCATCTTGTAAAGCTGAAACTTTGTACCTCCTGACTAACATCTCCCCATTTTCCCTAACCCTCAGGTCCTTATAATTACCACTTTATTCTGTTTCTATGGACTTGACTCTTTTAGATTCCACATCTAAGTGAGGCCATTAGTTTCAGATATACAACATAGTGATCCAACAACTCTACACATTATGTTATACTCACCAAAAGTATAGCTACCGTCTGTCACCATACAATGCTATGACAATACCATTGACTCTATTCCCTGTGCTGTAAATTTTGTACCCATGACTTATTCATTCTACGATTGTATTTCCCACTTTTCTTCACCCATTTTGCTCATCTCTCAATCCTCCTCTGCTCTGGCAACTATCAGTTTGTCCTCTGTGTTTATAAGTCTGATTCTGATTTTTGTGTGTTTATTCATTTATTTTTTTAGATTCCACACGCAAATGGAAGATAAGGTGACAGTAGATATATGGATCTATTTTTGGGCTCTCCATTCTGTTCCATCAGGCAATATACCTTTTTTATTTTTAACACTAGTACACTAATATTCTTTGGATTACTATGACTTTGTAATATATTGTTAAATCAGGAATTGTAATGTATCCAGCTTTGTTCTTTTTACTCAAGATTGCTTTGGTTTTTCAGGGTCTTTATGGTTTCATATAAATCTCAGTCTTATTTTTTCTATTTCTATAAAAATTCCATTGGGATTTTGATAAGGGTTACATTGAATCTGTAGGTCACTTTGGATAGCATGGATGTTTTAACAGTATTAATTCTTCTAGTTTACGAACATTTATCCATGTCTTCTTTAATTTCCTTCATCAGTGGTTTCTAATTTTTAAGGTATAAGTCTTTCACCTCTTTGGGTGACATTTATTTAGGTTTATTTATTGTTGCTGTTGCTATTGTGAATGGTATTATTTTCTTAATTTCTTTTTCTGACAGTTTGTTGTTTGTGTATATGGAAATGTGGTTAATGTTTGTATATTTATTTGTATCCTGTATCTTTACTAAACTTCTTAGTTCTAACAATTTTTTGTTCAATCTTAGGACTTCCAATGTATATAATCATATCTGCAAAAAAAGATAATTTAACTTTGCCTCCTCTGGTTTGGATGCCTTTAATTTTTTTTTTTTCTGTCTAATTGCCCTGGCTAAAACTTCTAGGACCATATTGGAAAGAAGTGTTGAGAGTGGGGATTTTTGCTTTTAACCAGATGTTGGAGGGAAATCTTTCAGTTTTTCCCTGTTGATTTTGATGTTATCTGTGGGTTTTTAACATATGAGTTTTATTGTGTTGACATAAGTTTCTTCAGTACTTGTTGAGAGTTTTAATTATACATGAATAATAAAATTTATCAAATGCTTTTTTCTGTGTGATTGAGAGATCATGTGGGTTTTCTTCCATTTTGTTAATGCGTTTTATCATATTGATTGATTTCTGAATGCTGAGCAATCCTTGCATCTTGAGATTTTCTATTATTATTATTATTATTAGAATAATAGTAATATTCCATGGGAATGATCCTTTAGATGTGCAGCCAAATTTGGCTTGCTAGTATTTTATTGAGAATTTTTTTATATAGGTTATTGTTAAGTTGGTTTCTATATAACATGTAGTGCTCTTCCCCACAAGTGCCCTCCTCCATGTCTATCACCTCCCTTCCCTTTTCCCCTCCCCCTTCAGCCCTCAGTTTGTTTTCAGTATTCAAGAGTCTCTCATTCATCAAGAATATTGGCCTGTAGTTTTCTTTCCTGCTGGTGTTTTCATCTAGCTTTGGTATCAGGGTAAGGCTGGCATTGTAAAATGAATTTGGAATGTTCCCTCTTCTGATTTTTTGGAAGAGCTTGAGAAGGATTGGTGTTAATTTCTCTTCAAATGTTTGGTAAAAATCCACCACTAAAGCTACTTGGTTCTGGGCTTTTCATTGTTGGGATTTTTTTTTTTTAAATTACTGATTCAATCTCCTTACTAGTAATTGGTCTGTTCAGATTTTCTATTTCTTCGTGAGTCAGTCTTAGTAGAGCTTATGTTTCTAGGAGTTTGTCTGTTTCTTCTAGGATTTCCAATTTGTTGCTGTGTAATTGTTCACAGTAGTTTCATAATCCTTTGTATTTCTGTGGTATCAATTGCGGCATCTCTTTCATTTCTAGTTTTATGTACTCATGTTCTTTTTCTCTTCTCTCTTTCTCTTTGTAAGCCTAGTTAAAGGTTTGCCATTTTGTTCATCTTTTCAAAGAGCCAGCTCTTATTTTTACTGATCTTTTCTATTGTCTTTTTTAGTCTCCATTCATTTATTTCCTCTCCGATCTTTATTTTCTTCCTTCTGCTAACTTTGGGCTTCATTTGTTCTTCATTTCCTAGTTCCTTGAGGTGCTGAGTTATTTGCAGATCTTGTTTCTTAATGAGAGATTTATTGCTATAAACTTCCCTCTTGGAACTGCTTTTGCTGCAAATCATAGGTTTTGGTATTGTATTTCCATTTTTACTTGTCTCAATTTTGATTTCTCTTTTATTTTTTAACGTTTTATTTGTTTATTAATTATTTATTTTGAGAAAGAGAGAGGCTGGGAAAGACAGATAGAGAGAGAGAGGCAGGAGAGAGAGGAGAGAGATTGAGAGAGAGAGAGAATCCTAGGCAGGCTTTGTGAGGTCAGCACAGAGCTCAGTCTCACAAACTGGAAGATCATGACCTGAGCTGAACTCAAGAGCTGGATACTTAACCAACTGAGCCACCCAGGTGCCCCTGATCTCTCTTTTGATTTTTTTCTTTGACTCTTTGGTTTTACGCAAGCATGTTGTTTAATCTTTACATACTTGTGAACTTTCCAGTTTTTTCTGTTTCTAGTTTCTTACCATTGTGATTGGAAAAAATGCTTAATATGATTTTAATCTTAAGTTTATTAAGACTTGTTCTGTGGCCTAGCATGTGATCTATCCTGGAGAATTTTCCATATGTGCTTAAGAAAAATAGGTATTTTGCTGTTCTTTGATGGATTGTTCTGAACATATTTGTTGAGTTCATTGATAAGGTATACTTTATATCCAATACTTCTTTATTGATTTCTGTCTGGATAATCTATCCATTGATGAAAGTCAGGTATTATAATCCCCTCTCACTTTTTAATTGTTATCTATTTCTCTCTTTAGGTTCGTTAATATTTGCTCTCTCTATTTATGTGCTTCTATGTTGGGTATATGAATATTTATAAACATTATGTCCTCTTATTAGATTAATCCCTTTATTATATGATGACTTTCTTTGTCTCTCATTACAGACTTTGTCTTAAAGTCTATTTTGTCTGATATAAGACAGCTACCCCAGATTTCTTTTGGTTTCCATTTGTATGAAATGTCTTTTTCTGTATCTTCATTTTTAGTCTGTGTGTGTCTGTAAAGCTGAAGTGAGTGTATTAGAGCAATAGGTAGCATATAGATGGATCTTGATTCTTATATATTCAGCCACTTTATGCCTTTGATTGGAGAATTTAGTCTGATTATACTTAAAGTACTTATTGATAGGTATGAAATTATTATTATATTGTTAATTGTTTTCTGGATGTCTTTAATTCTTTTGTTCTTCTCTTCTTCTCTTCTTTTATGATTTTATGATATTCTAAGTGGTATGCTTATATTAGATGCACGAGGAACCAGGGTCCAAAGTAAGGAGGTGTGGGTGTGGAGTAAGTTGCTCCCTCTATATTAGTGGCTCCATTCATTGAATTTTTTATTTGATTTTAATTTTCAGTTCTATATATTGTTTATTAGATTCTTCTTTATATCTTCTATTTCTTTGCTGAGACATTCTAATTTTTTCCTTAGAGTGCATTTTAAATTGCTTATGAAAGCACTTTTATGCTTTTTTTTTCAAAATCTTTGTCAGATAATTCTAACATCTCTGTCATTTCACTGTAGTTATCTATGAATTTTTGTTTATTCATTTTGAGATCCTTTTTGTTCTTGGTAAGACAAGTGATTGTTGATGGAAATCTTCATTTGGGTATTATGTTATGAGACTGAATCTTTAAAAAAATTTTTTTTTCTAATGTTTTATTTATTTTTGAGAGAGAGAAAGAGAGAGAGAGAGAGAGAGAGAGAGACAGACAGACAGAGACACAGCGTGAGCAGGGAAGGGGCAGAGAGAGAGGGAGAATCTGTAGCAGGCTCCAGGCTCTGAGCTAGCTGTCAGCACAGAGCCCAAAGTGAGGCTCGAACCCAAGAACCATGAGATCATGACCTGAGCCAAAGGCATGCTCAACTGACTGAGCCATACAGGCGCCCCAAGACTGAATCTTTTTAAACCTTCTGTTTTTGCTGCCTTCCTCTGACACCACTCCATTAGGGGAGATACTGCCTCATTGTTTCCAGGTGGAGGTAGAAGTCTATGTTCTTCTCTCGGCTTCTGATGATACCTCACTGGAGATTTTTTCATTACTACTGGAGAGATGTAATAGCTGTATCTTCCTACTGGACGTCCACTGATACTAACTTGGCTGTGAGGGGCAAGAGTGCCTTGTTACTGCTCCCTACGTAGTCCCCACTGACACTTTTGGTGGGGGAGCTGGTTTTGTTTCTGTTGTATGGTGATGAAAGTCCTGATTCCCCACCAGGAAATCTCTTGATAGCATTCCAGAGGGGAGAGGCAGGGCACCTCTTTACTTCCAGGTAGGAGAAGAAGTCCAGACTCCCAGTATAGTCTCTATTGGCACTGTGGGAAGGGGTGGTGGTAGTGAACATCATCACCTGGCAGGATTGAGCACCTTGGTCGGTACTGAGACTTTTCCAACACCGTCACAGTTGGGCAAGGTGTGTGCTGGAGTGCTTTGTAACAGCCTGGCAAAGTAGAAATCTAGGCTCTCCATTTGGCCTTTGCTGGCATGGGTGGGGGTGGGACCACACTTTTAAAAATGGTATTTCACTGGAAAAGAGTGATTATTGTTCAAATGTTTTCTGTCTTACTAGGCTGCTGTTTTCTGGTCCTTTGGATGAGAGAGCAAGCTTTTATTTGAGCTTTTTCATCTGCATTCATTTGTTTCTGAGTTGGCAGTTCCTTAGCTCCAGGTCTGTGATATGTGAGGTGAAAAGAAAACCCAGGAAATTCACCACTAGGTTTCTTAGTAACCAAAGTCCCTACATATTTGGCCCTATTCTTGCCACCTTTCAGGGTCTTATGTTCCCTACTCACTGCCCCCCCCCCCCGATTTATAATGTTCAGAGTTTTAGTGGTAGTTAGCAGGAAGGATAGGGAAAGGTCTGTCTTTCCCATTTATCCAGAAGTGCAAATGTCTACTGGAGATTATATCACCCGTTTATGTTTCAACATTGTCTTTATGACCCAAATTTTTCTATATTTGAGGTCTGTCCCTGGATAGATCAAAAGCTGGAGTCTGTTTAATATTTATTTTCATATGGGCTTCTCTCCAAATACCTTACATTTTACACATTTTCAAAGCATTTTCATAACCCATTTTTCCTTTCTAGCTTTGTGTATGCTTTCTTTAGCATAAAATTTCTTCTCCCATGTGACCACATTCCTCTGACTAGGTAGAATGCTACCTCTATCTAAAAGTAGCCACTCTCTTTTGAGCTTCTGTTTTTGATCTGTTCTTGTGTTCTAGCACCCACACCATCCTTTGTTGTTTTTGTATTTTACATTTACCCTTCTAGACTAAACATTCCTTCTGTGCCTTTTCATTTTCTATGTCCCATGTACTTACTGGATGTTTTGTTTTGTTTTGAGAGAGAGAGAGGGAAAGAGAGAGGGTGCAAGTCAGTGAGGGGTAGAGGGAGAAAGAGAGAGAGAGAGAGAGGAGCGGGGTTCACTCTGAGTTCGTGCTCACTGGAGGTAGGGCTTGTGCTCACCCTAAGCAGGGCTTAAGTGGGACTTGAACTCACAAACTGTGTGATCATGACCTGAGCCAAAGTCAGATGCTTGATGTGGGACTTGAACTCACGAACTGTGTGATCATGACCTGAGCCAAAGCCAGATGCTTAATGACTGAGCCACCCAGGCACCCAGAACTCATTATATTATTTGAATGAATTAATAGTCTTATCTGACCCCTTTACCTTATGTGCGTGAGGTAGACAAGATTTACTATCTTCTCTACCAAGGGAGTTACCATGTGCCCTCTTTATGTGTATATTTGACTTTGGGGAGATGTGGTAGAATTCAAGTAGCAGGACCTTTGTAGTTAGACAAGTTTGCTTTCTAACCTGGTCTCTTCTCTTACTGTCACCTCAGGTCCCTCAACCTCTTAGAACCTCCTTTTTATCACATGTAAAATGTGGACAATAACACCTGCCTCTCAGGATTGTCCAGAGTTAAATTAAATATTATTTCTTTTATTCTGCCTGCTCACTTTACTCTGTTACTTTATTTTTATTCAGTGTCTCTGCACTAAATAATTTGACATTGCTTTGGAGTTTTATGTAAGGTTTTAAAAAAAACATTTTTTACTCTTTATTTGCTCCCACCTCCACCTGCCCCCATACTCCTTGGAGTAAAAGATACTGAGCTTTGGGACTCCTAAAGCAACACCTGAGAGATTCCTGAACCTCACAGATAAGGCCAAATCTTTCTGTATGCTCCCAGAGGCAGAGAACACAATAGGCTGTATATACAATGCTACTGTTAAAATGGTGCATTGTAACCATTGTTACAGAACCTCCTTGTAACTGTAAGTGAAAGAACAATAGATCTCCTTGGGTTTCTTTCTAAGCGTCCTCTTCTTTATTTAGATATCCTTATCATTGTATCAGTACTTTTTCTACAGTGGAAATGTAGAAAAAGACTTCAAAGTGAAGGTCTGATTCCCAGAGTGGCATTAGTTGGTTGCATGTCATGGAATAATACATGATTTACTTTTTGTTTTATTATCAGAATGCTAGTAAGATCAATTTTTCTAAGTTGTTTGACCTTGAGCATAGCTCTGGCTGAAATAGACTCAAGATATAAAAATCTACCTATCCTCACCCCCTGTACACTCTCTCAGGAAAAGAGCTGTAATTCATCTCCACAAGCAGATCAATACTGTTGAATCTTCAACTGTGCACATTTTTTTATACAACAATTGTACCCATAGCACTTATGCCTGGGGAAGTCCTGTAATTCCAACTGTTTCTGTGGCCAGCTGAGGAACATAAAACTGTATATTTCACATTCTAGGATGTATTCTGATGCAGAAGGTGAGAAGGTATGCTGGTGCCCTGAGGCTACTGTAACAAACTACTGCAAACTTGGTATCTTAAAATAACAGAACTTCGTGCTCTTACAATTCTGGAGGCCGGAAGTGTGAAATCCATCAGGGTTGTGCTCCTGTAGGGGCCCTAACAGAGTCCATTTCTTGATGCTTTCTGCTATCTTGGGTTTTGGGTTGCCCCACTCCAGTCTCTGCTTCCATCTTCACATCATCCTCTCCTCTGTGTGTCTGCATCTTGCCTTCCTTCTGTTTTTAAATGTTTATTTTTGAGAGAGAAAGAGAGAGAAAGAGAGAGAGAGAGAGAGAGCGAGCGAGCGCAAGAGAGAGAACAAGTGGGAGAAGCGCAGAGAGAGAGGGAGTAACAGAACTCGAAGCAGCCTCCAGGCTCCAAGCTGTCAGCCCAGTCTAATGTGGGACTCAGGTCACAAGTGGTGAAATCATGACCTGAGCCAAAGTTGGATGCTTAACTGACTGAGCCACCCAGGCGCCCCTCCCTTCTGTCTGTCTGAAATCTCCCTCTGCTTCTTTCTTTTAAAAAACACCTGTGGCTGGATTTAAGGCCCACCTGAATGATCCTCATTTCAAGATCCCTAATTATATCTGCTAAACTCTTTGTTCCAAATAAGGTTGTACTCACAGGTTCCAGATTTGATAGGGTCACTGTTTTACCCTATCACAGAGGAATAAGAATGACTTTGAACTGGGTAACTTGTAGATATTTTCTCATTGAATATCCCATGCCTCTATGTTTGGGATGCAGCAAGATCTTTGTACACTGACATACTAGATAGTTCCTGGGAAAGTACACAAACAGTTATCTAACTATATAAGTACTATAATTCTGATTATTTCTTCAATCCTGATAGTGAAATCTCACTGATTCTAAATATTTTGTAATGGGTATGATTTCTAGGACTCAGAATATACACAAAGGAAACCCTTCATTGTTTCCCTATGATTTCTATCTCAAGCTTCATTTACCTGATTGAAATTCAATCAAACCACTTCTAAAAACTCAGAACCTTCAGTGACTTCTCAGTCTTTTAAGATTTAAAGTTAGCTTAAAAAAAAAAAGTTAAGGATTTCTCCTACTCTGCTTTCTTCTCTGCAAGATTGATTCTAAGTTCTCAGCTTAAGCATGCCGAAGACTGTAATGGTTTTGCATGAGCTTTCAAAATGTGAACTGTAATTTTATTTTATTTTATTTTTTAACAGTTTATTGTCAAATTGGTTTCCATACAACACCCAGTGCTCTTCCCCACATGTGCCCTCCTCCATCACCACCACCTCTTTCCCCCTCCCCCTCCCTCTGCATGAGCTTTCGAATCCATATGACCTGTATTGAAAACGAGCATCCTTACTTAGTAGCTGTGCAAACTTGGTGCTGCAGATTGGGTTCCCAGGGAGCAGACTATGAGATGTGAGATGTTTGCTAAGGAGTGCCTTTAGGGTTAAATACTGTTGAAGGGTGGGGTAGGGAGCAAGACTGGACAGAGGAAGATGTCAAACTGAGATGCAGGCTCAATGGCAGCTTTGGTCAACCCCACAGAAGGCTCTGGAGGTAGGAAAGCCTTCAGAGCTGTCTCAAGGTGGGCCCAGGTGGCCAGATCGTTATGCTCTCATTGACTAGTCATTGGATGTGAGCTGCCCTGGAAAGAGATGTGATCTTTGGCAAAGCAGCTCTCTGCAGTTGAGGCAGAATCCCTTAAGGGGCTGACGGTTGAAAGCTAACTGCCAATAGCCACCTAGTAACTGCAGATCTAGGCGGTGATTTACAGTGTCCACTACAGCCCAGTATGCTGCTTGGAAACAGTTTCCCATCTATGTTTTGGGAGCAGCTACTCCAGGATGCCAATGTACTTTTCCTCCTAGGGGAAATTTATAAGGGGCATGCTTCTGGGATGAACTACAACACTACTTCTGAGCTGGCCACTGGGCCATGCTGACACTCATCACCTCCCTCCTCTGCTCCCCATTCTAGATTACCCTCGGAATCAGCTCGCACCTTTGCTGGTGGCAGTGCCTAACCGGGGGCATAACACAGACTCTCACCTCTAACAGGGTCTGAGCCCTTGTCACTCAGGCTGGGATTCAGGCACTGGTCCATTTTCTGTTGTCTTCTTCATTTTTCAAGTTTTTATTTAAATTCCAGTTAGTTAATATGCAGTGTTATATAGGTTTAGAATTTAGTGATCCATCACTTACATACAACATCCAGTGCTCATCACAACAGCCCTTCTTAATGCCTGTCACCCATGTAGTGATTTTCTGCTGTGTAGGGTGTCAGCACCCTAACCTCCACATTGTTCAAAGCCAGCTGCAAACAAGTATAGCTATATCAGAAAAATCTGCACAAAGAAACCATCCATAAAATGAAAAGGCAACCTACTAAATGGCAGAAGATATTTCCAAACAATATATCTTATAAAGTTAATATCCAAAATGTATAAAGAACTCATACAACTCAGTTACAAAAACAAAACCCCAAACAATCCCAAACAATTAAAAGTTGGGCAGACGATCTGAATAGTCATTTTTCCAAAGATACACAAATTACCAACATGCAAAAAAAGATACTCAACATCACCAATCATCAGGGAAGTGCAAATCAAAATCACAATGAGATATTACTGCATACCTATTAGAATGGGTAGTATCAAAAAAATAAGAAATAACAAGTATTGGTGAGAATATGGTGAAAAGAGGTGGGATCTCTTGTACACTGTTGTTGGAAATGTAAATTGATGCAGCCACTGTATAAAATAAAAAAATTAAAAATATAACTAGCATATGATCCAACAATTCCACTTCTGGGTATTTATCCAAAGAAAATTAAAATACTAATTCTAAAAGATATATGCATCCCTATGATCTTTGCAGAATTACTTACAGTAGCCACGAAATGGAAACAACCTAATTGTTCATTAACGAATGACTGGATAAATAAGATGCGGTACATATGGATGGATAAAGAAGAGTACTCCTTAGCCATAAAAAATCACATCTTGCCATTTGAAACAACATGGATGAACCTAAAAGGTATTATGCTGAATGAAATACGTCAAACAAAGAAAGAAAAATGCCATATGAGTTTGCTTATATCTGGTCTAAGAAAACAAATGAGAAATTAAACCTCATAAATACTGAGAACAGAATGGTGTTGGCAGAGGGGACCTTGAGGGTTAGGGAGTGTGTGAAATGAGTGAAGACAGTCAAGAGATACAAACTTCTATCTACAGAATAATAAGTCATAGGGATGTAATGCTAAGTATGGTGATTGTAGTCAATAATATTGTGTTGCATATTTGAAAGTTGCCAGGAGAGTAAATCTTAAATGTTCTAATCACAAGAAATTTTTGTGACTTTGTATAACAATGGATGTAACTAGACTTATAGTTGTGATTATTTTGCAGTGTATACAGATGTGGAATCATTATGTTTTACACCTGAAATGAATATAATGTTATATGTCAACTGTACCTACAAACAAAATAGCCCTGCCAAGCTAGTGTCTCTCCTTCTTCCCTGGTGGTCCTTTGGCTCAAGGAGCTGAAGTCCACAGGTGGCAGTCACAGCTTACACTTACAGGGAATTTTGCTATGTCTCCTGGAAGAGGTGTTCTCCCTTTGGGAACAAGGAGTTGCAGAGCCCAGAGCTATGAGGACAGGAAGCACAAATTCCCCATGTGAGTCATTGAATGTGGTGGTGAATGATGCCACTCCTTGGTTCCCAAGCCGTGTATTCTGCCTTTGGGGGCACAGCTCCATATAAGGGTTTTGATTAAAAATGGGTACTGCTTTGGGGGCACCTTGACTTCTAAAAATTATTACCGTCTAGGTTTGGTATCCGATTTGCCATTAATCCCAGGCCCTGTTCCCAGCCCAACGTAATAACTGGGGCACTGTTCCCTCTAATCCTGTCAGGTGGCCTGAGTAGTTTCCTCACCTGTGTGCACTATCAGCGCTTCGTTGAATACTCTTGGGAGACCCTCTGCAGAGCTCCAGAGTTCTCTTCCTGAACAGCTCTATGTCCCGCAAACTCTAGCCTCCATGGTGTCTCTCAATTCTCAGATCTGTCTTTCCAATTTAGTAGGTCTGCTAGGTTTTGTCTGGTTCCCCCCTGCACCATGACTTGGAAACTGTCCCAAGGTCTTCTCTGGGGCGGTTGTAGGGCTCACCTGTCTACTTCCTATCTCAGAGGTCACTCCTCCCCTACCTGATGTACACTGTCTTGAAAATCATTTTTCATGTGGTTTGTCCAGTTTTTGTTGTTGTTGTTGTTTCAGAAGGGACAGAGATCTACACAACTCTCAGTGTGTGCAGAATTTAACGGGGGTTTTGTAAACCTCAAGGTTCTCTCCAGTTTCTCCATCACTCCTTTTCTGGAGGTAATGTCAGTCTGGGATTTCCTGGCCTGCAGAGCAAGGGCTCACAGGTTAAAGTTATAGCAGGACAGTAACAAACAAAGACATATATTCCTTAATGACATCTTACCTGAGGAAGAGACGCAGAAGATTCTGTTGGTTTCTACACTCTCTTCATTCTTGGTTTTGTTTTGTGGGGGAAATTGTCCAACCATACACATGAGAAACAATATCGCCCAATTTCAGGAATTTCAAATGTGCCGAAGGAGAGTCCATTGTGCCTCTTGAAGCTCCCTCCTCTCAGTGAGTAAGATCCATTTCTGCTTCCTTTTCATAAAATTTTTTTTAATGTTTTATTTAGTTTTGATACAGAGAGAGACAGAGCATAAGAGGGGGAGGGACAGAGAGAGAGGGAGACACAGAATCTGAAGCAGGCTGCAGGCTCTGAGCTGTCAGCACAGAGCCTGATGCGGGGCTCGAACCCATGAATGTGAGATCATGACCTGAGCCAAAGTCAGAGGTTTAACCAACTGAGCCACCCAGGGGCTCCTCTGCTTGCTTTAATATGGAGAGAGTTTAGTTTTTGTTTGTGTGTCTTGATCTTTATTTTTTTGATTTTTATTTTTTTGATTTTTAAAAAATAGTTTATTGTCAAGTTGGTTTCCATATAATACCCAGTGCTCTTCCCCACAAGTGCCCTCCTCCATTGCCACCACCTGTTTCCCCCCTCTCCCTCCTCTTTCAACCCTTGGTTCGTTTTCAGTATTCAATAGTCTTTCAGGTTTTGCATCCCTTTCTCTCCCCAACTCTCTTTCCCTCTTCTCCTCTCCCCCTGGTCCTCCATTAGGTTTCTCCTGTTCTCCTGTTAGACCTATGAGTGCAAACATATGGTATCTGTCCTTCTCTGCCTGACTTATTTCACTTAGCATGACACCCTCGAGGTCCATCCACCTTGCTACAAATGGCCAGATTTCATTCTTTCTCATTGCCATGTAATACTCCATTCTATCTATATACCACATCTTCTTGATCCATTCATCAGGTGATGGACATTTAGGCTCTTTCCATGTTTTGGCTATTGTTGAC
>NC_043700.1:46809862-46815266 GCF_006229205.1 Suricata suricatta | reverse complement strand
ATCCCAGTGACAGCTGGTTCCTTCCTCTCTCTGAACCTCAGTTTCCTCATCTGTAGGTTAGGGTTTGGACTGAGGAGGTCTCTGCCAACTCTGGCATTCTGTCCTCTTATCCATTTTAGGCCATCAGTTCATGAGACAGCTTTGAGGGCAAAGATGACACTTATCTGTCCTTGCATCCCTAGTCCCTGGTACCATTCTGGAATGTGGTAGGATTCCAGAAGTGCATTTGGATGGATACGTAAGGGAATAATTAGAAAGACATTGATAAAGATATGTATAAAAAATTAATAAAGATAATGCATCTTCAGCACCCTAAATCTGTGCACAAGAGGTAGAGTCACCCTGGACATCAATAAATATTATCACTGCTCTCAAAATCTAAGGCTGATTTATTTTTCCCCTGTCCGGAAATAGAGACTTATTCATTTTCAAATACAAATTCAGCAATAGCCGTTCTTCACAAGGGCATCCCTGCATTCGTGGTCCTCCTCCGTAAGACTTAGGAGAAGCCAAACTATTTCTATGAATTATAGGTAGAAGCATTATAGTTCAGGGGTTAAAGTAATTATTTTTAATGTAACTGCTTCATCAAAAGGCATCTTGCACTAAAGTCATGAAGCAGAATTAGTGGACCCGTCCAGATAGCTCAGAAGGAATGAAGGATCTTATGAAAAATGAGCAAATAAAGGGATAGGTGGAGAATTGGCTCAATGGGTAAGTCTCAAGGTCAGGTCCCAGCTCTTCTACTTACTACTAACTGGGGGATGAGTGTGGGCAAGATATATCACCACTCCAAGCCTCTGTATCCTCAAGTATCACATGAACAGTTTGGACCGAGTGATCTCCAGGTCTCAGTCAGCTGGTAAACTCTAGACTTCTCCATCATTTGTGATGATTAGAAAAGCCTAAAGGCTATGTGACCAAAAGCAGCTCTATGCACTAAGTAATGGGGATATTCATGGCCTGAGGAAGTTGTTACTAGCTATATCCCCAGAAAACACAAAGGCTTCTAGTCCAAACACCATACCTTGTTCTTCTCCATGATCTGACCCCCTCTGTGCCTCAGTCCCATCCTCATTATTGGGGGGCCAGACCAGGACTGGAGTAGGTCTGGGGTCCTACCTCAGGAAGGATTAGGGCCTTGTGATTGGTCCCAGCAGTGGCCTGGGTAGTGGGCAGGGTTATTAGAACGGATCAGGGAATGAGGAGGGGGTGTTCTATGGTCTGGCGCTGCAGCTGGGCAGGAAAGCTCCAAGCGGAAATTAGAACCACTAATGCAGTGGAAAACTTGTTGATGAAATGCTTGATCCTTCTGATCTGGGAGAGGGCAAGAAGGCTGGCCAGCTAGAGAGGGCAGAGTCTTCTGCCCTGGGTTCTCGTCATCTGCTTCCTCCCCTAGGGTTACACCATAAGACAAAGAGGTGACCACTTCTGATGTGAGCTTTTTTTGTTATTGTTTTTTAAGTTTATTTATGTATTTTTTGAGAGAGAGAGTGTGTGTGTGCGTTTGTGTGTATATGTGTGTGCAAGAGCAGGAGAGGGGCAGAGAGAAAGAGAGAAAATCCCAAGTAGGCTTCATGCTGTCAGCCCAATGTGGGGTTCGATCCCACAAACCATGAGATCATGACCTGAGCCTAAATCAAGAATCAGATGCTTGACTGACTGAGCTACCTAGGTGCCCTGATGTGAGCTTTTTTAAAGGGACTCTTCTCTGTCTGCTTTTCTGCATAAAAGGGGAGCACCTCTGACCCTAAATCATGGGTAGCAGGACAAAAAGATACAGGCCTGACCCTGTATGTATCTGGATGTCACTGCTCTGGGAAGTTCTAGGAGAAGTTTTGCCCAAGACTTAGTGGGCAAGGAACTGGGACCAGCTGTCAAGTGAGAACACTCTCTAGGCTTTTGAGGAGGAACAGTTCCTTGATATTTCTCTTAATCCTGGATCTTGCAGAAGATCTTTTTTTGCAAAGAGCTGGGTGGGGGCCAGCCTTGTGATCACTATGGCTGTGTCCACTTGCAAACCATAGGTACATGTCCAGGTAGATTCCAGTCTGCAGGGTAGGGACCCCAGAACAAGAGAACGAGTTTCATACTCTCTCTACCCAGAAGGTTCCCTTTATGAATCAAAATCTGATATCCACATGAGGAATGGTGGAGGACAGGGTTTTCTGAAGAGTTGCTGATTTTCTTTTTGGTCGGGGAGGATTTTCCAGGCCTCACTGAGGTGGGATGCAAAGAGGTAAAGGGGCCTGTCAGACAGTACAAAGGTGGTTGTTAAGGGTAGTCACATACAGTTGCAAAAGCCAAGGTCATGAGAACTCTTTTCTTAATTAATTTTTTAATGTTTATTTTTGAGAGAGAAAGAGAGACAGAGTGTGAGTGGGGGAGGGGAAGACAGAGAGGGAGACACAGAATCCGAAGCAGACTCCAGGCTCTGAGCTGTCAGCACAGAGCCTGACATGGGCCTCAAACTCACAAACTGCAAGATCATGACCTGAGCCAAAGTCTCACGCTTAACTGACTGAGTCACCCAGGTGGCCCTCATCGTGAGCACTCTTGCCCTCTGCCCTCCAACTGGGCCATCCTCTCTTTTTATTGGCCTAAGACTGCCTGAGTTTTATGCAGTCCAAAATCTTTGCCGTTTTCCTTTCCTGTTGTGCAGAGAGGCATCTCCTTGACCTCAAGCGGCCCTACACTCTCCTCGGGGACCAGTCTGAGGAGGTGTCTGAGGAAGAAGCTCCCTGGACATACAAGAACTGTTCCGAGGGGGTTACAAACTAGGCTGAAGCTGCCTCTCAGGGACCACATCCGCTTATGTGAGGGCTGACACATCTGTGGCCAGAGTGTGTTTCCGAGTGGTGGCGGGTTGCTTGGTGGGAAAGCTTTGCCTGGGGCAGAAACTGCTGGGAAAAGCAGAGTTCAAACCCTCTGACCACAGAAACCCAAACCTTTTACCAAGTCCTGATGTCCTTCCCAGGCCAGGGAGGGGGTCACTGTTGCATTCAGTTAGTGATTCCGCAAGTACATGCCAGGAGGTCGTATCGCGGCCCAGGCCCGGGGCGATGCCTGCCTGTGGCCTCCCCTGCAGCTCCAGGAGAAGGCCAGAGATACTGTTCACAGACCATCCCCTTGGACTGCCCACGTCCCTGCACTGGGGCAGAGTGTATCATAATCAGATCAAAGCTCAGCCTCTGGTTTTCCCAAAGGAATTATCCACAGAGGTGAGCTTTTATTATGGGAAAGAAAAGGATGCAAAAGTCAGCCTTAGTGCTAAGTTCTATAAGGACTTGAACAGAATGTGCAGTGTCATTTGGATGAGTCCAGGGGAGGTAATGTGGATTTCAGAATCATTTTCATTCTTTTGCAGCATGCAGCATCCCAGGGGCAGGTGACTGTGTTCTGCCTCCGTTGTGAGGAAAAATCCTAAATCTGAAGGATCTGGGAACAAGTTACAAGGAGCAGGTTCAATGCCCAATGAGCCAACCTAGGGTATGGGAGGTGGGGTAGTCCTGGGGGCCACAACTTTGCTTGGTTTATGAGGACCATGGGGCATAGCCTGGAGAGACATCCTTGAAATTGATATTCTGAGTCTCATAATTATGGTTGCCATATGTGTGCAATTTTTTTGAAGTTGTCTTGCTTCCAAATATTCTTTTGTCACTTCCATATATGTTGAAGCATTCTGGGAATTCCAATATTTCAGCATCCAGATGACATTTTCCAGATTTCTCCTACTACCCACCATAATCTTATGACCACAACTCTATTTTCTCATTTGGAATGTTATGGTCATTGCACCAGTAGCCTAGTCCTGGGGTCTAGAACCCAGGACCACCCCACCAAAAGAAGACATCAGGGAATGAGTTAGTAGAAGGGGCTATGAAGTAGTAAAGAGGGGGTTGGAAATGTGGGATACCCTGACGGCAGACTCTCCAGACTCACACCGAAGCCCTAGGCTCTGAAGAACTATGTCCATCGCAGAGGACCAGCTCTTCTCGGTCTGTATTATCTGAATTCATTCATTCATGCCTTCATTTACACAGCCTTGGCATGTTGGTGTACAAGCACTGTGTAGGCCATGTGATCTGTCCCTGGGATTCTCACAGTGTCCTAAGAAAATAGATAGGCAATTATTAGATGAAGTGATAAATGCATCCATAGAGAAGGACCTGGCCAGGTGTGGGGGATTAAGGGAGGCTTTTTGGGAGATGGGACATGTACGCTGAGATTTAAAGGACAAGAAAAGCTTAGGTAGGAGTGTATAGAGGGTTTTCTGAGATGGGGGCGTCCATATATTCCCCTGGCTTATTCAGGTCTTTCCTCAAGGCCTTCCTTGTTCTCTCTCATCCAAGATGGTACCTCCCTTCACTCTCTGTTCTCTTCCTTGCCTCTCTCTCCAAGATGGCATGTTCCCTCACTCTCCACTCACTTCTTTGTCTCTCTCTAAAATAGCACCTTCTCTCGTTCTTTCCCTTCCCAGTCTCTCTCCAAGATGGCACTTCCCTCATTCTCCATTCCCTTCCTTGTTTTCCTGTCCAAGATGGCACCTTCCCTCACTCTTTATTTCCCTCCTTGTCCACCCATTCAAGCTGGCACCTCCCCTCATTCTTCATTCCCTTCCTTTTTTCATCATCCAAGATGACACCTCCTCTCATTCTCTCTTCTTTTTCTGTGCTTCTGTTCCTGTCTCTGCACTCATCACTACTTGGCCATAGTTACATTTTTTCCTGTAGATTCATTGCTAGTCTCTCCACTAAAATACCAGTCCCTGAGGGCAGAGACTTTGTTCAGTGATGTATCCATAGCTCCTAGGACAGGACCAGGCCTCTAGCAAATGGTCAGTCACTTATTTTGCTCAACAAAGACATGAAGGAAGTGAGTTCAGGCTGGCCAGAGCAGAGAGGATAGGGGGGAATCTCGAACATCAGCCCTGGCTTCCTGTGTCACGCCCAGCCTCTTCCTATTATTTTGACCTGACACCCTGAACTCTGCCTGGCCTGCTCAGGGACCCACAATATTCTCCTGTCACTTCTCCCTCTACTTAACACCCCACACTGAGGCTTTTGTTGGAGGCTGGCCTGGCGTGGCCCACTGCCACCATGACAGGGTGCTGACAGAGGCGAGACTGGTCTGTGTGAAATCGTGGCTGACATCTCAGCTTTGGCCAACCCACCCAGGGCAAGCTCCCAGCCAGGGGCCAGGGCTCATTTGCTGCTGCTGACTCTAGGTTAGCTTGTCATTACCGCTCCCTGGGGAGTTCTCTGTCTCAGACCCAGTCTCTGCCTTCCAGCTACTATGGTTTCCTTCTCCGGGATTCCTGTGTTCTCTTGCTCATCCTCAGCCCTTTTTGACAGCCTGGTATGAGCTTGTGTTTTCAGCAAAACCATATGGGGAGAATGGTCAG
>NC_043700.1:46807625-46809762 GCF_006229205.1 Suricata suricatta | reverse complement strand
AATGTGTTTGGAGACAGGCCCCTTAAAGAGGTGACGAAGGTAAAATGAGGTCATTGGGGTGCTATCCAATATGACTGTGTCCTTATAGGAAGAGGAGACACAGGCACCACACAGAGGGAAGACCATGTGGGGACACAGGGAAAAGATGACCATCTACTAGCTGAGGAGAAAGGCCTCAGGGGACACCAAATCCACTGACATCTTGACTGTGGACTTTCCAGCCTCTGGAACTGTGAGAAAATAAATTTCTGTTGTTTAAGCCCTACAGGTCTGTGCTCTTTGTTACAGTGGCTGAGCAGACTAATACAGAGAGCTAGCCTGGGGGACAGACGCAGTGCCACGGTCGGGGACTGGAGCTGGGGCAGAGCTGTCCATGAAGCAGGAGAGGGGTAGATGGTTCAAATCGCCATCTTCCCAGAAAAGGCCTGCACCCCTCCCTCCGAGTGCTTTGTACCATCCGTAGGGAGGGAGGTGTACCTGAGCATGTTGAAAGGAAAGCAACAAAATGGTGAAGACTGAGAAATCCCGTCACACAAAGACAAGATAGGTAACCAGGGGTATTCCTCTGAAGAAAGGACTCAGAGAGGGACAGGGACAGCCAGCAGAGTGGGTAAGAGCCTGGCCTCCTAAGCCACCTGCTGGGGTCTGAGGGAAACCAGGCTCTGCCATTTGCTAGCTGTGTGACCTTATGTAAGTTATTCAACCTTGCTGTGCCTCTGATGATCCCTGTGTCTACTTCCTAGGTGTTGTAAGGATTCAGTGAGGGAGTATTTGTAATGTGTTTAGAACTAAGCCTGGCACAAAATGGGTGCTATAGAAGCATCCAGCACTCGCTGTGTTCCGTACCACAAATGTAAAAGGGGCGCCTGGGTGGCCCAGTGGGTTAAGCGTCTGACTTGATTTCAGTTCAGGTCATGTTCTCCAGGTTTGGCAGTCTGAGCTCCACCTGGGGCTCTGCCCTGACTGCGTGGGGCCTGCTTGGGATTCTCTCTCTTCCCCTCTCTCTACTGTTCTCCTGCTGGTGCATGTGTGTACGTGCTCTCTCTCTCTATGTCTCTCACTCATTCAAAATAAATAAACTTAAAAAACACGTAATGGAGTTAGGCGGGAGTGGGTTTAGATCCGAGCCAGAACCGCAGGGCTGAGAATGAGGGCCCGCAGGGGAATCTGACAGGACTTATGAAAGAAAAGGAAGTCAATTCAAGGAAAGGATGAATGTTCTAATCATCAGAACTGTGTGAGGGCATAGCTCCTTGCCTGGGAGCCAGGAAGGGTGAAGGCAGAGGCCAGGTGACAGTTGGTGGGGCCGTTGTGGAGGGGACTCTGAGGAGGAGACCCGGCTGGTCCCCGTGTCCTTGCCCCCCGCCCTCCAGAGCGCTTACCTTGCCCAAACCGGGCCGTCCGGTACACCTCCTCCACACCCCGGAAGCCCAGCATGCGGCACACCACGTCGCCGTCCTTCTTGTCCCAGCCGTCGTCACACACCGTGCCCCAGCGCCGCTCGTGGTACACCTCCACCCGGCCCTCGTGCGGGCCGGAGCCGTTCACCAGCCGGATCATCACCGCCTCCACGCTACCTGGGGGTGGGGGGCAGCCTGCAGTCACTACGGTGCTCTGGATGTGCTGGGCCCACCCCGACTTTCCTCTACCCTGCCCTCCCACTCCCCCCAGGAACAGGGGACGGAGACCACGACCAGCAGAAACCCTGGTGTCTCACTGCCCTTTATCAGCCTGCTTCTCTCCACCTTTCTTATTCTTTTAATAGACTTCATGTTTTTTCAGAGCAGTTTTAAGTTCCAGGAAAATGGAGAGGAAGACATAAACATTTCCCAAATACCCTTTGTCCCTACACAAGCCCAGCCTCCCCCGTGTGGACATCCCACACCCCAGTTGTGCACTTGTCATAAGATGAACCCACATGGACGTGTCCCAGTCACACAGAGTCCACGGTCTACCTTAGGGATCCTTTGTGGCTTACTTCCTATGGGGTTGGGCAAACGTATACAGACCTGTATCCACCATTACAGGATCATACAGAGTAGTTTTTCGCCCCTAAAAATCCTCTACACTCCACCAATTCATCCTTCTCACTTCCCAGCTGCTGATCCCTGGTGACCAATGATCTTTTTACTGTCGC
>NC_043700.1:46637511-46807525 GCF_006229205.1 Suricata suricatta | reverse complement strand
AAAAAAAAACAGTGGCTAGGGGGTGCCTGGGTGGCTCAGTCAGTTAAGCTCCTACATCAGGTTCAGGTCATGATCTTGCAGTTTGTGAACTCGAGCCCCACATCAAGCTCTGTGCCGACAGCTCAGAGCCTGGAGCCTACTTCAGATTCTGTGTCTCCCTCTCTCCTGCCCCTCCCCGATTCATGCTCTGTCTCTGTCTGTCTCTCAAAAACAAAATAGAAAAACACTTAAAAAATTTAAAAAACAAACTCTTTTAGAGAAAACAAAAGAAATCATTTGAATGTCATGGGCAGTGTTAGTCCCAAACAGACTCCGTGTTTCATTCCCCCTTGATTTTTGTATCATGTGATGTGTGGGGTAGCTCTGAAATCGCCCATTGAAACCAGTCAGTGGAAAGCCAGACTCACTTTCTCATACTTATCACACGTGCCCTGTTATTTCCCCGTCGTGGTCCAGTAACTTGTGTCCTGTGGTAGTCAAGACCTGGACAAATCGGTGGGCCAGGTGTTAATGGGTTCATGGAGGGTAAGGGAAGAGGCTGACCCAGCTGAGGTTCATCTGAGCCCTTGCTCCTAAGCCAGGCTGCGCTGCCCACTTTGCTCAGGCATCAGAGGGCACTGCGCTCACTGCTGGGTGCAGGGTTGAGTAAATCTCGTCTCCGACCTCAACACATTCAGTGTAGAGGAAAGGCAGGTGTGTTTATCGATTCTAAACAGCTCGGTGAGGGCTCTCACATCGTGGTGGCCATGGGCCCAGAGGGCGGGGTTGCCACCTCTCCTGGCAGCAGTGAGCCCCACATCAGATCTACCCTCTGACCACAGCCTCCTTCCCCACCAGGGCCCCGACACCTAGTCCCTGTCTGCCCATCCTCAGCTCAGTCTCCCAAACCCTGGCTCCTCCCTCCAGGGCTTGACTTCTCTCTGCACCCTCTGGTCGTGCTTCCGCCCTGCCAGCCGGGACCGCAAGCCTGTCCCCATCCCTCTTGCTCCCACTCCTCATCCCTCATCTGGCTGGTCCCTGGGTCCCCCAGTGTCTGCTCTCTGCCATCCCTTGTATCTGTTCCTTCATTCCCCCTGCTCTTGCCTTAGATGCCCAGGCAGGGTAGAGCAGTGGTCGGGAGCTCAGACTGTGGGTCAAACCCAAGTTAGAATCCCAGATCTACCGCTTGTAGCCAGTGACCTGGGGTAGAGTCTGTAGCCTCGCCTTGCTTCAGCCCTTCCGGTGCCGAAGGCTAATGGCAAACGCTAAATGAGATCATGCGTGTTGGGCAGTCAGCATGTTGCAGGCCCCGTGGCGCACACTTCTCTGATATTGTTGGGTGGACGTGGGGTGCCAGCCAAGGTGAGTATCGAGGTGGCTGTGACCTTCCGTGAGCTAGCTCCTCACTGCGGCCTCACCTCCGCCTCCAGCCTGCCTCCTGCCGCCTTGCTCCTCGTGGCGGCCAAGATTCTTCTAGAATGAGACCCTTCCTGCTCTGCGCCTTCCGCCACATGCATCCCCTTGTGTTCTCGGAACCCCGCTGCCTGTTTTGTGTCTCCATATCTTCTTGTGCTCCATCTGGGATTCCTCCCCTCCTTCTTCATCTAGCTAACTCCTATTCAGCTTTTCAAGTCAGCTCACTTATCAGCTCCTGAGGGGAGCTTTGCTGGCTACTCCCATTCCCACCCCGCCCGTGCCCTAGGATGTCAGTGCCCCTACCTCGACCTCCCCTGGTGTCACGTCTCTATCATGACACCTCTCACACCCTCCTGACCTCTGATGCATGTGTAAACACCTTTGAGCCCAAGGCTTTACCTTCGCAGCTCCAAAATCCAGCACACTGCCTGAAACATACTAGTATAAATTGGTAAATGCTAGAGGAAAGAGGGAAGGGGGGGAGAGAAGGGAAAGACAGAAGAAAAGGAACTTCTGTGTCTGCCTAATCCGAGTCCTCCTTCATAGAAGACAAGACACCCAATCCCTGGCATCACCATAAAAGTTTCCCTGGACAGGGCTCAATAATCAAATTATGCGTTTCTCTGGGAAAAGCAAGGAAAGAGCCACGTGGAAGAGACTTAAAGGTGTTTTTTGATTTTAAATTGGTCCAAGAGCTGTTGGAGAAGGAGCAAATGCAAACAGAGCAGAGGGAGGGTGATGGCTGGAGTGAGGTCTAGGAAGGGGTGGGTAGCCCAGCTGGGAGGGAGCCTCGCCATCTGCAGAGAAAATCTTCCCGCGGGACACACAGACAGAAGGAGGTGAGGAGGGGTGCAAATGCAGACAGATTTGTAGGCGGGAGTGCAAGCGATGGAATTGGGGGTGTTCGCTTCTAGGCACATCGTCATTACCAGTGTTTGCCCCTTTTCTCTACGATAAAATCCAAATACTGGGAGATGGCTTTGTGCACGGATCAACAAACATGAAAGGGCTAGGGAGTAAATATTTTAGGCTTCATGGGCCAATGGTTTCTCTCCCTACTCAACTCTGTACTTGTCGCATGAAAGCAACCAGAGACAAAACATAATCAAACAGTGGGGCTGTGTTCCAACAGAGTTTTGCTTACGAAAGCGGACAATGGGTCGCACTGGCCCACGGTGCGTCACCCCTGACCCAGCGTGCATGCTGTGTGCTGTGTCCCCATGAGGAGCACATAGCGGCCTGCCTACACGTCGGAGGCCTGGGTCATGGTCTCTGCCCCTGGTCGTTAGGGGACAAGTCACTTCATCTTTCTGGGGCCTCAGTTTTCCCGTCTCTTAAATCTCTGATAGCTGTCCTGGCTTCCTCTGTGCGCAGCTCCGATGGGAGCCTGGAGGATTCAGTGAAACTTATGCCTTCTATTAATATGACCGCAAATAAACATGGAGGAGCTCAAATGTTAGCTCCATGAGGCAGAGATTTGTGTGGCTATTTCCTCACTTTCTGTTCGTTGATATCATCCAAACACCCACGATAGTGCTGAGCATGGAAAAGGCCGTCAAATGCATGTCGAATGAATGAATGAATGAATGAATGAATGAGGAGGGTAGAATAAACCCCATTTACTCATCCCAACAACATCATCTTCAAACAGCCCCTAGTGTCTCACTGTCAGAAGACCTGGCCTCTGGTCCCAATTTTCCTCGTTGCAGTAAAAAATGTGACCCTGTTGCTTCCTTTTTCTGATCTGAACAGTGGGGCTTAGTTATCACGGGGCTTTGTCAGGGAGCTTGGAGAGCTAGCTGTGTGGAAGTCATAATCTAGAGAAGGGCTTCTCAGACTTAAATGAGCACATGAATCATGGAGATCTTGAAATGCACATTCTGATTCAAGTCTGGGTAGACACCGGACTCTGCATTCATAACAAGCTCCCAGGTCGTGCTGACACTCCTGGTCTTTGGGCCACGCTTTGAGGACTCGGACGTCAGTTCTAAAGCTAACGTGATAATCGGTACATAGAATTGGGAGTTCTATGCTCTTTGATGCAGCGAGCGGCAGGGATGGTTTGCGTGTTAACTGGCCCATCAGCGATGCCCCGCGCTGCTGTAATACTGCAGATACCCAGTGCCGCTGATCTAATGACCCTATTCTCGTTTTATTAGCTTTTCTGTGACCGAACAATAGCCAGAACTCCCTGGCTAAACACCAGCCAGAGTTTGAAGTTCCATGATTCTGTATACGCATTTGGGCTGGTTACCTTGGGTCTGTTCTGTATTTGTCAGTTTCCTTCATTTACTTCTTTATTTGTTTTGGGTGTGACTAATCCCCCAGAGCTCTTGGGCCTGCAGGCTTTTCCTGGGTAATTTGTAAACTGATGTGTTTTCCAGGAGACATTTAATCTGCAAATTATTGCTCGGCCTCAAAGGGCTTATTGTGTAAGAGGCACAGGGTATCCGGCCAGGGAAGAGGCTCTTGTGAAGAAACAACAGCCAAGACAGCGGAAGGAGGCCTCTCCTCCCAGCCCTGTCCCTGAATTCTCTGCTCAGCAATCCCATGGCAACTGATGCTGAGAATCTCCACATAACGAAAATATGTCTAAAACACGTAGCTCATGTGGTAGATTTTGTGGGCAGTAAAGTGGTTTAGATAACATCCTTTGTAAAGAGATTCTTCCTATGCAGTGCAAGAGCTGATGATGGCTTTAAGGTTTTTACAGTCCCATCCCAACAATTCCTCCACAAGGAGAGGTTATCTGGATGCTGAGAGATGGGGCGGGAGGAGACAGGGCTACTAGGATCAGAACACGGTGCCAATCGTGCTTATTTTTAATAGGGTTTTGGTGGATTTCAAAACCCTTTAAAAATCAGGAACAGGGGCACCTGGGTGGCTCAGTCAGTTGAGCATCTGACTTCAGCTCGATCATAATCTCACGGTTCATGGGTTTGAGCCCCACATCAGGCTCACTGCTGTCAGTGTGGAGCCTGCTTGGGATCCTCTCTCCCTCTCTCTCTGCCCCTCCCCTGCTTGCTTGCTCTTTCTTTTTCCCTCTCTCTCTCTCTCAAAAATAAAACAAATATTTAAAAAAAGAAAAAAGAAAAATCAGGAACAATTTATTATCTCATCTGGCTTGATCGGGTTGACACAGCTAATTTATGACCTTGAACCCCATGCTTTGTGGTACCAGCTCCTAGACCTAAAAAGCTAGGGTACTGGAGTGACCATCAATCCTGGTTCATCCAGCATGTACCTGGTTTTAGCACCAAAATTCTCACATCCTGGGAACTCCCTCCCAGTTTTAAAACTGAAATTGGGGGCGCCTGGGTGGCTCAGTCAGTTAAGCCTCTGACTTCGGCTCAGGTCAGATCTCACGTTCGTGGGTTCGAGCCCCGTGGAGCCTACTTCCGGTTCTGTGTCTCCTTCTCTCTCTGCCCCTCCCCCCTCATGCTCTGTTTCTCTCTGTATCAAAATTAAATAAAACATTAAAAAAACTGAAATGGTCCCCCAGATGAGGCTGAGGTTTGAATCAAGATCTGTCCTACTTATCATAAAGCCCTACTTCTGCTATATCAGTGCTTCTCAAATCGCAGCACATAACCTCTTGGTTAAAATGTAGATTCTGGTTCAGTAGTCCTAGGTGGGACCCAGAAGTTCTGTATTACTTCTTTTTTAAATATATATTTATTTACTTTTGAGAGAGATAGAGAGAGAGAGCACGCCAGTGGGGAAGGGACAGAGGGAGAGGGAGACACAGAATCTGAAGCAGGCTCCAGGCTCTGAGCACAGAGCTTGATGCAGGGCTTGAACTCACAAACTGCCAGATCATGACCTGAGCCAAAGTCAGCTGCTCAACCAACTGAGCCACCCAGGTGCCACCGAAGTTCTGCATTTTTAATCAGCTCTGGGTAATGCTGTTGCGGCCAGCAGGACCACATTGAGTAACCAGGCTCTAAGCCACCGCTTCTCCGGGTGTCCAAAAGCTCAGTCATGCTTCCAGAGGGCTCCCAAATGGGCCCCCACCATCTGGGGTGTGGCATGGCCATCCGCACAAGACAGCACACCAGCACCATGGATGATGGTCTTGCCAGTTGATCAGTGGGGGCTCATTAAATATATATCACTATAATGTTACATTTTGGGGTCCCCTATCATTCTAGCACTACTGTTTGGAGCTCATAGAGTGGAACCATCTGCTTTAAGTTTCAAAAGTGTGGAGGTCATCTTGGCATAGACATACTTGGTGGTGGGGCACTGGGTCTGTCCAATCCAGGACCTGACTGCCATTGTCCCTCAGATTAGGCCGCGCTTGAGTGCTCGTCAACAAAGACTGCAAGAGACTATATCTCAAAAGCGATGAGGTGTCTCATATAAAGTGTGGGCCAAGACCAGCTTGCACTTGAGTTTCAGACTCTGCCACTTACAGGTTGAGTAGCTGTGCACCAACTGGATCCTGAGCCTGAGGTCTCCACCTATAAAATGAGTGTATTAATGTCTATCTCACAGCGCCGTGCTGAGAATGGAGGAAGATGACATGTGTGGAATGTGTGCCCTGTAGGAGATACTAATAAATGCTGGTTATTTGATAATTATTGTTATTCTGCCCCCAAGAAACTAGAAGATGAGTATTTGGTCTTGGTGGGGTGGAGAGGGCAGGTGGGAACACTCGATTTGAGAATTTCCAGCAGAGCCCAGAACAGCCTGACCAAGAACAGACACGGCAATGCTGTTGTCCTCTGTCCTTCTCTCCTGCATATCTGCTAAGAAACCACGTTGACTTGTTCCCACAGGCACAGGGAGGATTTGGATGGATGATGTCGCCTGCAAGGGCACGGAAGATACCATCTTCCGCTGCAGTTTCTCCAAATGGGGGGTGACAAACTGCGGACATGCTGAAGATGCTGGGGTGACATGCAACAGACACTGAACGTGGGTGCAGTCCACAGTCTGGGCCCTGCTGCCAAGCCTCCTTCCTGCATTCCTGGGGCGAGGGCATTGCTTGGGACCACGCCTCTGCCCTGCCCAGCCCAGCATCATTTTCCCACCCATATCTCTATCCCAGGACCACAGTGGCCTGTCGTCATTCTCCTCTTGGACATCAGCTCCAAAGTGCAACTCTGGGAACTACTGCCTGTCTCTCCCTTCTACCAGTGTTCCTGCAGCTGAAGCCTTGATCAATTGGATCTCATTTTGCCCACCCTTCTAAGCACCATGCATCAGGACTCAATATCCATGCTCCCTTAGGTCTGTCAGTTAATTGCTGGAAGTATGTTGGCCAGAAATGCAGTGGTGGATGTGGGAGGGAGGCATGACAGGTCATCTACTCTTCAGATATCTCCCTTAGGCCAAGAGTTTTGATATCTTCCTTCCCAGCAAGAGACCATAACAGATGATTCATTCTTCTCTCTCTTTACTCTGCTTCTGCATACCATTTGTTAGTTTAGGGAAGTGACATAGAGGACGGGCCAGCTGTAGGAGTGAGAGGGAAATGCAAGTCACCTGTAGGAGACAACCTGACTTTGGAGAAGGGGAGTGAAGCTAACATCTACTGAGTGACTCCCATGTGTACTACATAGTATCTTGGGGGCTAAATTCATTTATCCTCTTTGTAGATTTCTACAAGGCTTGTTAGCTTGGATTAGACCTTACCTCTCCATAGCACTCAACTGACCCATTCACCTGGCCAATATGGTTGAAGGTTGAGAATGACTAAACGATTGTACTACTTGCATCCTACTGTGGCTTTCCTAGGCTTGAGCAGGAAGCTCAGGTGCAAGACATGTGGGATTACAAGGTTACCTACTTCATACCTACGGAGTATAAGATTGGACATGAC
This sequence comes from Suricata suricatta, assembly GCF_006229205.1. NCBI lineage: Eukaryota > Metazoa > Chordata > Mammalia > Carnivora > Herpestidae > Suricata > Suricata suricatta. The sequence goes on along the minus strand of NC_043700.1, from coordinate 46,800,303 downwards.
TGGCTTCTAGGCCAACCAGAAGGAAAGTAATTTGGAGGGTGACATGGGGACTTACCTGGGTTCAACTGAGATCAATGTTCAGTCATCTGGCAGTTAGGGTTAAGGCCAAGCTACTTGTGTTGCAGAGCAGTTTGGAGGTGATGCTATTGAACCTTCCAGGCTTCTTTGGGTATGCTCCTATGATCAGAACCATGTCCATATGGATCCTGTAAGCATGGAAGGAAATGAGGATTTCCTATAACCTCTGGCAGAAGAAGGAGCCATGGACCTCTGCTAGTTCTCAATCTACACCCCTCTCCTAGTGACAGGGCGGTCATATTCTTCCTTTGACATGAGGAGGAGGTCGAGCCAGGCCGTATACATATTCTAGGACTAGGGAAGCCACATGGTGGTAAGTGAGCACAGACTCCCCTCCCTTGGGGGAATCACAGACAGAGTCAGGCCTTGGACACACAAATCCCTGTCACATGGGGTGAGTATCAGCTTAGCTGGGGAAAATGACACCTGGGACCCCCCAGGCATAGGACGAGCAAAATTCCTGGCTAACAACAAAACCAATATGTACTATTGATTGTTTTTTGCTTACAATATGCTTGTTATCCATTAATGTCCTAATGATCAGACACTCTCCTGATCAATTGCTATGTTTACATAACACGCATGTACTCATGCATCTTTTTCCAGGGCCAATATATATGTACGCATATATAAACATAACACTCTTTACTACATAGCTCAGCGCGTTGCCAAGTTTGCATTAAGAAGAGAAAAAACTAAAGGTGGAACAATGTCATATTGAATGAAATAAATTCCAGGTCAGTTCTGGCACAGAATCCAGCTATCCAATCGATGAAGACCCACATAACTTTCTTACTTGGTCATTTCATTTTGGAAAACACAAGTCTTGTCTTATATCAAATAAAAATCACAATGATAAGTGTTTGAACCTTGACTGAAAAGTCTACTAGTTTACATATTTACTTAAGAGGACATGGAGATAACCATGGATCTGTATTTCAGGGACTAAAGGAAATTGGGCCTAAAACACATCAGACCTTTTGTAAGAAAGAAATTCAATAAAGCTAAGAAGATGTCACAAACAAGCTTTCATGTCACATTATTCCTCATGAAATTCTTGTGAGCATGGGGAGAACTGGATGGTCTGATCATTTCTCACTGGGGATTGGTAGACGTTGCCTAAATACTTCTGGAGCAAAATAAACACAGTGTAGACAAAGAATGTGGTGGAACATGGTGTCTTAAGTCTTAGGAGGTAACCTCAGGAAGGGATCCCAGACAACAGAAAAATCAAGGCGCAGCTTATAAGCGAATTGCATTTTTATTCACTCAAGGAAAGGGCACCCCTCTATTTTCTGACATCTCCAGAGTTCTTACTTGGGAATGAAAGAGTACTTCCTGTAGTTATCTTCCCTCTGTCATAAGCAGAACAGTGTGCTTAACACATAATTTCAAACATTGGACAACACGTATAACACAAGACTGTGATCCTTGAGGGAATGCAACAAGTGGGGTGAGCCTACCCTGGCCTGGGCTCGCTGTCCAACTGTGGCACAGTTGAGGGGAATCCTGAGTCCATAAATCTCACGAAGGTGAAGACACAAAGATTGGAGACAGGAGAGACCAAAGTGGCTGGAATTTGCAGGTCACAGTACTCAAGAGTAGAGAACTATACAAAGAAAGTTCCAGAAAGGTACATAGGGGTTCCCTGGAGTTGTCGCTGAGCAATAATCTGTGTGAACCCCATGAGGCCAGCTAGAACAACATCTGAGGAAAGCACCCTTACAAGAGCTCACACAGAGCTGAAAATAGTTCAAGTTCTCTCCAGTCAGGGTGGGAGAATTACGTAGGGGACTGAAAGTCCTTATTGAAAGCTCTTGAGCCTGTTCTGTGTGTGGGGGGTGGGAGGGGAGATAAGCTGGTGGAGAGGGATAAATAACAAAGCTGCAGCCAGAACCCCATCCCAATTCCAAAAAGCTAAGGTTGGAGGGGAAGGAGAGGAAAAGCAGGGAAGGGAGAGGGGTGTTCTATGGAGGGTTGAAGGGAGAGCCATTCCAAGAAGAGAAACACAAGTGATTCACAGATTTGACACTTTATAGAAATGTTAGTTTGACTATCATAAAACAGTGTAGCTGAAGAAACTAAGGGGTGCTATGGTGGAGAGAGTTTTGGGTTTTTTCCACATATCAAGTCCACTACAGTGACTGCTTAACTACAGCACACATAGGCTCCAAAGGTTAGTTCTGACCTGCATTTGAGATGAGGACATTAATGATGCCTTGCAGACATTAGACGGGGAAGAAAAAGGGGGGTCACTGCCCTTCTCCATGAGGGTGGTTTCTAGTATGGATGGAGCTAAGCTAAGGATGAGCTACAAAGAAATAATTCCAGAAAAATGCAAACAGCGTTAAAAAGAGGCAAGTCTCCAAAACAGAAGTCTGAGACTCTTCAAGAACTACTTGTAGTCCCAAAGAGCTGATAAAAATGTCCTGGCTCCTTGGCTGGCCCACTTTTCTCTCAGCCCCACCTATGTCCACACCGTGAGTGCTTTCTTAAGTCCTCCCTCATGTTCTCTGCAAGGAGAAGGGTGTGCTGTGGACTACCAGTCAGTGCAACCTTATTCTGGGTCTGAGGCAAAGTCCCTCTGTGAGGGATGGATTCAGGTCAGTTCTAACAGGCACAAGGAATCACCTTTCTTTTTCAGAGGAAACTCATGCTCTACCCACAAAGAATGGTTTTGACAAAGTCCTCGCCCTTCTTTCATTGGCGTGTTCATTTAATAAGTATTTACTGAGTGTCTACCATGCTCAAGGCTGCATATTAGGTACAGGAGGCACAGTGGTAGAGCAGACCGATTTGGTTCCTGTCCTCATGGAGCTTACATTCTAGCTTTTACCCTTTTTCACAAGCTTTCAGCATAACATTAACCACACGAGAATAATAATGTCCAACAACAAGGAACGTACAGATGAAGAGGATGGTGGCTGCTTGCCAAGGTACTTATGCAAAACACAAATAGCTCAATTGCTTGAAAAATTACCTTCATTGCTAGTAAGATAATAATAACACAGGTGGCTTCACTTATGCAAATAACCAACAATACAAAACAGGGATGATAAACAGTAACTTTATACTTACTGTTAAACAGTAAATATATACTTACTATTTAACAATAAGTTTATACATACTGGTTTTTTTCTTTCATAGTTTATTGTCAAGTTGGTTTCCATATAATACCCAGTGCTCATCCTCACAAGTGCCCTTCTCCATGCCCATCACCCCCTTCCCCTGCCCCCCTCCCCCATCAGCCCTCACTTTGTTCTCAGTATTCAAGAGTCTCTCATGGTTTGACTCCCTCCCTCTCCCCAATTATTTTCCCCTTCCCTTCCCCCATGGTCCTCTGTTAAGTTTCTCCTGTTCCACTTATGAGTGAAAACATATGGTATCTATCCTTCTCCGCCTGACTTATTTCATTTAGCATGACACCCTCGAGGTCCATCCACATTGCTACAAATGGCCAGATTTTATTCTTTCTCATTGCCATATATATACTGTTAAGCAGTAAGTTTACACATGCTCATCTGTTCAAAATAGTAGTAAATAAGCAGAGATCCTACAACAGAAACCATAGCTAATATCCCTTAAGCATGTGCTGTGTGGCAGGCTCTCGGGGCTTTACAAGAATGAACTCCCTGAATTTTTATAACCACTGCTGAGGTTCTGGGAGGATCACACAGTAAACAGAGAAATTGGGACTTGAATCCAAGAAATCTTAAACACTGTACTGTACGGAACACAGCAATCATGATACTGGAATTTTAAGAGGTTAATCTGAGGAAGGTGGGAATGGAGATGATAGATCAATTATGTTAGAATGTACAGTATTTCATCCCTTGAGTCCTGTAATGTGCTCCCTGAAATAAACTTTTCTACATTTAGTTACCTACATCGAGCCGATCCTGATGCACCGCCCGTAGGATGAACCCACAGCAAGCCCTTTAACAAGGACCAACACACACAGAACAATCACAGTCTCCCTCTGGCTCCCAATGGACTCTCTAAAGAGGCTGAGGATTCCTCCTTTCTGGCCAATTCTGGAAAATGTCACCTTTGCAGAGCATGTAAAGGAGTCAAGCAAGGGTGAGGTTATGGAGCTCCTAGGATCCATTCTCCTGCTACGTCATAAAAGGAGTCCGGCTGTGATCCAGAGGACTTTGGGTTTCTTTCTTTCTCTTCCCATTTTGCTCCACACCTTTGGTCTTCCTGAAATATTCCTAAAGTCTTCTCTGGTTGCAAAGAATTTCAGCCCAACTCATTTTTCAGTATAATTTCTTCCCTCTCTAAAATCATTTGACATATTTATTTATTCTGGTATCACAAATCAGACCGAGGAGGAAGCTGTTTGACATTTGGAGCTGTATGACTTTATGCAAAGAAGAATGTCAGGCAGGTCCCACCGCAGCCCACACTAATCATAGCAAATGGGGTAACACTTCCCGCATCAAGATTAAGAGCCGTTTACTATTTACAGTGAACAGATTTCCTGGACTATTCAGTTCTAATCAGATAAATATCTTATTCCTACCATGTGTTTCTGAAACATAGTTACACAAGAGCATAGAAAACCAGAAAGTTAGGAAATCTTTCTTAGAGGACAGTTTTCTGAGATCCTTCATGGGTAGCTTATTACCAGGTAGTAGAAGGCAAAGGGCAGGTGGGATGCTCATTTACAGAGAGGGTGTGTCAGAAGGCAGTGGGCTCAGACCAGGATTGAATGGTTGAGGAGAGAGGTTTAGAGTAGGAAAATCAGAACTAACAAACCCAACTCATTTGGAGCTTTTTATGTGGAATTACAGTTTCAAGTTGGGGACTGGAAACTTCAGATTCTGTGATACAAACCCAAAGAAAGGCGATTAGAATCTGGTCTCTTATTATAAATAGTGAGAGTCCCTCTCCTGCAGTCAACTTCTTACCTACAATTTCAGACAATTACATCTCTTCCTCCTCCTCCTCCTCCTCCTCCTCCTCCTCCTCCTCCTCCTTCTAGTTTATTTATTTGAGGGAGGGAGAGAGAGAGAGAGAGAGTGAGCAGGGGCAGGGCAGGGAGAGGACCCCAATGTGGGTCTTGAACTCACAAACTGAGATTACATCTGAGCCGAAATCAAGAGTCAGGTGCTTAACCAACTGAGTCACTCAGACACCCTGGCAGTAGTATATTCTGATGTCAGTAGTCCTTATCTAAGAAACAGGATGTTTGACCATGTTGTTCAGTGGTTGTTCCATATACTTAGTTGACCAATCTCCTTGGACACCATACCTTCATTTAGGGTCATCTCCGATCAGGTGGTGGGTGATACTGCCTTAGGGTGAGCTTTGGTTGGAATGACACTGCCAATATAAAATCCAGAGCTGTTAACTTTCTTTTCATTCCATTAATGTCAAATCAGAAGTCTTAATTAAAACAGTTACATACAGGTGCACCTGGGTAGATTGGTCAGTTAAGCATTTAACTCTTGATTTTAGCTCAGATCATGATCTCACCATTTGTGAGATTGAGCCCCACATTGGGCTCTGCACTGACAGCAAAGAGCCTGCTTGGGATTCCCTTTCTCCCTCTCCCTGCCCCTCCTTTGCCCGCACACACACATGCTCTCTCTCGCTCTCAAAAGTAAATAAACTTTAAAAAAATAAAGCAGTTACATGTAATATTTGCTTATTTTACTAAATTGATGATCCTAGCAAGCAACATTTGATGAAATGCCCTGTTAAGTACCAACTTCTCTGTGTGTGGCAGAATGCCCATTCAAACTCTATCCTTTTATGAAGATTCCCTGGTAATTCCTTGCTTCTTGCAGGATCCAAAGCCCTGTACCTGTGGTCCTGGGACATCACATCAGCTTGGCATTCCCAAGCCCTTTGTACTTTAATGACCCCTCTCAACCTGTGAGCCAATTAGTAATTGTCTCCCAGCCCCAAACCCATCCTAACATCCAGCTCTGTGATACTTTGTAATACTCTGCAAACTGGACTTCTGCTTTGCTGGTTCCCTGTTGCACTTTTGATGGAGGCAGCCCCAGAGGGAGACTGGGAGGGTGGACGACGGAGAAGGGCTTGACACTGCCTGCTCCTCTGCTGCTACAGGGAGAGAGCTGTTCCCTCTGTGAGCTTTTCTTGTTCGCCTGAGGTTTCTGTGGGCACCACCGCAGCAAGACATCTTCCCTTAGCATCTGAAGTGCCCTCCTCTAGCCTCAGCTGAGTCCAGACTCCAGTTTCCCCAACACTGGTAGAAGCAGCCTCATCACGTCCTCTAAGAGACACCAGCACCAGCCGCCAGTGTCCTGCCCAGGGCTCTGTGTGGCAGCTCCTCAGGACCCCTCCCTAAAGTTTCCCCTTTGTTCTCCTGGTTCTCACGGCTGCAGGAAGACTGGTTGCTTCCTATAGTTGCTTACCACCATGGTCTCCTAGAATTCCCCTTTTGCACATTCAGTTTTCTCACTAATATTTAAACAATTTTTTAACATTTATTTATTTTTGAGAGACAGAGAGAGACAGGGCATGAGCAGGGAAGAGGCAGAAGAGAAGGAGACACAGAATCTGAAGCAGGCTCCAGGCTCTGAGCTGTCAGCACAGAGCCCTATGGGGGAGCTCAAACTCATGGACCACGACATCATGACCTAAGCTGAAGTTGGACGCTTAACCAACTGAGCCACCCAGGTACCCCTCACTAACATTTTTTATAGTGAATTTTCTCTCAAATAACTGGTCTGGTTTTGTCTTCCGGCTGGATCCTGGCTGATAGAGCAATCGAAGCTTCAACAATCGTTGCCAGGAACTCCCTCCTTCAAAGATACCCACCAAAGGCCACCATTTCTTCTAGACAAAGTCACATTTTTGTAAATATTTATTTATTTTGAGAGAGAGGGAGAGAGCAGGGGAGGGGCAGAGAGAGAGAGGAAGAGAGAGAATCCCAAGCAGGCTCCATACTGTCAGCACAGAGCCTGATGTGGGGCTCAGTCCCATCAACCGTGAGATCATGACCTGAGCTGAAATCAAGAGTCAGATGCTCAACAGACTGAGACACCCAGGTGCCCCTAAACCAAGTCACATTTTTAAACTCCTGAAAAACAGGCAAAAACCCCCAAGGTTTTGAAAAACATCCGTAAGTAAAGTTGGCTCACCCCTCATTTAGACTCAAGGAAGTGGAATGCAAATGGAGGAAGTATTTGCAACTTGCAAGGTAAACTACTTGCGTCAATAGCCTTAAAACAACACTGTAGACTAGTTTTCCCATTTTACAGATAAGGACAATGACCTTGAGAGAGGATAGCAACTGGCCCAGAATGACAACCTAGGCAATAGGGACCTAAGCTCAGATCTAAATGCAAAAACATACACCAGATAGATGGCATGCGTCCGTTCCTTCTCAAAGTAAAGGAAACCAATGAACTCAAACTGAATACATATGGTACAGTTCTAGAACACAGGCAAGCAGGCATTAAAAATGAAGAAAGCAGTCTTTGCCTCCAGAAAGCTCTCAATCTAGTGAGAAAGACAAGATAATGCCAATGTGGTATTAATTAGTGCAACCCCAGGGAGTGGAAAAAGTTGCAATGGGGTAAGAACTGACTTTTCCTATGGTTGGTGTTATGAACAGTGATCCTTGGACAACAAACATGTCATTACCAGCCCTTCTTTAGCAGTCAGTAACTGACTCGCTATGGAATATCAAGAATGTGGAATGTGAGGAGGGAATAAAAGAAAAAGAAAAAGAAAAAACTGAGAAAGGAAAGGAAACTATATTTACTAAATACCTATTATTTACTAAATACCTAATATTTGCCAGACAGTGTGTTGCATGTTTTACTTACATTGACTTATTTAATCCTTACGGTCACCCTATGAGGAATAAATTATCATCATTCCCACTTTACAGATGTAAAAACTGAAGCCCAGAGGAGTTAAGTAACTTGCCTAGTATCATGTAGCTATTAAGAGGTAGAGTTGGGGTTTAAGCTCCCGTCTAGACTAGGGCCATGGTCACAGGCCTGGAGACAAGATGTTGGACTTGAGAGACTTAGGAAATGATGCTATCCTTGATGCTTCTGGCTCTCTGTAAGGTGAAACGAAAGACAGTTTATAAACCAAACACCTCGTGCCTCATCTATGCCTTGGACACACTGCTGATGCTCACACATTGTGTTTCTCACAAAGAAAGGAGATAGGAATTCCTTAACATAAGAAAATTAGATTTATTCTCGCCCTGACATTTGTGTTACCATGTTAGGGGGTGGAAGCGTAATCTGGTTTTCAGTGTTTGGAATGTCGATTAAGAAAGACTTTGTTGTAGGCCACCTAGGTGGCTCAGTCTGTTAAGCATCAGACTCTTAATTTTGGCTCCGGTCATGATCTTAAGGTTCTGAGTTTAAGCCCCATATCGGTCTTCATGCTGACAGTGTGGGACCCACTTGGAATTCTCTCTTTCGTTCCCTATCTCTCTGCCCCTCCTCTCTCTCTCCCAAAATAAAGTAATAGACTTAAAAAAATGAAAGAATTTGCTAAAATTTCAGCAAACAGGTATTTATTTGGGCAATTAGAACTGCAATTCAGGAGACATAGATTCAGGTAAAAACCCGAATTATGTTCTGAAGAAGTCGGGGAGAGACACAGAGTAATAAAGGGAAAGGTTGCAAGAGTAATTCTCATTTAGGTCCTCTGTGTAAAACAGGGATTGAAATTAGATCAAGTGGGGTTGGTTGGGCTAATATGCAAATGAAAGACTGAAGCTTGTTAACCTGAACTGACCCTTTTCTACAGAAGAGTGAGGATGATCCAGTTGCCATAATGGGGAGGAAGCCAAGTCCAGACTGAGGGCTTGTGGCTGGCTTAGAAGTTCAAAGAGTTCATAGTTCTTCCCATGAGGATGTGCATAAGTTTCTTCTTTCATATGGCCTCCCAACCCTGTTTTATTTTTATTTATTTTTAAGTTTGTTTATTATTTTGAGAGAGAAAGAGAGAGCAAGCAGAGGAGGAGTGGAGAAGGAAAGAGAGACTATCCCAAGCAGGCTCTGCACTGTCATTATGGAGCCCCATGTGGGCCTTGAACCCATGAACTGTGAGATTGGGTCCTGAGCCAAAGTCACATGCTTACCTGACTGAGCCACCCAGGTGCCTCTGACCCTGTTTTAAAAGAGACTGTCTTTGCTGGGCTTGCTTACTCCTCTTTGAGCTCTCCTTTTACACTAGTGGATTGGATAACATCTATCAACCAATGGTTATGCCCCTCTCTTACTTATAACCTATCACGAATACCCCCCAAATCCAAGTATTGTTGCAAAACCTGTCTTCACTTCGTCCTGCTGCTGCTGCATGGACCAAGCTTATCTTCAATGGCAATGGTCACTCCTTACATTCGCGGGGTATGCAAATGCCAACAAATCTCTGCTGTTTATCCTGACTGCTTCCCAGAGCATAAAGCTGGTGTGATGCTAAACGATCCCCTCCCCACCAGAAAGGGAAGTAGGGTGGAATGAGAGGGACTGAGGGACCAAAAACCTCATCCTGCATTAAAAGCACATCTGAGCTGTATAGGGAAGGCAGAGCTGTAAGTAAATAAGCAGTCTCTGAACAAGTACATTCAAGGTCATATAGGTATATATTCAAGGTATATAACAAGGACTCCTTGGACCTCTTCCACCTCATTAATTGGTCCTTACGCTTCTTTTCTTCTCCTCTCTCTCCCAACACAGTATACGTTGTGCCTAATTTATATTAAGGCTAATTTATATTGAGAGACTGGACGATGACTTGCTTTTAAGTTTCTCAATTTATGCAATAGCTGGAAATAACACATCCAAAGGTTTATTGAACCTTTCCCTTAAGACAGGCACTCTGCTAGGTTCTGGACATGTCAGTTATAAAACACAGTCTGTTCCAGTCAAGTCTCAAATGATTGCAAAAGAAGAGACCCACTCTAACTGGCTCACCTAAAGAGCTGCGTGCAAGCCACTCACTGCTTGGTCTAATTAGCTGTGGCTGAGCTAGAGGAGCCAACGGGAGACCATGGTCACACAGCGCAGACCCCTCTGCCTTTGTGTTAGGCTGTTTGGAAAACTCAGATGACATTTAGATGAAAATTGAAAGGAAATTACAGATCATTTTTCAATGCCCAAAAGGCAGCAAGAACTTGAATGATCTCTAAGGAAGTAGAATCCGCAGATGGGTTAATAGGTAAGCTCTAACAAACACGCAAAGAACAGAGCATGGAAATCTTAGTACTTTCAGAGAATAGAAAAAGAGAGAACACTCCCTCAACTCATTTGATGAAACTTGAACAAACTTCATGACAAAAACAAGACAAAAATGTATGAGGAAGAAACAACTATAGACCAATATCACCCCTCAACACAGATGCGAATAATCCTTTACAACATATTAGTGACTAGAATCCAGCAAAATACAAAAAGCATTACATGCCATGCCAAGTTGGAATTATCCTACAAATGCAAACTTGTTTTAACGTTAGAAAATCTACTGATGTAATCACCACATTAACGATTGAAGGAGAACACATGCATGTTATCTCAATAGATAAGAGAAAATCAATATTTGTTAATAAGAACTCTTTGCAATCAAGGATAGATGGGAACTTCTCATAACGGTATTCATCAAAAGCCTGTAACACACATGCTTAGATGTAAATATTGGCAATTTCCTTCTAAACGTCAAAAACAAGGTAAAAATGTCAGCTATCTCTGTGACTTTTCAGCAATGTGACAGACATCTTAGCCTGCACAATAAGAAAAGAAGAAATGAAAAGTGTGACGACTGAAAAGAAACAAAGCTAAGTATTTGCAGATGTTACAGTCTTATACACAGAAAACGCAAAATATGGCTGAATTATTAGAGTTTGTATAGGAGTTACATGGAGACAAACAAAAGATGTAAACATGCAGTCCTTTATTTTGATGTTTGCTCTTTCAGGTGCATTCTTAATTCTGAAATTTAAAAAGAACTGGGGGCACTTGGGTGGCTCAGTCAGTTAAGTGTCTAACTCTTGATTTCAGCTCAGGTCATGATCTCGTGGTTCATGGGATGGAGGCCTACATTGGGCTCTGCGCTGACAGTGTGGACCCTGCTTGGGATTCTCTCTCTTTCTCTCTCTCTCTCTCTCTCTCTCTCTCTCTCTCTCTCTCTCTCTCCTCCCTCTCTGTTTCTCTCCTACTTGTGTTCTTTCTCCCCCCCTCTTTCTCTCTTAACATAAATAAATAAACTGAAAAAGAATTTTAAAAATGAAAGAGTATAACCCAGTGTTAATATTTAAGCTCCTCAAATATATGTGTAGCAGCAGAATAAGCCCATGACATGTTTAAATAGACGGACTCATCACCAGCAGCTTTAGAGCACGGCGTACTGTGTTGCGGCCCACGAAGCCCTCTACCACCTGGACCGACGCCATCTCTCTAGCCGCAATGTGTCCCACCACCCACTCTCCTGCCCCCACCCCCACTGTCTACCTCAGAGGCCCAGCAGGACGCCACTGCCCCCATAGAGAGAGCTCTGCCCTTCTTCCACCCCTCACCTGTCCCTCAGCTACTGCCGAGCTGCTACTTCGGGGGGAGCCTCCCTGACCCCCACACTAGAGTACGCCCCTCTACGACCAGCTGCTGTGATCCCCTGCTCTTCCTGTTCCACATTGCTGTTCCTGTTTGTCCAGTGTCTAATTCCCTCAATAGACTGTCAACCCCATGAGGGCAGGCACTGGTTCTCCACTGTGTCATAAGCACCTGCTAGGGGGCCTGACAAATACTGGGTGCTTAATATCTGAGAAAGAAAGGAAGATGGAGAGGAAAAACGAAAAATCTCTTTTCTGTGCTAGAGATAGAAGAAAGAGGACTTCTATATTGGGGGCTGTGGAGAGGGATAGTTGAGGGGAGAAGGGGGGATGGACTTTGTTTTCTGGGGAAACATCCCCATCCCATGGTATTTTAGAATATTATTATTTCTAAAAATGTTTAATGTTTATTTGTTTTTGAGAGAGAGAGAGAGAGTGCAAGCAGGCAAGGGGCAGATAGAGGGAGACACAGAACCTGAAACAGGCTGCAGGCTCCAGGCTGTCAGCAAAGAATCCAGCATGGGGCTTGAACTCACGAAATGTGACATCATGACCTGAGCTGAATTCCAACACTTAACCAACTACGCCACCCAGGCACCCCTAGAATATTATTATTTCTAAAGTCCACGTTGCCCAGTAGTAGCTTCCCAAACACAGACATAGAGATCTTCTCTGAAAATTTCATTATCTAATCAGTTATTACTGCTGACTTGCACTGCCAGAAAAAAATATTAGTAGGCAAAAATGTTAAAATTCCCAAATAAAACACCTCAGTGGCGAGTAACTATAGTTTGACATCATTTATTGGGCAGAAATTTGGTTGTAATTAGGGGAGGTCATTTGGTAAAAACAGAACGATTGTGGAATATGGAATTACAAGGCTTGGACCCAAGCCTTAGATCCTCAGTTTACTGAATGAACCTCTGGCCTCAGGATCCTCATCTCTAGGCAGAGGTGTCCTACATACCTTATGTTACGAGGACTAAAATATATGTTAAACTGAAAGTCTTTTACAAAGTCTAAAAAGCTATACAAATAATAGCATTTATATAACAACTTGGAAGACTTTGGCCTTTGGTTTACTGGAAAAATGGTCATTATAACTTAAAATTATAGGGAATTGATTAATAACACAGTACAGTACAAATGCCATATTAAATAAATTTTGGGACCAAAATAAATCATATTTCATTATATTATATTGTTAGAGTGGTGATATCAATCACATATTTACCTGGATTATTAAGCAAACACAGGATTTTGAGGTTTTTTTTAATCACTCCATGGGAGTCTCCTCATGAGACCGAGGGGGCCCCTAGAGTCCAGTTCTTTTCCGGAAAGGCAGAGTGAGGACAGTTTCAGAATACACTTCGTGGCCCATTTCTTTGTAGCTTGCTGGGTAACAGGCCAAGGAGCTTAAGGGAATCTGATGGGCAGGAGGGTAGAGTAGATAGCAAGTCAATGGGGAGGAAACCGCTTTATGTCTTTTATCTCCTTCCTCTTCAGTAAGCCCATTGTTGGCTCTCTGGTGACACCTGCAGGCGAATGGGAGAATGCAAATTGAAAGCCTTGAAGAACAAAGGACCAAAATCAGATTTCCAAATGTGTATCTGAATCACCTGCATTTCTGGTTCACACCTGGATGCCCATTCTGTAGGTCTGGGGTGGGGCCCACGATTCTGCAGGTCTGTCTTTCTGGGCTTTCTGGTAATGCCTCAAGGCTGATTGGCCACAACCACGTGTTGAGTAGCAAGGCTCCAAGGGACTTTCAAAGAGCGCTGAATGTCAGAGGAGGAAAGGATATTAGAAGTCATCTTGTTCAACCTCCTTATTTTACAGGTGAGGAAGCTGAGAACAGCGGGAGAGGACAGGCACCACCCACAAACCTTGAGCATGATTTCTTTGTTTTTTTCATTTTAAGTAGGCTTCATGCCCAACGTGGGGCTTGAACCCATGACCCCAAGATCAAGATTCACTTGCTCTGCCAACTTAGCCAGCCAAGTGCCCCACTACACATGTGAATACTGTAAGCTGTTTCAGGTCTCGTCCTGGCTCTCTTGTCTGTAGTAACAAATTATGTGAGCTGAGAAAGGCTTTCCAGCTCTACTATTTAACAATATCACTCACCCAAAGCCACACTACTTAAAAATGGCTGTTTTGTAAACGGACGACTTTTTCCCCCATTTCTCCTTGATGCGCTGCTGGCTGGGGGACTAACCAGTTCTAGATGAGGTAGAAGATGCTCCTGGTTCCAAAGGAAATTGATATTTCCCAGATGGTAGGAGCCCGGTCCAGATTGCCAAAGGGGAGTCAAGGTCAGGAATCACCATAGGTTCTTCCTGCTGTCATCTCTCACTGCACCAACAAAGGAAGGCCAACTCCCAAAATAGTCCCTCCAGCACATCATCCACCAGGTCACAGAGGGGTTGCCTGAAGCCTGACCCTTATGTTCCCCCAGAGTATTTGCTTCTCTAAGTTTTGTGGATATCCCAACCCATGCCTCAATTGCTCCCTCTACCCTTGCTATGAGGGAAATAAACAGGACTATCGATTTTTAATCCAAGGACATTTAGAAACAAATTCAGCTAACTCTCAACTACATTAGAGGTAATTGGTCCAAGTTTTGGAATGAATTACCTTGAAAAAGCGGCTGACACTGCGCTTTATAATCCAGGACCTTGGAATGGATTACCTCAAAACCACAATTAATTGGGAGAATATGGAAACTAAGCACTGACTCATGGAATTCATTAACATTATCATTTAATGGTTAAGCTATATGAATTCAGAAATGCAGAAATTGACACTTGTGTGTGTAAGCTGGCGTAGGGTAGTGGAAAATTCCCTGATCTCGGAAGCACAAGATAAGAGCTTGTTCCCTGAATCTGCCAGTTACTAGCTGTGTGTCCTTGGGCAAGCTATGTAGCCTCTCCGGGACTCAATGTCTACATTTGTGGGTGACAGGGCTGTAGTTAGATGATCTCTCAGTTCCCTTCCAGTGCCAATATTTTATGACCTCAAAACCTGTAAGAGACAACTAACATTTTCTACACAAGAAAAACATTGCTAGGAAGAACATTCTCGTTCCTGAAGGCTGAGCACAGAATTGTCCGTTCTGCTTGGAAACTACACACAGCTAGTGGCCTGTCTTCTGGGACTGTGATCATATTTAGCTGTTTCTTCAGCAAGTAGTGAGACAGGGAAACCAAAGGACCTCGTGAAAAAAAACTGCATTTTTTTTTGCTCCTTTTCCTGCTTTTATTCTTACTAGGACCTGCATCCCTGCCCTACAAATGGTTCATAGTATGGATAAGGTCTGTACTCCTTATAGAGGTTAAGGACATAATGCTGTCTTCGGAGTCTTCCAACAAACAGATAACACTTAAGGAGCAACTGGGTGAGGTCATCATTTACACGTTCCCCTTGACCCAAGACCCCTGGCTCCAGGGCATAACAACTTATGAGGGGACACTTGAACACTCTGTCCTTGTTCTGACCAGTTCTTGGATGCCTGAGAGGGCACATGCACCACAGCACAATCATCAATAAAACCCTAGACCCCAAACAAAGATGAGTCTCATTCTCCTTTTTCTTTCTGAGTCTCCCAGATGCTATGTATATATCTGCTCTCTATATATCTTCTATAAATTCTGCTCTCACTTCTTGCTGGCTCATATATGTAGCCAAGGGCCCTCTTGACTGGCCCTGAGGGACCCACAGCCTGCTTGCATCAGTGGCACTGTGCTTGGCATAGTAGGACCTCATCAATGTTGAGTAAGAGAATGAAAAGGGTCAAGTCTCAATTTAGAAATTCTAAAATCTGGGGGTGCCTGGGTGGCTCAGTCAATTGAGTGTCTGACTTCGGCTCAGGTCATGATCTCACTGTGAGTTCAAGCCTGTCTCTCTCTTAAAAATAGAAATATTTTTAAAAATTTACAAAAAAAGAAATTCTAAAATTCTGGCAAAGTCAAACAACACACTTCCCTTGATCCTACTCCTAGTTACTATCCTGTCTATCTCTTCTTCAGAACCAAATCTCAAAAGATGACCTGCTTCAGTGATATTATGATAGTGATATATGGTGACACGTGTTGATGAGCATCCACTCGCAATGACCATACCATAATGTAGAGAGAAACTGAACTGCTGTGTGTACACCTGAAACAAAGAACATTGTGTGTCAGTTATACTCAGATTAAAAAACAACAAGATGACCTGTTGACTCCATAGCCTCACTTCCCACTTCTTTCTCATCATGTTCCAATCAGACACTGAAATTCCCCCTTAGGGACAGTGAAATAGTCCTGAACTTACCAGTGACTTACCAGTGAGCTGGTATGATATTGGGAAATATGTATACTTGGTTTTGGTCTCTGGCTCCTGGAACCGATCTCCTAAAACCCTTGTAATTTCCTGAGCAATAAGGATGAGAGAAGGAACCTTTCAGTACTCATAATAAGTCCCTTTCCACCACACCTGGGTGACGCTTGGAGAATGGGAGCTGGTTACTTGAGGAATGAACCATTTGATTTGAGGGTTGGAACTTTTAGCTCCACTCTGAGAGGGAAATGGAGACAGCGTGAGCCTGAGTCAATTACTAATGGCCAATGATTTAATCGGTCATGCCTAATAATGGAACTTGCATAAAAATCCTAAACAATGAGATTGGGAGAGCTTCTTTCTAGGTCGGAGTTGCTGGCTCTCTGGCTGGCTGGAGAGTGCCCCTTCACTAAACCTCGCCCCATGTATTTCTCCCATTTGGCTGCTCCTGAGTTCTATGCTTTAGAATAAACTGATAATAGCAAGTAAAGTGAGTTCTGTGAGCCATTCTAGAAAATTATCAATCCAGAGGAGAGAGTCATGGGAAGCCCTGATTTATAGCCAGTTGGTCAGAAATGTGGGAAGCCCAGACTTGTAATGGGCATCTTGTGGGGCAGTGTTGTGGGACTTAGCCCCTGACCTGAGGAGTCTGTGTTAGCTCCACGTAGTTATGTCAGAACTGAATTAAACTGTGGGACATCCAGTTGGTGTCTACAAAGAGTTAGAGAAATGCCTTTTGTGGAAAACCCACATGTTTGGTGTCAGAAGTGTTGTAAGTAGAGAACTTTTTCTTTAGTTGATAAACCAAATGGGCCTTCCATAGTGTTTACTATATATGATCACTTACCAGCATTCAGCTCTGATGCTCACCATCTCCTTTTTTTTTTTGTAATTTTTTTAATGTTTATTTTTGAGAGAGGGAGAGAGAGCAAGCATAAGCGGGGAGGGGCAGAGAGAGAGAGACACACACACACAGAATCCGAAGCAGGCACCTGGCTCTGAGCTGTCAGCACAGCCTGATGTGGGGCTCGAACCTACAAACCTTGAGATCATGACCTGAGCTGAAGTCGGAGTCTTAACCGACTGAGCTACCAGGCGCCCCTCACCATCTCCTTTTTATAGCATGCTAACTGGCTTCCTTTACACCACACTTTTCTGGTTTCGCTCAACTACTGTGGCTGCTTATCTTAGGTCTCCTTTGCAGACTCCCTTTCCCTCCCCTCACTCCGCCACTACCTGCTTGAATTTCTCACGATTCAGTTCTATGAGCACTCCTTGGACTTGCGTGCATCTATATGCCACTAACTGCCAAATGAGTATCTGCAGACCAGACATCTCCTCTGAACCCCAAGCTTATATTTCCAATGGCCTAATTATTACCCAGATATCACAGAGTCAGTCCACCAATATGGCCAATTCATCAACAAACAACATGATTAAAAATTAGGCAAAAGATCTGAACAGAAACTTCAGCAGAGAAGATATATATATATTTAAATAAATGCATGAAAAGACATCCGACACCATGAAAACCAACCCACTACACACCCATTAGAATGGCCACATTTTTTAAAAAAACAAAAAATGACAATACCAAGCAGCAATGAAGATGTGGGGTACCCAGAATTCTCATGCTTTACTAGTGGGAATGCAAACTGGCACAATGAATTTAGAAAATAGTTTAGCAGTTTTTTTATAGTTAAACATATACTTATTCAAGCCAGCAACCCCAATTCTGGGCATTTATTTTAGAGAAATGGAAAAGTGATGTTCACAGAAAAAAAAAAACTGCACTTGAATCTTTCTTGCAGCATTTTTCATAAATGCCCCAAACTGGAAACCCAAATGTCCTTCAATTGGTGAGTGGATAAACAAATTGTGGTATACTTATATAGTAGAAAAATTCCTACTAGTTAGGAATTTTTAAAAATGAAATATTGAAACACACAACATCGCAGATGGATCTCAAATACATTATGCTAAGTGAAGGAAGCCAGACCCAAGATGATACACTGTATGATTCCATTTATCTGACATTCTTGGAAAGGTAAATTGTAAGGCCCAAGACTGTTTTCGGAGTACAAAGGACAGCATGCAGGAATTCTTGGAGATGGAATTATTAGGTATCCTGATAGTAGTGGTGGTTATGAGTCTGGGCATTTGCCAGAGCTCAAAGAAATGTATATTCTTTCACCCTACCCACCCCCAAATCCCTGAACTTTACTATATGCCAATCAAAAAAATTTTTTTAATCTTTATTTATTTTTGAAAGAGACAGAGACAGAGTGTGAGCAGGGGCGGGGCTGGGAGAGAGGGAGACACAGAATCTGAAGCAGGCTCTAGGCTCTGAGCTGTCAGCACAGAGCCTGACGTGAGGGTCAAACTCACAAACCATGAGATCATGACCTGAGCTGAGGTAGAATGCTTAACCAACCGAGCCACCCAGGTGCCGCAGCTGTATGTCAATTTTTTTAAATTATAATGCAGTATTTCCAAAACTGAATCCAGAATCCACAACCATTCATGACCAGCATCACATGATGGCCTCTGCCGTCCAGTACTTCACACCACTGTCCGGTCGGCACACTAATAGCCCTCTCTCCTGCCACTCCATCCAGCGCGTCACCTACCCCTGCCTGCAGCTCTCCACTGCACTTACACCCCCTCAGCCCACACCCCAACTCCCTTGGGCAACTTTAATACCTTCCCAGCTGGCCATACCGTTTCTACTTTTGCCTGTCTGCAATCAATTTTTGGGCGGCTCAGTCAGTTAAGTGTCAGACTTCAGCTCAGGTCATGATCTCATAGTTCCTGAGTTCAAGCCCCTCAACAGGCTGTCTGCTGTCAGCACAGAGCCTGCTTCTGATCCCCTGTCCCCCCACTTCTCTCTCTCTGCACATTCCCTGCTTGTTCCAAAAATACATATACAAACTTGGTCTTTTTATTCCCTTGAGAAAACTCTTTCAATAAATTCCCATTGCTCTTCAGATGAAATTCAGAATCTGCTCGGTCTGGCCTGTGCCCCTGTCCCCATCCTCACCGGGTGCCTCCACTCCCCTCTCCCCCTGCACTCCAGTGCACTGGCCTGTCCCTTCATCAGAAGCGTCAGCTCCATCAGGCCTCAGAGTGTTTGACACACTTCCCACTGGGGCTAGCAGTTCTGCCCACTTGTCACGCCGTTACACTGAAAAACTACAACTCATGTGTTCAATTTCAGCACAAATGCCCTCTCTTCAAAGAGCTATGGGATCTCTCCAAACTAAGTCATCTTTGTTTTTGTTTTTGTTTTTTAGTTTTTTAAGAGAGAGTGAGCAGGGGAAGGGCAGAGGGAGAGGGAGACGGAAAATCTTAAGCAGGCTCTATGCCCAGCATGGAAACTGACTTGGAGCTCGATCTCACTACCGTGAGATCATAACCTGAGTGGAGGTCAAGAGTCTGACACTCAACTGACTGAGCCATCTAGGCACCCTGCTTTTTTTTATGTTTATTTTATTTGTTTTTTAATCTATCCATCTATCTATCTATCTATCTATCTATCTATCTATCTATCTACAGAGGGAGACAGAATCCCAAGCAAGCTCCATGCGGTCAGCACAGAGCTTGACACTGGGCCTGATCTCACTAACCATGAGATCATAACCTGAGCTGAACTCAAGAGTCGGTCACTTAACTGCCTGAGCCACACAGGCGCCCCCCACCATTTTTTTTAATGCCTTCATATTACCCTACCATTTTTCCTTCATGGCACTTGTAACAATTTGGAACAAGAATGAAAATTTCCAATCCTCCTAAACAAGACAGTGGTTCTCAAATTGTGGCTCAAGGACCCACAGAATCAGTGTCTCCTGGGCACTTGTTGGCAATGCAGATTTTCAGACACAAACTCGACTTTCTAAATCTGAAACTCTGGAGAAGGGGTCTAGACCCCTGTGTTTTAACAAGCTCTCAAGGTGATTCCAAAAAACACTAAAGCTTGAGAACCACCATTCTAATGAATAGCTGATTATTTTATGGACATGGTAATGAACAACCACAAAGCTGTGTTTAAACCTGTTTAATCAAGGATAACTCACTCGGGGGTGTCGGACTTTGGCTCAGGTCTTGATCTTGCAGTTTGTGAGTTCGAGCCCTACGTCGGGCTCTGAGTTGACAGCTCAGAGCCTGGAACCTGCTTCAGATTCTGTGTCTCCCTCTCTCTGCCCTCTCCTTATCTGTCTCTCAAAAATGAATAAACATTTTTAAAAATTTTTTAAAGGAGATAACTTATTTGAACAACCATTCTTTCTTAAGATAACCAATCATTTGTAGTCAATAAGTGATTAATCATCATGACCATCATCATCAATAAAAATAAACCCTTATATTTGCATAGCATAACCTAAGTTCTAGTAGCTTTGTGTGTTATTTAATTTTGCTTTCATAATTGCCTGTGAGGTTAAGGCAGTTATTATCTCCATTATGTCAAGAAGCTGAGGCACAGAGAGGTTAGGTAAATTGCTTAAAGTCACATAGTTAATAGTATGGTCTGAATTTTTGTGTGTGCTCCATTCCCTTGCCCAATTCACATGTTGAAATAATAATACCCAATGTATGTGGTTAGATGGTGGGGCCTTTGGGGAGTGATTCGGTTATGAGGGTGAATGGGATTAGTATTCCTATAAAGACCCCTCAGAGTTCCCCAGGCCCTTCCACTGTGTGAGAACACAGTGAGAAGTCTGCACCCCAGAAGAGGGCTGGCACCCCGAACTTGGGCATCTAGCCTCCAGAACTATGAGAAATAAATGTTTGTTATTTATAAGGTACCCAGTCTGTGGCATTTTGTTATAACAGCCCAAATGAACGGAGACAGCTGATAAATGACAAAATTAGAGTGAAAGATTTGTAGCTTCTACTCCAATACCCTGTCCCAGGGAGCTCTAGAGAAATGTTTTCATGTACATGTAACACCTTGGTAGCTGACATCAAAAATACCTTTTTATAATAGAGATATGAAAAGTTAAGAATTGTCTCCAGGTATTCTCATCATCAAGAGTATTATACTGTTATGTGACTCTTTGCCACCCTATTTATGTTACTCAAAAGAAACACAGGAGAACTAGGAAGAGATAATGTGTTCCACTTGGGGAAATATTTTTCTAGTAGATAAAATGAGGAATCTGCAAGGGAAAAAGTCAGAAACCCAAAAACCGTGTTAGAGAAACGAAGGAAATTTTGACAATAAAATTTGCAATGTTGTATACAAACCACTTCTGACACAAAACTGACCAGAAGTCAATATTGTCAATATCCTGAAACTTATTCAAGGTTCTGAAAAGTAATTAAATCTGTTTCATTTTACGTTGGCCATTACATCCCAAACTTTAAAAAAAAGTCCATTTTGCCAATCTCTGCCTTTGGTTGGACTACTTAGTCCTTTCACATATAATGTAATTACTAACAAGATAGGATTTATTCTGCCATTTTGCTATATTTGCTTTCCATATCTTATGTCTTTTTTGTTTCTCTATTCTTCTGTTACTGCCTTTTTGTTATATAAATTCCCTTTTTTTGTTATTTTACTATATTTTTAAATGTATTTTCTTAGTGGTTGCCCTGAAAATTACAAGTAACATTATAACTTATAACAATCTAGTTTGAATTAATACAAACTTAATTTCAATATTTTATAAAAACTTTGCTCCTATATAGCTCTATTTCCTCCACTTCTTAGTATTGTTATTGTCGCTACACAAATTACACCTTTTTACAGTGTGTGCTCATCGGTACAGATTAGTTATAAGTTAACCCTTGAACAACATGGGTATGAACTACATGGGTGGATTTTTTCCCATAAATACAGTACAGTACTGTAAATATATTTTGTCTTCCTTATGGTTTCCTTAATAACATTTTCTTTTCTCTAGCTTACTTTATTGCAAGAACACACTATATAATACATATAACACACAAAATATGTGTAATAAACACTTACGTTATCAGCAAGGCTTCCAGTCAACAGTAGGCTATTAGTAGTGAAGTTTTGGGAGAGTCAAAATTACATACAAATTTTCTACTACACCTCTAACCCCTGCATTGTTTAAGAGTCAACTGTATTGCTTTATACAGTTGCTTTTTAAGTCAGGTAGAAGAAGGTGCCTGGGTGGCTCAGTTGGTTTAGGCATCCAACTCTTGGTTTCAGCTCATGTCATGATCTCACAGTTCATGAGTTCAAGCTTCATATTGGGCTCTGTGCTGACAGTGCAGAGCCTGCTTGGGGTTCTCTCTCTCTCTCTCTCTCTCTCTCTCTCTCTCTCTCTCAAAATAAATAAACTTACAACAAGAAGCTGTCTTTAGTTCTTTAAAAATATTTAAATTCTGATTTCAATTCTGTGCCCAGTAATTCTGCCATCTGGTATTCCTCAGGAATAGTTACTATTGACCACTATTTTATTTTTTTACTGTGTATGGACCACACTTTCCTGTTTCTTTGCATGCTTCCCAGTTTTTTGTTGTTGAAAATTGGACATATAAATAATGTACTGTGGCAACCCTGGAAACTGATGTTGACCTCAATAAGGAGATAAACTGAGGCAAGCTCAAAGAGATGAGTTTATTTGGAAATGGCAGAGGTAAATTTGGGAATTCGGAACAGGTAAACTGAAGCAAGCCATGGATGAGTCCAATGAGGGTTTGGAATAGGTTGTATGCGTAGGCAGGGAATGTAAAGAAGGAACCATTCACTTAGAGTCAGTTACAAATCAAAACAAATGGAGACCAGCCTTGAAAATTTCCCAGGAAGACAAAATCAGTCCAGTCAAACACACACAAAGCTCCGTTCAGCCCAATTTCTGAGACCAGTCTGACCTGGGTCATATCCCTTTCGTGCCTCTGGAAACCTTCTGATCACCCTCTCATCACCCAAGAAAATTCCAACATTATCATTTTTCTGTAAATCAGGCATTTACAGGAAACCAGTATCTTAGTCCTTAACTTTGTCTTCCTGAGAACACGAGTGAGATTCTCCAATTATATTCTCTAGTTTTATTTTAAATTGAAATTCTTTTACATAATCCCCCTCTTTCCACTCCACAGGTTTTTTTTTCTTGTTGCTATTTGTCGTTGTCATCGTTGTCATTTTTGTTATTGTTTGTTTAGTGACTTTCCTACGTGAATTCTGTAAAGTCTACACTCCTTGTGTAGCCATTGAAATCTCTAGTAGGTTACCTTAGCACTCACCTAATAATTGGATAGGGATTTCCTTAAATACCTTGAACAAACAAGCCTTTCAGTGTTTGCCCAGAGGCTCGGTATGGCTTCAGTGGTCTAGCAAGCAGTTTGCAACATTGCCTTGGTCTTCACTCCCTGCTTGCCTGGAGCTTCAAGGTCAAGCAGAGGTGAGAGATGACAGCCTTCCCAGGACTTTCCTAGCATGTTCGAAGTCCTGCCAATGTATGTGGCTTTCTAGATTCCCAGGAATGTGTCAGAGCTCTTCAAAGCCTCCTGTGAAAATTCCACTTCCCAGCAGGGAGGGGCAGAGAGAGAGAGTTTTTGGTCAGCTATTTGTTTGCCCTAACTGTTAGTCGGCCAGAGCCAGCTGTGATATTAAGCAGTTGCCACTAATTGTTTTCAACAAATGCCCCAGGGAAAAGGCAGTTCATACTGAGCAAACTCTGAGTCAGATGAAATAAAGACAGGCCTTGCAAGTGGTTGTTTCAAGGGAACTTTCAGTCAGATCAAAGAGTGACGATACTCTGGGAACCCAGCTGCCCTTTAGAGGGGCTCAAACACATTTTTCCCTTCAGTGGTTGCCAGCTTGCTGACTCATGAATACCATCATCGTGAGGCTTTTGGTTTTCAAGGCTACCATGGAGCTGAGGAGAAGGGAATGGGACAGAACAAGTTAAAATTCTATACAGCTCACTCTTTTTCCTGAGATTTAGTTGTGTTTCTTTTTTGCTAATAAAAGCTCTTCAGACTGCAAATGTTTAATATCCAGAGTTATTAAAAAGTTGCTTTTAGCAATTTTTGCCAGTGTTCTCATTGCTTTACAGAGGAGCAGGTTTTTGTAGATTTTAATACATCATTCTAGGAGTTGGACCCTTCAAACTTTGTAAAATATAACTCGTTATACAACACCTGCTAATATCCTATGTATTAATAATAGACAATAAGATTTATTGACTGGATATGAGAAGCTAGGCACACATGCACTAGCCTATTTGATCTTTACAACAACCATAGTAAGTAGCTATTATTATTATTATTATAATTATTATTTTCAACTGAGGAACATGGGATATAGGTTACATCAATTATTTAAAATCACAAAAGCTAGTAAATGGCTTTGAAGAAGCAAATTGTTGGGGCACCTGGGTGACTCAGTCAGTTAAGCGACTGACTTTGGCTCAGGTCATGATTTCACGGCTCATGAGTTCATGGGTTCAAGCCCTGCATCAGACTCTGTGCTGACAGCTCAGAGCCTGGATCCTGGTTTGGATTCTGTATCTCCCTCTCTCTTTCTGCCCTTCCCCTACTCACACTCTGTCTCTCTCTCAAAACTAAATAAACATTAAGAAAATTTTTACAAAGATGCAAACTGTTATGTTACAGAGAGGGCCAGGCACAGGGAATGGCAGGTAGCCTATAGAAGCTGAGGACCTTAGTCCTACAATTGCAAGGAACTCGATGCTGCCAACAACCAGTGAACTTGGATGAGAATCCTAACTTCAGATAAGATCACAGCCCTGCCCAACACTTTCATTGCAGCTCTGTAAGATCCTGAACAGAATACCCAGTTAAGCCATGCCTAGACTCTTGATCCACAGAAAATATGAGATGGTAAGTGTTGATTTTTGTAGGTTTCTTGTTAACAACTTTATTGCTATGCAAGTCACATATCCTACAATTCACCCATTTAAAGTGTATGATTTGATGGTTTTAATTCTATTCACAGTATTGGGAAAATGTAACCACAGTCAGTTTTATAACATTTTGACCACCTCCAGAAGAAAACCTCTATGTTGTAGGAGTCAACCATCACTCTCCCATTCCCCCAGCCCTGGGCAGCCACTCATCTACTCTCTGTCTCTACAAATTTGCCCATTCTAGAAAATTCATATAAGTGAAATCATACAATATGTGGAGTCTTTGTGACAGGCTTCTTTTACCCTTTTACTTAGCATAACATTTTCAAGGTTTATTCATGCTATGACATGGATGAGTACTTAACTTTTTTAAATTGCTAAATAATATTCCATTATATAGGTATACCACATTTGGTTATGCATTCATCACCTGATGGTGGCTGGGTTGTTTCCACCTTTCAGCTATGATAAATAATGCTGCTATGAACATCCATGCACAAGCTTTTGTGTGGACATACGTTTTTCTTTCTCTTGGGAATGTATACCTGAGTGGAACTCCTGGGTCCTATGGTGACCACATGATTAAACCACTGAGGAACTGCCAAACTGGTTTCCAAGGCAGAGGTGCCATTTTATATTTGTACCAGTGTACAAGAGTTCTGATTTTCCATCTCCTTGTCAACATGTGGCTGGGCCTGGCGAAAGATTCTAGTGGTCTACCCCTCCCAGGAAGATTCACGTCCCCTAAGTAAAAGCTAGGAGAAGAAGGAGCCCTGCTATTCTTGGCTTTACCCGCCTGGTGTGGAGTTTCTGTCACACGGAGCTGGGAGGAGGCAGGGAGGCGATGAGTCATTGTTCGAATGCTACGGACTCTCACTGTTCTTACCAAGTTTTACTAGATTTTCTTGAATAAATATTTATTTGTTATGCCCTAAAGGACAGTTTCCCGTAGCCTTTAAATATTAAGATTTTAAGAATAATTTTCACTAGTTGTGCTTGTTTTCCTGGAGACCACGGAGCTCCCCACTTTGTCATTCCAGAAGTAGACATCTAAATGTTTGCTGTTTAAAGCTGCTGGGGGGGGCGCCTGGGTGGCTCAGTCAGTTAAGCCTCCGACTTCGGCTCAGGTCAGATCTCACATTCGTGGGATCGAGCCCCACGTCAGGCTCTGTGCTGACAGCTAGCTCAGAGCCTAGAGCCTGCTTCAGATTCTGTGTCTCCCTCTCTCTCTGACCCTCCCCCTCTCATGCTCTGTCTCTTCTGTATCAAAAATAAATAAAGCATTAAAAAATTAAAAAAAAATTTTAATAAAAAAATAAATACATAAAGCTGCTGGGATTGTGGTAATTTGTTATAAAGTGTGGAAAACTGTTCCATGAGGAATGAGTGCTATACAAAATGTATTTTGAAAAACACCAGTGTAGTTCATCACACAGTAGAATAAATTGAGAATTAGAACAAGAGGAAAGTTTAACAATTAGTGGAAAATCTATTGACTTACCTATTTCAACAGTAAAATATGATTTATATAGGATTTTAAAATGAAGAGCATATTTATCTCATTTGATAAAATATGGATGGCCAAAGCATATGACCACCTCATGCCAGTACATGTTAATTACAGGAAAATACATTTTAGAAGGTTAAATAAGCCAGTGGATTCCACACTTCTGAATTTCACTGACCGGTTAATTTCCAAAAAAAAAAAAATTGGGAGGCTGTTATATCAACAGTTTAATATTTGCCATGCATGGACATCTTTGAAAAACCATCTGTATGAACCATGGCAATTTCAGATTGAAAAGGGTATTTAAGCATCAATAAAGAAAGAGTTATAGTTTCAGGACTATGAAACATAATCTTTAATTTTTTTAATTTTTAATATTTATTTATTTTTAAGAGAGAGAGAGAGACAGAGTGTGAGAGGGGGAGGGACAAAGAGAGAGGGAGACACAGAATCCAAAGCAGGCTCCAGGCTCTGAGCTGTCAGAACAGAGCCTGAAGCTGGGCTCAAACTCACTAACTTCGAGATCAGATCCGATGACCTGATCTGAAGTCAGATGTTTAACTAAATGAGTCGCCCAGGCATCTCTGAAACATAATCTTTTAAATTAAATGCATTTAGAGGTGCCTGGGTGGCTCAGTCAATTAAGCATCCAACTTTTGGTTTTAGCTCAGGTCACGATTTCATGGTCGTGAGTTCAAGCCCCACACCAGGCTCTGCACTGTCATTGAGGAGGCTGTTTAGGATTCTCTCTCTTTTCCTCTCCCTCTCTTTCTGCCCCTCTCCTGCTCTCTCTCTCTCAAAATAAATTTTTAAAACTTAAAAAAATTTGCTTTAGATGCATGCATTTAGCTTTCTAAAATATCATTTATTCCCCTTATGTTATTCCTTTTTGTGGTAAACGTGTGAATTTTGTTACAGACAGATTGGAAAATTTGCGTTTTGGAACCATCAAAATTTTAGGTTAAACAAATAAAAATGGCAAACTTAGTGGTCTTCGTTTACCCCTCCTGCCGTCCCATTTGTACATGTTCGATGAAGGCAAGACTTAACTCAGGTCAATATGTAAAAACCAAAATACTGAGTGAATATTCACTTTACCAAAATATTTAACAAACTCACCTCTAAATTCATAGCTATTGAGACACCTAGGTGGCTTAGTCGGTTGAGCCTCCGTCTCTTGATTTTGGTTCAGGGGAATGGGATCAAGACCCACATCAGGCTCCTCACTGAGGAGACTCCCTGCTTGGGATTCTCTCTCTCTTCCCTCTTCCTCTCTCCCCAACTTGTGGACATGCACTCTCTCTAAAATAATATATATATATAGCTATCACAGTATATTTACATTTTTTACATGCAAATACTTGTCAAAGAAACTTAGAGAATAGGACTGAAAGATAAGAGTATCACATTGACCTTCAGCCACAAATGGAGATTAAGCAAATTTGAAATTATAAGGTATTGAATAGGGAAGTAGGTTTGGGCATGCAACATTAGATTCAACACAACAGTTTTCAGGAATAGAGTTGTTTTGTAAAATTTAGGAATTCTTGTGTTCATCATGCACATAATTTAGGGTTAAATCCCAGGATACTTTTCTTTTAGCATAATATATCTCTGAGAAATTTTCTTGCACATAAAGAGCAGTACAGCTGTTCTGGGCTCCATCCAACTTGGGCTAATATATCTATAATTCTTTATACAGCTAATGGAGCCTCGGGAGCCTTCTTACTGAGATTAAATGCTAGGGAAGGCCTTGCCAAAGTCACTTAGCAAAGAACTGGCATTATAGGTTTCCAGTAACTGAGTGTCCATAGGCAGTCATAGCAAAAATCAGAATCAAATTCTGTGGAAAATATGTCACATTTGAAAAAATAAATAAAAGGAGTCGGCATTCATTTCTGGCATTGTGTATTCTGTGGTCAAGGCCTCCCCGGCACAGTGTTTGCTGGAGGTAAATGGAATGTATAAGTGGTATCTCTTTTTCCATTTTTAATTCCATGTTGCTTCTCCAGAGAATTATGAGTTATTTTTCTCTTCCTTTTTTCCTTTCACAAGAGAAAGCAGGTAATCCACTCATCCCACTAATTATTGGAAGATGAGACACAACCTGAGGTGAGGCAAAACATCTTCCAAAACAAATCATGTGCCTTTTCCCACCCTTCTTCAGAACATAAAATGTTTTGAAATCAATAATAATTCTGGCAAAAAGTCTCCCCGTGGACTTTAGGGTAGGGAATAAGGCCCAGATTCCATCATGCCAAAAGGAGATCTGGGTTGATGACATTCCATGCTTCATAGACAGATCAACGGGCCCTTTCCTAAAGGTTTTTCCTGTTTGAGAAGGCCTCACTCCTTAAAAGTCAGCAAATCAGGCCTTAAGGCTTCCTGTTGCGTCTCACAGCTGACTGATGGCATCACTTGGGAATCAGAGCTGTGGTGACCAGATGGTCACTAGCCAGGTTAATAAGGAAGAAAGGACTCTAGCCCTGAGAGAATCAGAAAGTCCAGATAACCAGACATGTGTTGAAACTAGGAGAATTCAGGGGAACACGAGTTCAGGACCTAAAACCTAAATGATGAAGTGATTGCCAGGAATATGCAAGGCAAAATCAGGAACTAAAGTGAAAAACGTCTAGAACAACTTGTCCCAACGTGTCCTGGACTGACCTATCCTGTCACAAGCAAGGCTTATGAGAGGGGAGTTCTCATTTATAAAAATCTATTTAAGAAAAAGTTGGATCTAAGGGTGCCTGCTGGCTCAGTTGGTTAAGTCTCCCACTTCAGCTCCCGCTATGATCTTGCAGTTTGTGAGTTCAAGCCCCACACTGGGCTCTATGCTGACAGCTCAGAGGCTGGAGCCAGTTTCAGATTCTGTGTCTCCCTCTCTCTCTGCCCCTCCCCCACTCACACTGTGTCTCTCTCTCTCCTTCAAAAATAAATAAACATTAAAAAACATTTTTTTACAAGAGACAGTGGGACCTAGAAACAGTGACCAAATGAAAAGATCATCCCTAGCACCCAGATTGTGGTATTGAAATATCATTTCCCACTTTAAAAAGAAAAGCATGGTGGCTTTTTGAAATAAATGGCCAATACCAGTCTAGGGCAAGAAATGTACAAGATGAGTCTGAAACATCTTGTCATATCAATTAAAGATGAAGCCACCAAAAACTACTAAGGTCATGTAAATGAGATTCGTGAGCCAACATGAGGCTTTCACAAGCCAAAGATGTTACAGAATGAGTGTCAGTAAGAACAACAGTTACAGTGGATTAAAAATCCATCAACTTGGTTCAAATCCATGTATTTATAAAGATATTTTTAGAAAAATCTTAAGTGGTCACCTTGAAGGATGATTGCAACCAATTCATTATTTTGAAAACAGACAAATGGAGAGAATGAAACAATTATACAGATGGTATAACTACATAAAAAACAGCAGCTGAGAAGATGGGGCACCTGGGTGGCTCTGTCAGTTGAGCATCTGACTTTGGCTCAGATCATAACCTCACTGTTCATGAGTTCGAGCCCCACATCGGGCTTTGTGCTGACAGCTCACAGCCTGCTTTGGATTCTCTGTCTCCCTCTCTCTCTGCCCCTCCCCTGCTCGTGCTCACTCGCGCGCTCTCTCTCTCTCTCAAAAATAAATAAGCATTTAAAAAATTGTTTTTAAATAGTAGCTGAGAAGAAACCCACTAAATTGAAAGGAACTGATAGAACTAAAATATCAACTTTATATAATCTCTAATAAGTCAGTGGACCTAGGATCGGACCGTCAGTAACTATTATCATTAAAAGGGACACAACCAGATATTCTGTGTCTCTCAATGAAAAAACGTGGGACCACTTAGGGTTTAATACACTTGAAGCAAAAACTAACAAAACTAAAGGAAAGAATAGACAAATCTACAATCATTATTCAGGATTTTAGCATCCTTCTCTAAATAATTGATAAAAAAAAGTAGAAAGAAAATCAGTAAGGATGTAAAAGTCACTATATAGATAGAATATATGTGGTTCTACATTTAGAACAACTCCATCAATCAACTTTATTTAATTGACCTTCATAGAGTAATCCACTCCAAACTGTAGAATATACTGTTTCTAAACATGAACATGGAAATTTCTCTAATACAGATCATGTGTTGGGTCATAAAAACAAGTCCCAATAAATTTTTTTAAAATCTTATGAAGTATGTTCTCTGACTAAATGGAATTAAATTAGAAATCGTAATACTAAGCTATTAAAAAAAACCCCTTTAAATGTTTGGAAATTAATAATCATACTTCTAAGTAAGCCTGAATTAAAGAATAAATCACTAGAGAAATTAGAAAATATTTTTAACTAAAATATAATAAAAATGCAATATGTCAAAATCTTTCTAAAAAAACAAAAACATAAAAAAGGGGCGCCTGGGTGGCTCAGTCAGTTGAGCATCCAACTTTGGCTGATGTCATGATCTTACGATTCATGAGTTTGAGCCCCAAATCAGACTCTCTGCGGACAGCTCAGAGTCTGGAGCCTGCTTCAGATTCTGTCTCCCTCTCTCGCTGCCCCTCCCCCACTCATGCTCTGTCTCTGTCTCTCAAAAATAAATAAAAGTTAAAAAAAAAAGCTATTTCATGCAGCTAAAGTAATGCTTAGAGGTAACGTATAGCTTTAAATACTCATATAATAAAAGAAAAACTGTTTAAAAATAATGATTTAAATCTCTACCTTAAGAAGCCAGAGGGAAAATTAGAATTTGAAAAAAGAGAGAAAATTAAATCCAAAGCAACTAGAAGATAAATAAAAAGATAAGACTATGCTTGCTTGGGCAGCACATGTACTAAAATTGGAATGACATAGAGAAGATTAGCATGGCCCCTGTGCATGGATGAATGCAAATTTCTGAAGCATTCTGTATTTTTAGAAACAGAAAGGAAGCTTCCAGACTCATTCTATGAGACCGGCATTACCTTGATTCCCATAACCAGATAAAGACCTACTAAAAAGGAGAATAACAGGCCAATATCCCTGATGAACATGGATGTAAAAATTCTCAAGATACTAGCAAATTGAATTCAACAGTCTATTAAAAAAACTATTTGCCATGACCAAGTGGGATTCATTCCTGGAGCTGCTTCAGATCCTGTCTCCCTCTCTCTCTGCCCCTCCCTCGCTGGTGCTCTGCCCTGACTCTCAAAAATAAATAAACTCTTAAAAAAAAAAAGAAAGAAAGAGTTATTTTTCTCTTCCTTTTTTCCTTTCACAAGAGAAAGCAGGTAATCCACTTGGGCTAAACACTTGAACAGACACTTTACAGAAGAATAAATATTGATTATCTGTGAATGATCAATAGACACCTGAACCGATGTTCAATATTATTAGTTATCAGGGAAATAGAAATTAAAAACACAATATGATACTTTGCACTAGAAATAAAATCATGAGTTGTTAATGGAAGTGTAAAATGGCACAATTTTGAAAAAATAACTTGGCAGGTCCTCATACAGTTAAATATACATGCCTACTCTATGACCTAGATATTCCATTTTAGATATTTATCCAAGACTAATTAAAACATAGATCCACAAAACAACTTGTACAAGAATGTTTAGAGCAGTTCTATTCATAATAGCCCCAAGTGGAAACAGCTCTAATATCTATCAACATAAAATTAGATAAAACAAACTGTTATATATCCATTCAGACAAAAAAACAAATAACAGTAAATACTGCATGACTCTTTTATATGAAACTCAAAAATAAGTAAAATTAATCAGATGATAGCAACTGGAATAGTAGTTATCTATAAGTAACCTATGAGTATTATCAGAAAGGGGGCAGAGTGAAATTTCAGATTGTGGTATTTGTTACCCAGAGGTATACATTTGTATATTTTGTGTGAGATAAGTCAAACTTATCAATAGTGCACACAAAATCTATGCATTTTACTGTAGATGAATTTTGACTCAACACGAAGTAAAATAAATCCAATTTTTAAAGTAGACCTCTTTTTTTAAAGAAACTTAACAGAAGATGTAAAAAGGCATGCTTTCAGTCTTGATCTGGCCTGGAATTTCTAACTACATACAAATGAACTTTTACATCTAAACCACAAGGGAAATCAATGTGATGTCTATTCAGCTTGGTGGAAGCCTTTCCTAGCTTCCTTTCCTTCCAGCTTTCTGTCTCTCCCCACCACAGGAGCAATATCTGGGAAGGCCCTTTTGGCCTTTTTCCTCTTTCAACCACATTCCAATACTCTTCCTGAGGAACTAACCTCCTTTTGTTTTGGCAACGGGCCTCTAAAAGCCTCACAGTTCTTACAAGTTGATTCTGCCCAGCAAACACTGCCCAGAGTAGTTATGTCCATCCCTCTAGTTTAATCCTCCTCAGTTCTCACCTGGACAATCTCCAGTTGTCTGCCCCACCAGCACACACCAAGGAGGTCTCTCCTGCTCACACCTCAATCTGATTGTACAACAATCCTGCTTTAATCCTTCTATGACTCTCTACCACCTACAAAACAAAATCCAAATTCCTACCATCATAAAAGCCTGTGATCTGACTTTTTCTTTAATGGTTTTTTATTTATTTTTGAGAGACAGAACAAGCAGGGGAGGGTCAGAGAGAGGGAGATACAGAATCCAAAGCAGGCTCCAGGCTCTGAGCTAGCTGTCAGCACAGAGCCTCACGAGGGGCTTGAACCCACAAACCTGAGATGATGACCTGAGCTGAAGCTGGATGCTTAACCGACTGAGCCACCCAGGCGCCCCCTCCTGTGATCTGACTTCTACCTATTTTCCCGGTCACGTTGCCAGCTATGTATTGCTCTAAGATTTCTACATCCTTTCTTGCAGCTCCATGGACTCGGTCCTCTGCTGGGAGAGCTCCGCCACTCCTGCTCCGCCCACCAATCAGGATGGTCAGGAGAACTTTTCATCCTGCAAGACCCACATCAGAGAACTCTTCCCACCCTTCAAGCAGAGGCTCTCAACTTTCTACTTAACACATTGTATTGTATCTATTTGCTAACGAGTCTTCCTAAAGGCAGGGTGTTTTGTTTGTTTGTTTGTTTGTTTGTTTTCATCTTTCTAACCTTTAGCACCTCGCTCAGGATCATTCGTGCAATGAAGAAATGAATGAGTAAGAGGAGGGAGGGAATGAATGAGCTCACCCACTTCTGGAATTTTCAGGAGCCAGTTCTTAAGGTGTAATTTCTCTTTCCACGCACAGGAAAGAGCCTCATCAAAGTCTACCTAGTTCCAGTTTACAATGTAAGTAAATGAATAAATAAATAACTCCTGCTCCCTGTAGTACCCACTTCTTCAAAGCTATAGGCCTAGCTTAGGACTGTTCTCTGATTCAGGATGGCTGAATTTGTGCGGAGAATATTAACAGGTACATGAGGGCTCATAGCTTTGGGGTTTTGGGGCGGGGAGGGGGGGTCCTTCCCTTCTGACATCCACTTAACTCGGCACAGTCCCTAAGGAGTAATTATGTTTAAACTGGGTGTATCGTGTTACTGGAAAAGTGATCTCTGGTTAAGGGTGTTTTGGTGGTAACAAGCTTTTGGGCTTGTTTTTATGGTTCTGCTTCACTGGTTTTAATATACAGTACATGTGTGTATGGCCTGACCAGCTTCCCCATTTTAGTATCTTCCTGGGGAAAAGGCCTTGAACCTATGATTTTCAGATGTCTTGAGATCATCTGGTCTATTTCTCATCACACACTCTTCTGCCTTGTGGTGGGATAATTTCCAGTAGCATGAAGCAAGCAAGCCTTCCCTTCCCTCTAAGTTCCCTATACATTCCAGGCAGGTATTGAGTAGTTAAAATATAAACCACCCAAAACTCCCTCCTATTACTCACTGTATTGATTCATCCCAGGGAGCTGAGAATCAGGAAAATGTTTTCTGGCTGAATTAGAAAGCGAAAAACACTGTGGAGCGGAAACAATGTCAGGGTGCCCAAACTGCGGCCGCATGTCAGGGCCAGCCCAGAAGTCTCCCACAATCACAGGGGCTGGAATACTCATCTTTGTTAGGCATTAAGTAGGCGTCTCCCCGAGGGAGTTTAGAGTTCTCTGCCACATCTTCTCGGGTCTCTGGACCACAGTGGAGGAAGGAACTCATCAATTACAGGCCACTCCGATCCCAGCACACTTTCCAAAGCACTTCTTGTTTTTCAAGCCCCGTATTCCCAGAACCAGCAAAATTTCCCTTCTCACTGAGCAGTAGGAAAAAATCAGAGTTGCAAGTGGAAATCTTTAGCCACTGAGGATGAGTAAAGACTGGTGGAGTTCAGCCTTCCTAGAGGCAGCTGTGTGGAGGGCTTCCCAGCTCCTGCTTTGCTCCAAGGCCGCAGCTGACCCCTCTTGCAGATCCTCGGGGTTAAGACGCCACTCCAGGCAAGCAGAGTCCCGCTTAGAGTTCACCAATATTCCCATTCCTGTTTTCTCTTCTCTATCTTCAAACGTTTCCATCTCTTGATCACAATCCATCTGAACTAACCACTCTTTTACTGTCCTCAGGGGGAGGGAGCCAAAAGTAATGAAAGTATGCTAAGACGTTACATTTTGTTTGGTGTTTTGCCATTTCCCTTCTCCATGAAGCAGACGACAAAAATTAGGCAAAGGTGATTTCCTTGTGAGAATAAGTGCAGAGGGCCAAGGTGATAGTCAGAAACATTGTCCTGAGCTGCAGCAGGCTTTGGCCGGCATGTGGATCCTTGTGGACTACGGTGTGAGTGAGGAGGGTTAATCCACATTTGCGTTCTGATGGCTGCCGGTGTTCCTTGGCTTGTGGCCACAGGGCCACATCTTCAAATTTCTCTCTGCTCTGTCTTCACATTACCTTCCCCTTCGTGTATGTACGTGTGGATGTGTCAAATTGTCTCTGCCTCCTCGCAGGACACATGTGATTGCATTTAAGGCTCTCTGGATAATCCTGGATAAACTCCCCATCTCAACATCCTTTAACTTAATCCCATCTGCAAAGCCTTGATTTTCAAATGAGCTAATGCTTATGGATTCCAGAGATTAGAACCTGCGGTCTTTGGGGCCATTAGTTTAGCCTTTTACAACATCTTTTGTCCATTTTCTGTCTGGATTGTTGGTTTTCTCCACTGTTGAGTTTTGAGAGTGTTTTATTTCAAAGTCTAGGTACAAATCCTGCAGATATATGGTTCACAAATATTGTTTCCCATTCACTAGCTTGTCTTGTCCCTCTCTTCCAGGGTCTTTTGTGGAACAATTCCCTAGTAGACAGCATACTCTAAAGAAAAAAGAGGCCAAGCTGTTGATCTTGCTAGTTCCCTGGTATGTGGTCCTGAGGCTGGCATACAGTAGGTGCATCAAGAATATTAGGTAAGGGCACACCTGGCTGGCTCAGTCTGTAGAGCATGTGACTCCTAATCTTGGGGTTATGAACTCGAGCCTCGAATTGGGTATAGAAATTACTTTAAAAGATATATTAGTTAAACGTTGTCATTAAGCTAGAGTTTGTGATGTGTCCAATTTAAAAAAGAAGTTTCCTGAAAACTAAAGCTGTGTGAGGAGAAACAGGCTGCTTGGCATATCTGAGGTCCTCTCCCTGGAAAGGATGACACAGATGCATTTCCACATCTTGGGAAGCCCGACAAGCCATTAAGGACGCCCAAACAGCACACGAGGGACATGTTGAGTTGACTGGTTGGATATACAGATGTAAGAAGATGAAAATGTTGAAATGTATTTTTCTTCCTCTTTCCAAAAAGTTCCCACCATTCTTCTAGCCAATCATTAGATCCATATGGCCTCAAAGAGAATGCAAATGTAACAGCAGCAGAAAAAAGGAAAAAATGTTAAGATTATTTTTTTATTTATTTGCTTCAAATTAGGCTTTTGAAAGTCTGAGGGGAGGCCCTGAATGCAGAGATTGGAGTTGATGCCATAAAGAGGTGACAATGTGGATGTTCCTTTGGGCATAACCAGCCCAAGGCCCAATAGAGTTTGGGGTTCTTTTGCCTAAACCAAGGGTTCCAGGTCATTTATACACTGGAAGAAATAACCAGTCCAAGTTGGAAGCTGTTTCCATGACAACTGACTGGTATGCAGGATTTTGAAAGTAACAATTCCATTTCACAGGCAATAACATCAAACTTGTGAAGTTCAGATATTTCTCTTGATAATCTCTGGAGAGATTTTTTGGTTGCAAGATGGGGAACAGGACAGCTGTAAGTCTTTACCCAGGGCTTCCATTCTTGTGACTGTTTTCTGCCACATGTTACACCTGTGTCAGTACCCTCCTCTCCCCAGAGTTTTTTCCTCAAGTAGTGGTTAATTAGGCTCTAAGTCTGTAGCTTTAGGCAGGCTTTTATTAGCCAGTAAGGATAGAAAATAGAGAATTATAAAAATATAGGATTTAATTAAAAATGTAGAAAATTACAGATTTTAAAAAAAAAGATGAGATTAGAAGTGCCTGGGTGGCTCAGTCAGTTGAGGGTCTGACTCTTGATTTTGGCTCAGGTAAGAATCCCAGGGGCCTAGGCTGGAGCCCCAAATTGGGCTCTGTGTTGAGCGTGGAGCCTGCTTAAGACTGTTTCTCTCTCTCAATCTCTTTTTCCCTCCTGGTGTCTGGGTGGCTCAGTCAGTTAAGCATCTGGCTTCAGCTCAGGTTATGATCTCACGATCTGTGAGGACAAGTCCCACATTGGGCTGTGTGCTGACAGCTCAGAGCCTGGAGATGATGAAGTTTATATTTTGCCTCTACAAAAAAAGTTAGCACACAAACAGAAAGGTAAAATGAGACCATCTATGCTTAGCAGAGGGTGACCACATGGGAAGGCCCTGGAAGTGGAGAGGGGTGTGTGTGTGTGTGTGTGTGTGTGTGTGTGTGTGTGTGTGTGTGTTGGAAGAGAGTTTGAGCGCATTTGTTAAAGAGGAAGTCTAAGTTCAACATGGGTTCTAATTCTGACTCCACCATTTATTAGCTCTGTGACTTTAGGCAAATGACTTAACATCTCAGTGCCATAGTGTTTTCATTTGAAAAATGAGTTCATAATCATAATGACCTACAAAATAGTCTTTTTTGTATAATGTGTATGTGTGGGGGGGTGTGTGTTTTCTCTTAGGGCATTTCCTCATCCCTCCCCTCCTCCTCCTGCCACACAGAGTCTATGCTCCTTCTGCTCAGGCAGTCATTTTATGTTGTCATCTATGTGTCTCTTGTAGTAACTACTATAGTCCATCCTCTGCAGCGGGCATTCAATACACACCTGGCAAATGGTAGGTGCTCTGTGAATAAAATAAATAAACAAATGTTGAACCGAATGTGGTAATTATGACTTAGCAAAATTTCTAAATAACAACTCTTTTTTTGTAACCAAAAATAATTGTTGCTCTAGGCTAATGCATTTCTAGTTGTGTTTCTGTAATAAAAATTTATATAATAATCATTACACATTTTGAGAACAGTGTTTGTAATTGAGGAATAATTTTAGCCTTAAGTACATGTATAAATACTTTTTAATCAGAGTTGTCTCCATGAAAGGCTGACAATGGCTATAAAAACCAACTTCTCCTTTCTTTTTTTTTTTATGACTTTATTTTGAGAGAGAGACAGACAGAGACAGACAGACAATGAGCTGGGGAGGGGCAGCGAGAGAGGGAGCCGCAGAATCTGAAGCAGGCTCCAGGCTCTGAGCGGTCAGCAGAGAGTCGAATGCGGGGCTCGAACCCACGGACTGTGAGAGCTTGACCTGTGCCAAAGTCGGACGCTTAACCGACGGAGCCACCCAGGCGCCCAGCTTGTCCTTTGTTGAACGTCTTCCTTTTATTCGTTTTCAAGGCGTCCTGCTTGATAGCAAGATTCTCCCGCGGAGACTGGAAAGGACAGGAAAGAACAAAAACGGCGAGAACGGCTTGTTATGTCCTTCGCGCCACCCCGTAGTTTACAACCGCGTAAGGGCGGCGCGCGCGGTTTTGAAAGCGGGGAGTGTCCGGTCGCAACAACTGTTACCAAGTTCGTCTGTTGGCAGGTGGCGGGGCGCCGAGGCAGCCGCTGAGGGTCTTGTTAGCGGCCACGCGGGATCAGTTTTCGCGACAGCCTTGACCTGGACCTCTCCACCCCGGTGCGGCTGCGGTAAGGGGAGCTTTTTGCGGACCCCTGACCACGCGTGGGACCGGGCTGGAGCCAAAGGCCCCCGACCTGACACCTCTGCGTTTGCTTCGTGACAGTTCCGGGGCCTAGAGGGAAAGGTGAAGACCCTGGGAATGTGGCGTTAAACTGGGAATTACCTTTCGGGAAAATGTTTGTGGCCCAAACCCGAGCGTGCATCTGAATCACGGGTTGGGTGGGGATTTCAAGAAAGAAATCGCCCTTTGCTCAAGCGCAGCGAAGATCCGTAGGCGAAGGTGATGGTGAGCACTGATCTAGCAGGGTGCCGTTATTTTACAATTGGTTTTCTAGACAGTGAGGCTCAGGTCTCTGCTTGAGGCCAGACTCAGTGTTTAGAGACAGTTTAGTGTTAGGTACAGTTCAGACGTACCCGATACCAACACGGGGGCTCGGGTCTGGTGGAAAGGGCGGTTCATTATCCCGCAGCCGAGTGAGTCTCAATTCGAGCTCGTCAGGGCGGCTACAGATAGTTGGTGAAGGATTTCTGGTGGGAATGGAGAGGGTGGGGATTGAGAAAGAGGAGTGTGAAGCACACTTCTCTTCTTTGAACTGAACTCACCTAATATTGCTTCCATTTTTCAAGTGAGGTTACCGAGCAGGTGAAAGGATTTTGACAACCAGCCCTCTATACGCTGCTGGTTCGGGGCATAAACTGTGTGCCTCTACGTCCAAGAATCCGTACAGTGCACAGGACCTTAGAAATAATCTGATCAGAACTTTGTCTTTCTTTTTCAGTCTACCTTGACCCTCCATTTTCCTTTTGTGAATTACTGTTACCAATGATCTCATTTTGTTTTTTTCCTTTTTTCCCCCTGCCTGTCTATAGATTTCAGCTCTGCCTAGTAGTATCCATGTGTTTGTTTAGTCCTACAGTGGCTTGGGTTCCAAAAGTTATTGACATCTGATCCAGTAGATCTTTTGATTAGCTTGCCGAGCTCTGTTAATTTTTAAATACAGCTTCTTAAACATACTTGATTTTTTAAAGATATCCTAAATACTCCATAGGCTGACACTTTGCCCAGTCATACTACTCTCATTTTTTATTGTATCTTCATATAAGATCATCACAATTTTATCCTGTTATTTTCATAGGAATTTTGTGATTTAGATTACCGTGGTTATTTAGAAATTAATATACAGATCTATATATAGGGAGAGATTATATATAATAGCTGAGAGTTTGGGTTAGTGGCCAGAAGCCATCTGTCAGACTGAGGCCTAAACAGTGTGGAAAAAAGTGCCTCAGACAACAGTGGGATGGATAGGGTGTGGCCTATTTAGATGTAAGTAGCTTGGAGTGGAAAGTGGGACTGAGTCCTGGAGTGTTCTAGAACGTAATGTTAAAAGACTTGTTTAGGGGCCCTGGGTGGCCCACCCCTGGTTTCCACTCAGGTCAAGGCCATGATCTCACCCTTAGTGAGTTCCAGCCCCACACCCAGCTCTGAACCTGTGGTGAGGAGCCTGCGTGGGATTCTCTCCCTCTCACTGCCCCTCTCCCACTGGCGCTCTCTTTGTCTCCAAATAAATAAATAAATAAATAAATTTAGTTTAAAAAAAGAACTTGCTTAAATTTAGATGACTTGTTTGTTCTAGAATATGGTGTTCAAAGACTTGCTTAAATTGTTTAACACACTTCTGAATATGAAATCCTTGTGCTGAGGGGAAAAAGCAATGAGACTTCTACGGCAGTAAAATTTCTAGGACAACTTACTTTATGGGTTGTTGTTGTTTTTGGCATTCTAGTTTTCTGGCTCCTTCTCAGGTTACTCTTTTTCTTGTTTCTTATGTTGAGATTCCTCAGAAATCTGTGTTTTCTATCTATATGTATTCTTTAGATGATCTCATCCAGTGTCTCGGCTTTAATACCATATACATGCTGATGTGCCACAAACTTGTATCTTCAGCTTGGCTTTCAGACCTATATCCAGCTGCCTATTTCACATTTTTACTCGAATGTTTCATCGAGCATTCAAAATTGAGTTCCTGGTTTCAGTAATGGCACCTCTATTCCTCCAGTTGATCAGTCTGAAAACTTAGAGATGTCCTTGACGTTTCTCTCATTCCTAACAAAACCCCAAACATTGGGAAATCTTACAGGTTCCAGATTAATAATACATCCTGAACCCAACCATTTCACACTCTCTAACTGCTACATCCTGATCTAAGCCACCATATCTTTCCTGGATGATTGCAGTAGCCACCCTCTTGGTCTGATTGCGTCCCTCCTTGTGCTCCTTCAGTTAATAAACACAAGCATCAGTGATCCTGTTGAAACATAAGATGGAGTATATCACTCATCTACGTAAAGCCCTCCAATAGCTTCCGCTTGCTCAGCAAGAGCTGAAATCCTTACTGTGACCCACGCTGTATGAATAAAAGTTGAGGTCTTTATGGCTTGAGGGCTCTACTTGATTTGCCACCCTTCATCCCCAAGCTCTGTTTCTGCACTTTCTTCTCCCTTTTCCTAGTCCTGCCCTCTTAGCTTTTCCTTGGACATTTCTGCCTCAGGGCCTCTGTATTCACTCCTTTTGTCCTGCATGCTTCCCCTAAATGTTTGCAAGGGCTAGCTCCCTCACTTTCTTCAAATGAATCTCAGGGAGGCCTTTGACCACCCTGACTCGGATTTCAAGCCCTTTCCCAGTACTCTGCCTCCCTTCACTGGTGTCTATCTCCCCTGACTGCATATTGTTATCTCATGTATTTATTTTACTGCTTGTGCCCTTCTAGCTCTGTCAGTAAAGCATGAGACTCTTATTTTACTGTTTGTTTGGGTCTTGTTCACTGCTGGGTCTCCAGCGCCTAGAATCGTGCCTAGCACACATACATGCTCAGTAAGTGTTTGTTGACTGAGTGAATGAAAAGTAGCTTGCCTTAGGTAGACAGAAGTCTTAGAAGGTCACTGTGCGCTCCTTCCCAACAATGAGGATGGAAGAAGGGGAGTCAGAGAACCACAAGGGGAAATTATTTCCAAAGTAGAAGTAGCTGCTCCCCCCACTCTGTTAAAATAGTTTATCCTTCTGAAAAGTCTGAAACTTGTTCTGAAAAACGTGTTCCTCCCTTCTAGTTAAACGTTTCACTTGGTAAAATTCATGTATATTTGCATGGAAAGGGGATCTTTGGTGACCAAAATTTAGGTAAATCCAAAGACAGTGGTGATGGTAGCCACATTTTTAAAAAAAAAACAAAGTTCTCATTCATAGACAAAGCTGGGCCTTTGAGGTGATTTTTCTTGGTAGAGTTTTTAAAAATGCTATTAATTAGGGCTACAAAATTTATTTTTTTAATAAATTTAAAAAATTTTTAAATTTATTTTTGAGACAGAGAGAGACAGCATGAGCGTGGAGGGGCAGAGAGAGAGGGAGACCAGAATCAGAAGCAGGCTCCAGGCTCTGAACTGTCAGCACAGAGCCTGACGGCTCGAACTGCAAAAGTGAAATCATGACCTGAACTGAAGTTGGAGCCTTAACTGACTGAGCCACCCAGGCGCCCCAAGGGCTGCAAAATTTAAACATATGGTCTTTCTGCCTCCCGATTGGTGATTTATTTTTTAATTTTAATTCCAGTGTAGTTAGCATACAGTGTATACAGTTAGAATACACTTATATTCATTTCAGGTGTACAATACAGTGGTTCAGCACTTCAGTGTCTTGCTCAGTGCTCATCAAGAGAACTGTGCTCTTAAACCCTGTCACCTGTTTCACCCATCCCCCCCTCCCCCCGTAACCACAGCTTGTTCTCTATAGTTAAGAGTCTGTTTTTTTGGTTTGTTTTTGTTTCCCTTCCCCTCTTCGTTCATTTGTTTTGTTTTTTAAATTCCACATATGAGTGAAATCATATAGTATTTGTCTTTCTCTGACTCGCCTATTTCACTTAGCATTATACTCTCTAGATCCCTCCATGTTGCTGCACATGGCAAGCTTTCATTCTTTTTTATGGCTGAGTAATATTCCATTGCATGTATAAACCGCATCATTTTTATCCATTCATTGATCAATGGATACTTGGGTTGCTTCCATAATTTGGCTGTTGTAAATAAAACACTTTGAATTAGTGTTTTTGTATTCTTTGTATTCTTTGATCCAGTAGTGAGATTACTGGGTCATAGGGTAGGGTTTTTTTCCTCTAAAGGAAATTCTATTTGCAGTTTTTTAAGGAACCTCCATACTGTCTTCCACAGTGGCCACACCAGTTTGCATTCCCACCAACAGTGCACTAGGGTTCCTTTTTCCCCACATTCTTGCCAACACTTGGTATCTCTTACATTGTTGAATTTAGGCATTCTGACAGGTGTGAGGTGATATCTCATTGAGGTTTTGATTTGCATCACCCTGATGG
The DNA here is from genome assembly GCF_006229205.1 of Suricata suricatta. Taxonomy (NCBI): domain Eukaryota; kingdom Metazoa; phylum Chordata; class Mammalia; order Carnivora; family Herpestidae; genus Suricata; species Suricata suricatta. The sequence goes on along the minus strand of NC_043700.1, from coordinate 46,757,526 downwards.
GGTGATGATGAACATCTTTCTATGTGTCTGTTGGCCATCTGTGTCTTCTTTGGAAAAATGTCTGTTCATGTCTTCTGCCCATTTTTAGTTGAATTATTATTATTTGGTATTGTATAAGTTCTTTATATATTTTGGATGCAAACCCTTTTTCTACCTCCAGGTTTTTAATAGACAAAACAAGCAAGCTTATAGACGCATAGTGACAGTTTGCTTTACAATAGATCTGATATGACTGGTGCAGCCGCTCTGGAAAACAGTGTGGAGGTTCCTCAAAAAACTATCAGTAGAACTCTCCTATGACCCAGCAATAGCACTGCTAGGGATTTACCCAAGGGATGCAGAAGTGCTGATGCAGAGGGGCACATGTACCCCAGTGTTCATAGCAGCATTGTTGTCAACAATAGCCAAATCATGGAAAGAGGCTAAATGTCCATCACCTGATGAGTGGATCAAGAAGATGTGGTATATCTATACAATGGAGTACTACATGGCAATGAGAAAGAATGAAATCTGGCCATTTGTAGCAAAGTGGATGGACCTCGAGGGTGTCATGCTAAGCGAAATAAGTCAGGTGGAGAAGGACAGATACCATATGTTTGCACTCATAGGTCTAACAGGAGAACAGGAGAAACCTAATGGAGGACCAGGGGGAGGGGAAGAGGGAACAAGAGTTGGGGAGAGAGAGGGATGCAAAACTTGAGAGACTATTGAATACTGAAAACAAACTGAGGGTTGAAGGGGAAGGAGGAGGGGGAAAAGAGGTGGTGGTGATGGAGGAGGGCACTTGTGGGGAAGAGCACTGGGTGTTATATGGAAACTAATTTGACAAACTATTTAAAAAAAAAACACAATAGATCTGATATGAAACCTAACTTTTTTCTTAAAAAAAGTAACATTTAAAGTTTTTATTTAAAAGATTCTTTAAGAAATATGTTACAGAAGAAATAAAAATCTTGGATTAATTGCTTGTATTTGCAGCATGTACATGTTCTGTTCATAGACAACTTTTACAAAACTTATTGAGATATAATTCACATATAATAAAATTCAGTTTCTGAAAGGATACAATTTGATGATTTTAGGAATAATCAGAATTAAATATATTAAATCACTACCTAATTTTATCATCACAAAAGGAAACCCCATATCCACTAGCAGTCACTCTGTGTTCTCCATTTTCCCCAGTTCTGGCAACTTGTAATCTATTTTCTGTCTGTGGATTTGCTTATGTTGGACATTTTGTGCAGATGGAATCATGCATGTGGCATCTTGTGTCTGGCTTCTTTCCCTTACCATAATGTCCTTAAGGTTCATTCACTTTGTAGTACATATCGGGACTCTTTTTCCTGACTAAATAATATTCTGCTATTATACCCTATTTTATTTTATCATCTGATGAACATTTCTGTTTCCTTTTTTTGGCTCTTATAAATGAACACCACTTGCATAGACAAGTTTCTTTAAAGGTTATAAAAGACCTGTGAACAGTAACCCCTGAGAAGTACGAGAGGGAAACTTACCTTTACCTTTTTGTACTACATGATTTTTTTTTTAACCAAGTGTATATATTACCTATTTTTGCCAAGTGCATATATTGCTTTTTAACTCAAACAAACAATGACCTAGGGTAAGTAGTTGTATCTCTCTAGGTTTTAGTTTTCTCATTGTAAATAAAATTAGAGTAAATATTTGTCATGGTCTTTTTCAGTTTTCAAATTTTATGTTCATATGATAAAATGAGTCATAGTGATATAGGATTTTTTCTTCATGAATGAGAGTTGTATTCTGTAGAACTGCAGTGTAACTTTCAATTTATTTTCATCATAGGACCTGGAAAAATTATTACAATGGAAGAAATCAATAATTTTAAGACACCAAGCAAATTATCTGAAAAAAAGAAATCTGGTAAGATATAAAATCTTTCTTCCTTATTATTGCTATTAGAAATGTCTTAGCATTATTAGAATTTGAGCTTTTAGTTACTATTTATCATACACAAGCAATTCTAGCATAAGTCCTTTTATAGTGTTGATTTTAACAAATAAGACTTTTTTTGTAGGCCAGGGTTTGGCCGTCTGTTGGGTAATTTTCTTGACCTTCTAGTAGATTTGGAGGTTCTCCCTGATGAAGAATCAACTTGACCCATTAAGAAACTACTTGACCTTTCCCTTCTCATACATGCAGTGCTCTCGTGAGGGAAAGATAATTTTCAAGGCAATTCAGTGGCTAAAGGATAATCCTTTCAACACATAGTATCCTGAAATCATGCTAAAGTTATTTATTCTATTAGCTTTTTGAGAGACTGCTTAGGCTATTATATATATAGTAGGTACTGTCATAGATAAATAAAGACAGTGTTACTTTTCTTTTCTCTTTTTTTTTTTTTACCAGTCTGTATTATTTTATTTCCTTTTTCTGTCCTTATGTCACTGGCTCTGATATAATTTTGAAAAGAAGAGGTGTGAGTGGACACTTGCCTTATCCCCAGTAAAGTTAGATGTAGGTTTTTCATAGTTCTTCTTTATCAGGTTGAGGGATTTCCTTTTATTTCCTTCTATTATTCTTCATCAGGTTGAGGGTCATTATGAATGAATGTGGACTTTTGTCAAGAGCTTTTTCAGAATCTATTGGGATAGTTTGCTTTTTTAGTCTTTGAATGTGGTAAATTATGTTAACTTTCTTTTTATTGTTTTTAATGTTTATTTATTTTGAGAGAGAAAGACAGAGTATGTTCACAGGAGGGGCAGAGAGGGAGAGGGGGACACAGAATCTGAAACAGGTTCCAGGCTCTGAGATCCCAACGCAGGGCTTCAACTCATGAGCAGTGAGATCATGACCTGAGCCAAAGTCGGACACTCAATCCACTGAGCCACCCAGGTGCCCCTATTACGTTAATTTTCAAATGTTAAACCAACCTTTGATTCTTGGGATAAAGCCAGTTTTGTCATGATGTATTTTATGTATTGCTTGATTCAGTTTGCTAATTTTTTTCGATGTTCATAAGGGATATTGGACTGTAGGTGTCTGTTTTGGGATAGTCAAAGGATAACCATTTAAAATTAGGGTAGATAGTATAAATTGCTCTCCAAAAGACTGCCAATTAATACTCATATGTTGAAAATATTAGGGTGCTTTTGTAGAGGTCTTTTCAAACACTAACTTTAGATTTTTTTATTTCTCTTTCTGACCTCAGCTTTATGTTCAACTCCGTGTGTAAATATTCCTGCCTCTCCGTTTATGCAGAAGCTTGGCTTTGGTACTGGGGTAAATGTCTACCTTATGAAAAGGTGAGTATAACATTCCAGATTAACCTCTTCACATGGAATTTAGTTGCACTGTACTTGGAGACAAAGAAGAATATGAAAATTCAACTATTTTTATTTGAGGTATATTTCCGATTTTATATAACTTCTATATTCCAATCCTAGAACATTTCATAATTTGTCAGAGTTTTTCCTGATATACTTTTCTCTTGACTGCTTCCTGATGGATTACTAAGGGAGAAGTAATTTACAATTTTTTCCTTGGCTTTTGTGTGAAGGGACAGAGGAAAGGGGTTCCTTTATGGTAACAATGCAGGATTTTCAATAAAATAATCTCAGAGAGGATGCTAATATTGGGGGATGTGAGTGACTGCTAATCTCTGTTTGGAGAGTGGCCTTCTCAAGATGCCCTCATTTAAAGAAGTTAAGTTTTTTATTTCTTATATCATTGTTAAATGAGAAGGGTATATACAGGATTTTAAAGTAGGAAAATTGTTAAAAGAAAAATGAAATTATAAACAGAAAACATATTTTTAAAAAATTGTTTCTTTTGGGGCACCTGGGTGGCTCAGTCAGTTGAGTGTCTGACTATTGATTTCTGCTCAGGTCATGATCTCACAGTTTGTGAGATTGAGCCCCATGTTAGGCTCTGTGCTGACAGCGCAGAGCCTGCTTAGGATTCTGTCTCTCCCTCTGTCTCTGTTCTTTCTTACTCTCTCTCAATAAATAAATAAACTTTAAAAAAATTGTTTCTTTTACTCATTACTCTGTACCTAGTTTCATGTTTCTTAAGTGGCAAGCGACTTCAGTCAATATATATTCCTTAATGCATTCTTAGTATTAGCCTAACTCCCAGCATACCCTTAGCTTCATCTAGGTTTACGTTGTTCCCAAATAGAAATGCTTTCTTCAGTAAAAAGCTACTGAATTGAGAGGTGCCTGGGTGGCTCAGTCGGTAAAGCATCCGACTTCAGCTCAGGTCATGATCTTACAGTTCATGGGTTCGAGCCCCGCTTCAGGCTCTGTGATGACCGCTCAGAGCCTCGAACCTGCTTCAGATTCTGTGTCTCTGTCTCCCTCTCTCTCTGCTCCTCCCCTGCTCATGTTCTGTCTGTCTCTCAAAAAAATAAATGTTAAAAGAATTGTTTAAAAAACTAATGAATTGACAATAACACAGCAATTATAAGTGGCTATTCTTGAAGAATGTTTGCAGCTTAAACACACTATTTGTGTGTTTCTATGCTCTTTGTTTTGTGGACACTCTTAGTGTCTAAAAACTCTTGTCCAAACTGTTTTGAAAGAAAAAAATTCTCACAGGTTCATGGTTAGTCTCATTTTCCCCCCCTTTAAAAAAAATGTCCTTTAATGTAAACTGTGTTGCCAACAAAGTTATACTGTATGAGAGACTTAATTAGAAAGCTTCACATTGTTGATACTGAAAAGTAGCAGTCACGGCCTGATCATACCACTCCTAGTGTGGCCCGGTCAACCCGGGATTTTCTTTTACTGGTAACCTGGACATTTCCTTTACTTCTCCAGTGCACTGGATCCTCTGTTTTTCTGTGTCTTACATCTTACCATTTCTTGGTTGACGTTTCACTTTGATTGAGGGTATGTAGTAGCTCCTCATGAAAAGAGGCACCAGAAATCCATTTTTTTGAGAATCTTTATTTTTGAAAGTGTTTTCGTTTTACTCTCATACTTGAACGGCCCTTTTTGTTTTTCTGGGTCAGAATTCTCCTCTGGAAATAATTTTCCTCTAGAATTTCGGGGGTATTGCTCCACTGTTTATTAGGTTATAGTGTTGCTATTGAGATTTCTGAAGCTTTTTATGTGATCTGTTTTATGTTATCTGTCCCTCCCACTGTCCTGGCACCTTGTATGATCTCTTGTTTGTCACCAGTGTTCCTGAAATTTCACAATGACATACATGGGTGTGGACCTCTTAGAATCTGAAAATTCCTACTCTTAAATTTTAAGACATTATTTTTTAAATTACTTTGTTGATAGTTTTCACCACCTCTCCCCCCACCCCGCTCCCCCATTCTCTTCTCTATCAGGAATTCTTATTATCAACCTTTTGGGGGAGGGGCTGTTTTTCTGTTTTCTCTCTTTTTGCCCTGTTTTCTGGGATATTTTTCCAACCTCATCTTCTGATACATCTATTTTTTCATTTTTGTCTGTCTTGTATTTTTTGTTTTGTTTTTAAAATATTTTTAATGTTTGTTTATTTTTGAGAGAGAGAGAATATGAGCAGGGGAGGGGCAGAGAGAGAGGGAGACACAGAATCCAAAGCAGGTCCAGACGCGGGGCTCAAACCTACTGACCACGAGATCATGACCTGAGCCCAAGTCGGACGATTAGTTGACTGAGCCACCCAGGTGCCCTAAAAAATACATTTTTCATAATAAAATGATACAGAAGAGGTCATCCTCAAATACTGTTGTTATCTAAAACTAGAAGTTTAAAAACAGTTTGGATAAACATGTGTATAATACATTTGTGTGAATTAAGAAATCTAGCCATCCTTTGAGTGAGTGTTTTTTTTTATTAAAAAAAAAGAGAAAAGTCTTGCAATCATAGAGCTGTATTCATGAAGTAGTAAAAAGCTAAGTGGGTTCTTGGCTCAGTCTATTGTTTCATCTCCCTATTGTTAAACTTTTTATCTCTAACTTTTGAAGCTCTTTCGTTAGCTTTTGTGCCCCTCTGTCACATATACTTTGTCCTTAATTTGCTGTACCGTGAATAACTACCTACTTTATCAGGTAAACTTTCCCCTGACTTTGTTTTACCTGTTTATTTAGACCTACAAATGTTTACACCTTAAATAGTCTTTGTTTAAAAAAATTTTTTGAATGGTTTTTATTTAATTTTGAGAGAGACCGTGCGAGCAGTGGAGGGTCAGAGAGAGAGGGAGACACAGAAGCTGAAGACAGGCTCCAAGCTCTGAGCTGTCAGCACAGAGCCTGACGCGGGGATCGAATCCACGAACCTGAGATCATGACCTGAGCCGAAGTCCGACACTTAACCAATTTAACCACCCACGCACCCCCACCTTAAATATTCTTAATATGGCTATATCTTCCTAGAAAATAGACACTTTATGTTTTTTTCTCATGTGTATGCTTAGTATCTCCTTAAACATATATATGTCTTTGAGTATATCCTAAACAGTATGGGATGGACTGGCTAGTGTAGGGACACAATATTTGTTGGTTAAGAACAATCTGTGATTCTTTGTATGATCATAAATGAGCCAAATGATTTTTTACATCTCTTACTTAAACTTCTTGGACATTAATGTTTATTACTTGCCATTCTGTAACTTACCTGTGGTACATATAGTTAAATGTTTGATTAGTAGTTGGTAGTCTGACATGCTGGAATGGAAAAATTAGAAAATAGTATAATAATTTTGATGTTTAAAATTTAAATTTATAACATTCCATCTTTTCCCTTCTAATTGTCTCTTTTTAACCCATCCCTTTCAGCAATAGATAGCAGACTTCTCTTATAATTAACAGATATGTAGCAGAGACGTTGATAGTTGAAAATATTTTTTAAAATGACTATTTCCTAGTCATTTGAAGTGCATTATGGTTATTATTCTTTCTATACGATATTTGATTATTTTTTAAAGATCCCCAAGAGGCTTGTCTCATTCTCCTTGGGCTGTGAAAAAGATTAACCCCAGATGTAATGATCATTATCAAAGTATGTATCAAAAGCGGCTAATAGATGAAGCCAAGATTTTGAAAAACCTCCATCATCCAAACATTGTAGGTGAGTTTAAATTTATTTCATAGCAGTATGTGTGTTTATTCAGAAACAGTTTATATAACTTCTTAACCAGTTTTACTAATAAAAGTGAAGATGGTGGTGGGGTTTGGGAAGAATCAATTATTGTGACTCTTCTAAAATATAAATTATATAATATTTTTAATGTTTATATATATTTAAAATTTCATGGGAATAAATATAGTCATTACGAAGCTGGAACTGTAGAGAATTCAGGAATATAACGCGATCTTTAATTACAGAATTTCCTCATTTTCATTTTCTGTGTAAATAAGACTAGTAAAACCATTATATTTAGGAAGGCGTAGAGCATTTAAAAGTATTCTAGTTTGTGATACTGTTCACAAACACTGAAGTCATTTTGAATTACATCTACTGAATTAGCTTTGTAAATAGTGGTTTCGTTGTATTTCATCAGTGTTACTCCAGATACCTTTTTGATCACATCACTGTAAAAAATATATAAATACAGTTCTTCCCTATTCTAGTAAGAACATGTCCTGTTTTCTTGAAGGTTATCGTGCTTTCACCGAAGCCAGTGATGGTAGTCTGTGTCTTGCTATGGAGTATGGAGGGGAAAAGTCTCTAAATGACTTAATAGAAGAACGAAATAAAGACAGCCAAGATCCTTTCCCAGCAGCCATAATTTTAAAAGTTGCTTTGAACATGGCGAGAGGGCTAAAGGTAACTTTAATGACTTCTGTGGGACTTTATATACCTAATTACAAGGTGGGACTTTTTTTTCCCCCCAAAGAAGTAATTGCCCTAAGTTAAAGTCTTTATAAACTCTTCTGTTGCGTAGTGCGCTATTCCCTTATTTTGATCAGCAAAGTGTTGTTTGAAGCCTTCACATAGCCTGAAATAAGCCAGGTAGTTTTGTTTATAGAGATCCTGCAGTTGGGTTCAGTTAAAAGGATTAATCAATTTAACACAAATATAGTACTTATTCCTGAGGGTGTAGCCTAACCCTTCTTTCATGTAAATAAACCTCTTAAAGATTGTTTTGTGGGATGTTAAGTTTTGATAATCAGTTTACATCCATGGGTTAAATGAAGAAAGTTCTCTCAATGTTAGGCAAATACATTGTGCCTTTCGATAGATACTATGTAAAGAAGGAAAAAAGTTTTTTTTTTTTAAGTTTATTTTAAGAGAGAGGTGCAAGAGAGCAGGGGAGGAGCAGAGAGGGGAAAACAATCCGGAGCAGGCTCCGTGCTGGCAGTGAGGAGCCCAGCTCACAAACGGTGAGGTCATGATCTGAGCGAGATCAGGAGTCGGGTGCTTAACCGACTGAGTCACCCAGGCGCCCCAGGAAAATAATTATTTATCCTAAGTAACCAAACCGAAGTAATGCTGGCTCTAAAACACGGTTGAATGACTCAAAAGTGGATCATGTATGGATACTGATAGCAAAGTTGCATGTTAAGAGTTACTATAAAATTGATTTATGAAATGTCAAATTGTAGGATGGTATTTCTAAAAATATATTTTAATATGTATATAGAAAAAATGATTTTAAATGGAAAGGATAAACTAAATAATTTGAATTATTTAATAAATAATGACTAAATGTATATGGATAAGGGGATTGCTAAATTTCACTATAAATATATTTAAGTATATTCAATTTATGATCAGCAACATTTGAATTAAGCACAGTAAGGGGCACCTGGGTGGCTCAGTCAGTTGAGCATCTGACTCTTGATTTCAGATCATGAACTCACAGATTGTGAGATCAAGCCCCACGGCAGGGTCTGTGCTGACAGCGTGGAGCCTGCTTGGGAGTTTTTCTGTCCCCCCTCTCTGTCCCTCCCCAGCACTCTCTCTTTCAAAATAAATAAACGTAAAAAAATAATAAAATAAAATAAATTAAGTGCAGTAAGTGTTCCAAGATATATACCAAAAATTGTCTCTGCAGTATTTTCAAGTCCAGCTCACAGAGTAGATGCTCAAGAGCTGATGAATGAACAAATGACACTGTAGCAAGATTATTTTTGATTATGGGTAAGTATCATTTATCTAAAAATGACTAGCCTCAAGTAAAATTTGGTATATTTTTTAAAATATATTATTATTTTCCGAGAGAGAGAACATGAGCAGGGGAGGGGCGGAGAGAGAGGGAGAGAGAGAATCCTCAGCAGGCTCCCCTTGTTAGAGGCTGATGTGGAGCTTAATCTCAGGAACCGTGAGATCCTGACTGACTGAGCCACCCACGGGCCGCAGTTGTGATATACTTTTAAAGCTCAGTGTCTTCTTTGAATATGAGATGGGTTTAAAAATTAAACAGTTAGCTTACTATAAATGTACATTAATTTTCAAAGACTCCTTTAGGTCTGGTCAGTGTGGCAGACTATGGTAACAAAGGATGTTCCCTGGTCTGACTTCAGGTAGTGTGAAATGATGAACAGATACAATCGTCCAGCTCAGGAAGGGAGTTCAAGTTGTTATTCTTGTTTGAAGGTTACCATATATTTTTATCAGTTTATATACTTGCTCAGCTGTATTAAATTTCCACTGTTTTAGTATCTACACCAAGAAAAGAAACTGCTTCATGGAGATATAAAGTCCTCAAATGTTGTAATTAAAGGTGATTTTGAAACAATTAAAATCTGTGATGTGGGAGTCTCTCTACCACTGGATGAAAATATGACTGGTAAGTAGTATTCACATTTTTAAAACTTTATGTAATTTTTAGGTTTCTAATTTTTATATATTTAAATAGATAATGTTCACATACTTCAAAAATTAAAAACCATATATAAAGTATACAATAAATAATAACCCTTCTTTCCTATCTCCTTCCACTCAGCCTCCAGCCCCCTCCCTTGCCATACCAATATAAATTATTGTATTTTTATTAATACACTTTAAAGACAATCTAGGAACTATTTCTAACCTGGCTTGGGATTTTATGTGGTTAAAGGTCTGGGAATAGAAAACAGAGTTTTAATAAGGTTTTATAAAGGAGTTCATTTGGTTTTGCATAGTGACAAGATTGGAAGTTGGCAGAAGAAGAAACGAGGGTGGAAGTAGGAGAGAGGGGTGCTAATAAAGCTGGGTCTCCTGCTGCCTGCACTTTGGCCTGCCCGACTCCTTCTCTGGTGTAAATACTGACCCTTCTCTGTGAATTTCAGATCTTAGAAAGCACAAAGAGCCTGCTTCATAAAGAAGGTCCCTGCTTTAAACATGTTATTTAAAAAATAACATTTAAATTTGCTTCTTGATATGGATATATGGTAAAAGGAAGGTTAATGAATGCTGTTTAGAACTTTTGTACACTTCAATTTCTAGCTCAAGTAAAAGTCAGTGAGTTAAGTGGAAGAGAAAAGCCAAGATGAATAGAGTGACTTTTTAAGATGTCTGTAGTCATTCATGAAGATAGGACGGTTATGAGCCTTTAGGCTATATAATGGCTACAAAGTTGAAACTTATGAAAATAAAGGAGAAATTATGAAACAATACAGATAAGACAGTTTTAGCATCATTTTCTCAATCCTTAGTAGATCAAATAGACAAAACTAAGATATAGAATATCTGAGTAGATAATAAGGTGAATCTCTGTGCATCCAAATATTTTTGAAAATTGAATACACATTAAGTTACAAGAGAGAACCGGCGATTACATTGTCCTCAGTGCTGTAAATCTAGAATTAGTGACACAATTGGAAACAAAAACACCCACATTTTTTAGGAATTTAAAATATTTGTAAATAATTCTTAGCTGAAATCAAATTCCAGCTATATAATATTTAGAAAATCAAATCAAAACCTATTTGATAGGGTCAACACTACTTAAAGCAAAACATTTTCATTTAACCTTTATGAAATTAAGTTTGAGTTTTCTGTGCACATCAGGAAAAAAAAAAAACACCAGGCCTTAAAGACGGGAAGCAGAAGTGAGTGAATAAATCCATCAATTCTGCATTAACTCAATATGATCTATTTTATTTTAGAACATGTCAAAGTTCATGGTTTGTAAACATGTGAGGTTCATCCTGGATACATGTTCAAACATAGCCAGGAAAATTTTGTGAAAGAATGGTGAAGAGGAACTTTCCTGAGGCGATGTTAAGAAGTATTATAAAGTCACAGCAGTTAAAGCAGTGATATTCCTGCCAAAATAGGCAGAAAAATTTAAGAAAAGTCAAGTAGTCCCAAATATATCAAATTTATTATATGATAAATCTGACGTTTAGTATTATTGAGAAAGAAGTAGTTGAGTCAGTAAATGATGGTGTGTGGACGTTACAGAAAAAATAAAGCTGTTTTCTATTCTCACACTAATCCTAGTAGATTGAAGATGGTAAAAGAGAGTAGTAGAAAAAATTACATGTAAATAATTCATTAAACTTGGGCTTAAGAAGGACACCAAAGCTAGCAACCATTTTACGTTATGTGATGTTATTTTTTCAAGAGCAGGATTTAGTGATACATTACTTACATCTAACACCCACTGCATATCCTAACAAGTGCCCTTCTTAAATGCCCATCACCCATCTAGCCCATCCCCCCCCACACCCCACCAGCAACCCTTAGTTTGTTCTCTGTATTTAAGAATCTCTAATGGGTTTTTCTCCTTTCTATCTTTATCTTATGTGTCCTTCCCTTCCGGTATGTTCATCTGTTTTCTTTCTTAAATTCCACAGATGAGTGAAATCACATATTTGTCTTTCTCCGACTGACTTATTTCACATAGCATAATACACTCTAGTTCCATCCACACTGTTGCACATGGCAAAATTTCATTCTTATTGATCACCAAGTAATATTCTCTTGTATATATATATATATATGCCACATCTTCTTTATCCATTCATCAGTTGATGGACATTTGGGCTCTTTCCATAATTTGGCTATTGTTGACAGTGCTGCTATCAACATTGGGCAGCATGTGTCCCTTTGAATCAGCATTTTTGTATCCTTTGGATAAATGCCTCGTAGTGCAATTGCTGGGTCGTAGGATAGCTCTATTTTTTAAGAAATTATTTTTAAAATATTTTTAATGTTTTCTTTATTTTTGAGAGAGTGGGGGAGGGGCAGAGAGGGGAACCAGAGGATCTGAAATGGGCTCTGTGCTGACACCAGAGAGCCAAATGCAGGGTTCAAACTCATGAACTATGAAATCAGGACCTGAGTTGAAGTCAGAGGCTTAACAGACTGAGCCACCCAGGTGCCCCATCTATTTTTAATTTTTTGAGGAGCCTCCATGCTGTTTTCCAGAGTGACCACACCAGTTTGCATTCCCACCAGCAGTGCAAAAGTGTTTCCCTTTCTCCACATCCTTGCCACCATATGTTGTTTCCTGAGTTGTTAATTTTATTTTTTTCAATTTTTAAAAATTTTTAAATTTTCTTTATTTATTTTTAATGTTTGTTTATTTTTGAGAGACAGAGTGTGAGCAGGGGAAAGGACAGAGAGAGAAGGAGACATAGAATCCAAAGCAAGCTCCAGGCTCTGAGATGTCAGCACAGATCCCAATGTGGGACTTGAACTTATGAACCCTGAGATCTTGACCTGAGCCAAAGTCAGATGCTTAACCATTGGAGCCACCCAGGCACCCCCCTGAGTTGTTAATTTTACCCATTCTGACAGGTGTGAGGTGGTGTCTCATTGTGGTTTTGATTTGCAGTTCCCTTATGATGAGTGATGTTGAACATCTTTTATATGTCTGTTAGCCATCTGGATGTCTTCTTTGGAAAAGTGTCTATTCATGTCTTTTGCCCATTTCTTCTCTGGATTATTTATTTTTTGGGTGTTAGAAGCCATTTTGTAAAAAAGTCATAGCTACTGAAAAATTCTTTAAAAAATTTCTATATGCTACTATGAGCAGTAGGATAGCTTAACCCGTACTCTCGTATGCGAAGTAGAAGTTGCTGACGTGAGTCAGGTATCATTGAGGTTAGGATAAGTTTTGTTGTAGTAGCATAGACTCTCAAACCCTTCAGTGGCTTAAAGCAGCCACAGCTTATTCAGGCTACAGGCCCATTATGGCTGTGTTCCATTCTCACTTTTAGGCCCTAAGCAGCCCGAACATCCACTATATGGAACATTACTGTCATTGTACATAGGGAGGGTAGAAAATGCTCCAGAGCTGTGCAGTACAGTAGCTACTAGCTACATATGGCTATTTAAATTAAAAAGTATTTGAAAAATTTAAAAATTAATTTCCTCAGCCATCCTAGCCACTTTTCAAGTGCTCAGTAGCTGCCTGTGGCTAGTGCCTACCATATCGGACCACGCCAATGTGGAACATTTTTTATTGCCACAGAAAGTTCTGTTCGAAAGTGCTGCTCCAGAGAGTCTTGCACTAACAATTAAATGCTCCCGATTAGAAATGACACAAGCCACTTCTTTCACAACTCACTGACCAGAACAAGTCAAATGGCTCCGTCCAACCTTGACAGGCCGGAAAGTGCAGACAGTGTGTCCAGACAGGAGAGAGTATGGCTCCCTGGTGAACAGCACTGGTAACTACTGCAATGGGAGAGGCTTTTCAGAGGACAATCTGGAAATCCGCATTTAAAAAACAAGCAAACAACCTTTCAAAGTGCCCTTTGATCCTATCATTCATTCCCAAGAACATATTCCAAAAAATAATTGGACATTTTTTATAATGATAACCTGATATACCAATTTCTACAAAACCAAGAGACTTAGGCTTGTAGAAGACATAGAGTTATGACAGAAGAATCAAAACCCATGCAATGTTGAAACAACAGCAGTAATGAAAACAATAACAACCCTGATAAAAATACTAATGTGAAATCTTCACGGGCACCCGGCATCAGCCCATCCTGTAAAGCCATAAACCCTGGGTTTGTGCTTCCTTGAAGGTGTATATTAGATGGCGTTTATTTTCAATAGATACTTTTAATTAAAATTAAAAATTTGATCTGGCTTTCTCAATAAAAAATGCATTTATAAGCCGGGGGGAGATGTCTCCGCAGCTCCTTCCCTGGCGCTCCCTGCTTCATCAGTTTGTGGTTACAGTCAGCACAGCGGTCCTTAACCCTACCAAACCAGCCGTGCATTAAGAGAAGGCATTTCTCATCTTTTCTCTATCCTCTTGGGCTAAGGCTTTCTCATTATGAGGAAATTTACCCCTAAGCACTTAAAAATAACAGGTACTGGGGGGAAAATTAATCTTTTTTTTTTACTTAGTTGTGTATACGCTAACTTGTGTTATAAAAATATACATTGCAGCAGAACAGGCTATACAAAACTTTAGGCAAATGTCCACCAGTAATGGATGGTTTAATTTACTGTGCCACCACACAATAGAATGTCATTAAAATGATACAGGTTTACATTTGTAGGAATGGTATATCCAAATATATTGAGTGAGATGAACAGATCATAAAATAGCACTTAAATATGTATACAATAAGAAAAGTTCGGAAAAAAATACACCTAAATTTTTAAAGTTTTTTTTTTAACATTTATTCATTAAAAAATTTTTTTTAATGTTTTACTTGTTTTTGAGAGAGAGTGAGCAAGCAGGTGAGGGTCAGAGAGACAGGGAGACACAGACTCCGAAGCAGGCTCTCAGAGCCTCATGCTCACCAACTGTGAGTTGACTGGAGCTGAAGTCAGACACTTAACCAACTCAGCCAACCAGGTGCCGCAAACATTTATTCATTTTTGAGAGACAGAGCATGAGAGGGACAGGGGCAGAGAGAGAGGGAGACACAGAATCTGAAGCAGGCTCCAGGCTCTGAGCTGTCAGCACAGAGCCCGACACGGGGCTCAAACCCATGGACTGTGAGATCATGACCTGAGCCGAAGTCGGACATTCTACCGACTGAGCCACCCAAGTGGCCCTTTAAAAGTTATTTTTAAGTTTTGTGTTTTAATAGGTGGTATATTCACATTTCACAACTATAATATGAGGTGTTCTATGACAAGCACAAATTTTAACAGTGGTTATCTCCAGATTTATTTATTTAGCAGATATTTTTAAAACTTAATTTCTCTTTTTTCTACTTTGTTATAGAGAACAACAGATTTCTATGTACTAACTTTATATCCTGAAACTTTACTGTATTCATGTAATACTTGTAACAGTTTTATGGTGGACTCTTTAGGGTTTTCTACATATGTCATGTCATCTGCAGCTTACTTCTTCCTAAGTTGGATGCCTTTTATTTTTTTTTCTTGTCTGATTCCAATGGCTTGGACTTCCAGTACTATGTTGAATAAAAGTCACACAAGTGGACCTTCTTATATTGTTCCTGATCTTAGAGGAAAACTTCTCAGTTTTTCATCATTGAGATTGATATTAGCTGTGGGTTTTCATATATAGCCTTTAATATTTTGAGGTATATTTCCTCTAAGCCCACTTTGTTTTATGAGTTTTCATCATGAACAGATACCAAATTTTGTCAAATGCCTTTTCTGCATCTTTTGAGATGATCATATGATTTTTTTTAAGTTTTTATTTTGAGAGAGAGAGAACACACATGCAAGTGGGGGAGGGGCAGAGAGAAAAGGAGAGACAAAATCCCAAACAGGCTTTGTGCTGTCAGCTCAGAGCTCAATGCAAGGCTTGATCTGATCTCATGGACTGTGAGATCACGACCTAAGCCAAAATGGAGAGTCAGTCAGATGCTTTTAACCAACTGAGCCACCCAGGCCCCTCAAGGTGATCATATGATTTTTATCCTTTGTTTTGTTGATATGGTTTATCACATTGATTGATTATCAATCTTAAACCATCTGAGCATCCCCGGAATAAAATCCACTTGATTATGGTGAAGGATTCTTTTAATTATACCATTATATTACAGTGTGCCATTATTTTATTGAAGATTTTTACATATATGTTCATCAGGGATATTGGCTGGTAGTTTTATTGTTGGGTTTTTTTCTTGTAATGTCTTTATCTAGTTTTGATATCAGGGTAATGATGACCTTGTAGAATACATTTGTAATATTTTTAAATGTTTATTTATTTTTGAGAGAGAGAGAGACAGAGACAGAGCATGAGTGAGGGAGGAGCAGAAAGAGAAGAAACAGAACTTGAAGCATACTCCTGGCTCTAAGCTGTCAGCACAGATCCTGACATGGGACTTGAACTCACGAACTGCAGGATCATGACTTGAGCCAAAGTCAGATGCTCAACCAATTGAGCTACCCAGGCACCCCATAGAATATATTTGGAAATTCTCCTTCCTCTTCTGTTTTTTTCAGTTCTTACCCTTTTAGGGTTCATAATCTAGGACAGCAAGCTGCTCTTGAATAATAAATACCAAAGTGTAATGACTGTTATGATAGAAGGGATTATGTAAACGTGACAGTGCCACTTAATGCAGCCTAGATGTTGAGAAAGGTGTCCCTAGATAATGTTTCAGTTAATTGAATGAGGAGAAGCTCCAGTTTAATTTTTTTTCAGTTTAATGTAATGTGCATGAGAACTAAATGTCTGCTTAACCTTTTTGAATGTAGCAAAGGGCAGTAAAATACCAGTTGTTTCTGTATTGACAAAAAGGAATGAGTGAACCATCAGTTTATGATCACATCGGACTTTTGTCAAAATAGTCAGTCCATCTTCACAGAGAAGCAGTTTTGACCAGTAACATGTGGGGGAACCACTTCCACTATGCTTAAATTCCAATCTCACGCTTGGACAAATATCAGCAGACACACAGGAAATGCCCTTGGCTGACTTCTCCTATTGGAGCTGATATAATAGATCCCGAGCTCTAGAAAGCTATTTGGCGTGGCGCATCCCTGTAGGAATTTGACCTACGTAGAATGAGGTATGACGGACTCCTTCCTTATCACCAGAGTCACTGCCCTAGTCGACCATGTCTAGACTCTTACCTAGTGGGGTGATCCGGTAGCTGTGTCTTAGTAGTAGGTGGGATGGGGGAAACCTTCAGGGAGCTTATCCTGGGCATGACTGCCTTCCCCGTGTACTGTCCTCAAGCTGGTGAAAAGGCTTCATAGAGGCATCTTTTGTTCTTGCCACCTGATGCTGCCCAGTTTGGCTTCTTCGTTCTCATTCTGTCTTCAGAGTGTACTTGTTAGATGTACCCCCCCACCCTCTCACCCCACCCCCCACCAGAACATCGAGTGAACGAATGAGTGCTTGTCTGCTGGCTCTTGGGTTTCCTGACTGCTGGCTTTTCTTTTTTTCCTTCTCCCTCCTCCCATTTGTTCTCTCTTTATTAGAGAGAGGGGGAAAGGAAGGCGGGAGGGAAGGAGGAAGGAAATGGAAGTAAGTGTAGGCCCGTGTCATTCCTGGGCAGAAGCTTCAAGAGCCAGTGTGTGGTTTGACCCTTGTCCTTTCCCCTGCCGTAGCCAGTGCAGAGGCGGAGAAACAGGACTTCTCTCTGCCTAACGACAGCACCGTTTGAAAATGGGGAAACTGGAGCAGAGAGATGCGCTGATCTGCTCACAGTCACTCAGCCCACAGATGCCTTTGAAGCCAGGCAAGGCAGTCTGGCTCCAGGGTCTGTGCTCTTGACATCCAGTCTCTCTGTTTTCCTGCCACCTTCTGAGAGAATTGCTGTTTCTCCACACCGTTGCCAACTGACTAGCTTTTTAAGGAAAAAGTAATTCTTAAGAATGAGACTGAGTGCATTTTCATGTTTATTATCTACATTTCTTAACCTTTAAACTACCTGTTAAATCATTTGCCCATTTTTCTTTGGGTTGCTTGCCTTTCTTAGTGATTTCTAACGCTTGTCCTTGTGACCGACTGACTTGTGTTGTGCTCGTTTCAGTGACTGACCCCGAGGCCTGTTACATTGGCACCGAGCCTTGGAAACCCAAGGAAGCTTTGGAAGAGAATGGTATTATTACTGACAAGGCAGACATATTTGCCTTTGGCCTGACTTTGTGGGAAATGATGACTTTATCTATTCCACACATTAATCTTCCAGATGATGATGATGATGATGACGGTATAACTACATATTTTTTTAACATAAATCCCAATCTCTTCAGTTTGAACTAAAGATTAGCTTATCATATTATACTTTATCTTTCTATTACATTGAAATTTAAAAGAGGATATTGTTTGATTTAGTGGCATGAGATGTGGATTATATTACTACTGACTAATTTGGTGCTATCTTAGTTTACTCTCATATAAATGAGATGTAGGTTAATTGATAATAGGGAGATAAATTGAGAAAATCCTGCCAAGCAGAAAGTTTCCCTAGAAACTCCTCTTATCTTCTGGTGGGGTCCCCTCCCTAAAGGAAAGAAAAACAAATAAAAAACCTCGCATCCTGGCTATATGTACATGACAATATCCCATACGGCCTTGTAACCTGAGACCACTTAATCAGACCGCATGTTTGTGTGTTACCATACGCGGGAGACAAAGAAATAGAAAATGTATAAAAAACTACGCCACGTGGCATTCGGGGCTCAGTTCTTTGGGAACGAACCCAACTGAGCCGTGCTGGCATGAATAGAGTTGCTTCCTGGAAAGAGTGGCCTTGGTGCCATGACTGTGTGAGAATCCTGCTCAGTCCAAGGAAGAGATTGGAACCATCACAGTGAGAGGGCGGGAGTAGGAGGGTGGGGATTGGAACCTACAAACCGTGACAATAGCTAATCCTCACCACGGCAGGGTCATAGAAGAGAAGGTCTGTGCCTAATGAAAAGCATACCGATGATGAGTTCTTGGTTCAGGAGGGTGAGTTTGAGGAGTTGCTAAGCTTTTCCACGACGTAACAGTTATTTTGTTTGTTTCAATCTCCAACTCCTTCACGAGCAGATAAAACTTTTGATGAAAGTGACTTTGATGACGAAGCATACTATGCAGCATTAGGGACGAGGCCGCCCGTTAATATGGAAGAGCTGGATGAAACATACCAGAAAGTGATTGAACTCTTCTCCGTGTGCACTAACGAGGACCCTAAGGAGCGTCCTTCCGCTGCACACATTGTGGCAGCGTTGGAGATGGATGTCCAGTGATCACTCATGTTCATGCCGGCTGGGCTTTACTGTGGCTCGTGTGTAGAACTGCTCTGTTTACTATAATACGTTAGATAGTTCCTAGGATAATCCGTAATTATTAGACTTTTGGGAAGTGGTTTCTTTTAGGACTGTAGCACCTCGTTAACATTTGAACAGTTACTTATAATATTCTTAACATGTTTATGATGATAAGCATTTAAGATTGTAGTAGGTTTTCTATGAAGTTTAAGTAACTAGCTACTCAAGTATTTCAATTTGTACATACAGATTTAAAACACTACCAGTAATAAAACTCTGTAAACTGTATGTCTAACATTAATTTGGATTGAGTGACCATTACTTTTATTAATGTTTCTTACATATTCTTTGTTTTTAATGGATCTTTGAAGTAACACTTTGCACAGTAAAACATAAGTCTACGTTTGCTTATCTTTTAAACCATTAAACTTTTTGCTGACCTTTTTTGGTGTTCTCATTATTAAATATGGTCACTGGAAGCCAAGAGAAATCTCTCAAAAGACTAGCTCCATGGGTATTTCCAGATGTTTTTGGCTTTTGCTTTAAGGCTTGTTTTATGCTCCTGCATCGCCCCAGATCTTTGGCTCTTGCTTTAATTTATTAAATGTATTTTTCTGAACTGAGATCCCTTTTTAATTTTTCATGTAGTAACCTATACCTTAAGCATATCTCTGATGTAAAAATTAATAAAACTCTTGATAGGATGATCTAGAATAAAGGAGACTCTAGTTACCACAAGGTTTCTCACTGTATACACTTCATCAATTTGAGTGTCGTCATCGGACATACTGAGTGAATGGGGTAGGTTTGTTTCTCTCTTGTGGCCTCATTCGGTTAATCTTTGAAATGAAGGCGATTTGGATCAGCACTTTCCAGCTGTGTGCCGCAGCCCCTGGGGACTTGTAGTTCATGTCTTGTGCCTGTGACAAGGTGCTACACCGACTCAACTGTAGGAAGAGTTTTCAAAATTATTGTTGGGGCAGGGGGGGAGGTTGGGGTGCCTGGGTGGCTTAGTCAGTTAAGTGTTTGACTCTTGGTTTCAACTCAGGTCATGATCTCACGGCTTCGTGGGTTTGAGCCCTGCATCGGGCTCTGTGCTGGCAGTGTGGAGCCTGCTTGGGTCTCTCTCTCTCTCTCTCTCTCTCTCTCTCTCTCCCTCTCTCTCCCCCCCGCATCTTCCACCCTTCCTCCCTCGCTGCCCCTCTCCAACTTGCACTGTCTCTGTCTCTCGCAAAATAAATAAATAAATAAATAAATAAATAATGCCATCAGGGCGACTGGGTTGCTCAGTTGGTTAAAGCATCCATCCACCTTTGGGTTTTGGCTCAGGTCATGATCTCATGGTTCAGGAGATCGAGCCCCAAGTTAGACAGGCGTGGAGCGTGTTTGGGATTCTCTCTTCCTCTCTCTCTGCCCCTCCCCAACTCACGCATGCTCTCTCAAAGAAAAACAAAAAAGCAAACTGAAAGCTGTCTTTTAGATAAATCTTAGGTACAGTTTTGCATCCTGACATTTAGTTACCTTCATTTTGACTTCTATATGATTTCATTCTTATTTGGTCTGCTAAGCTTACAAGGGAGTGAGTGTCTCTCTTGGTCCATTCTCATGAATTACAGCTTTCTAATACATTATCCAGTACTTTTTATCCTTGAGAAATTTGTGTCCAGTTCCTACAGTTAGAGTCTAAACGGGTACAATTTAGGTTCCAATGGGAACGCCCAAGGACTGAGTCAGCACATTCACAGCACTTGTCAATGGCAGACGTTGCAAAATGATCCCACGTGCTTTCCTGCGTGTTTGAGGAGGGCCTTGAAGTCCTCGACACTAAGCTGCAATTTACTACCACTGTAAGAACATTTTTTATTCTTGTGCTGGAACTTGCTCCTTAAGTCTCAGATGCTGCCTTCTTTTCGGCCATTTGCCTCATTCTCAGAAAAGTAATGTGACTGGTTTGAGGATGCAGTGGGATGAATCTTTTTGCTGTATTAATTACAACTATAATTAATTACAGTTAGCCAATAGTCTTCTCCCAAGTAGCTTTCTCACTTCCCAGAAAATCTCCCTTTGCTATCAGTGTAAGGCCTCCGAAGAGCCTATCTGCATTTCTAGAAAATGGAGAGGGGGCGCCTGGGTGACTGGGTCAGTTAAGTGTCCGACTTCAGCTCAGGCCATGATATCACAGCCATGATCTCATGGTTCGTGGGTTCAAACCCTGTGTTGGGCTCTGCACTGCCAGCTCAAAACCTGGAGCGTGCTTTGGATTCTGTCTCCCTCTCTGTCCCTCCCCCACTTGTGCTTGCATTCTCTCTCAAAAATTAAATAAAAAGGAAAAAAATGGGAGATAACAAGTAGGATTATTTATTGCCTCCTGGTTTCTGCTTAATCTATAATTTGTTGATTAAAAGGAAACTAGAAGAGATTTATAAATAAAATACTATATATAGGGTTGCCTATGTGGCTCAGTCTGTTTAGGGTCTGGTTCTTGATTTTGTCTTAGGTTATGATCTCATGGTTGTTAGATTGAGCCCCGAGTGTGGCTCCACTCTGGGTGTGGAGCCTGCTTAAGATTCTCTTTCTCCCTTTCCTTCTGCTCTGTGCACATGTGCTCTCAAAAAAAGTAAATAGGGGCGCCTGGGTGGCTTGGTTGGTTAAGCGTCTGACTTTGGCTCAGGTCGTGATCTTGCAGTTCACCAGTTTGAGCCCCACATTGACAGCTCAGAGCCTGGAGCCTGCTTTGGATTCTCTGTCTCCCTCTCTTTTGGATTCTCTGTCTCCCACTCTCTGCCCCTCCCATGTTCAGGCTCTCTGTCTCTCAATAATAAATAAGTGTAAAAAAAGTTTTAATAAAAATATATATAAAAGCTTGTGGGATACAGCTAAAGTGCTTATAGAGATTTATAGTCTTTTTTTTTTTTAAGTTTATTGAGAGGGAGAGAGAGGGAGCATGAGTTGGGAGGGGCAGAGAGAGAATCCCGAGAAGGCTCCACACTCAGCAAGGAACCTGACATGGGGCTGGATCCCACAAACCGTGAGATCATGACCTGAGCTGAAATCAAGTCAGATGCTCACCTGACTGAGCCACCCAGGTGCCCTGAGATATATGGTCTTCAATGCTATTGAAAGCCTGAAAAATTGGTGAGCTAAGATAGAAGTAAAATTCCCTTCCAAAAGAAGGGAAGAAAGGAGTATAAATTTAAAGACAAAACCTACCATAGAAAATTGAAAAATTTATAATGGATACAATTAACAATGCCAAAAGTTGTTTTTGAAAATACAAATAGGGGTGCCTGGGTGGCTCACTCGGTTAAGCGTCTGGCTTCGGCTCAGGTCAGTTTGTGGGTTCGAGCCCCACGTCGGGCTCTGTGCTGACAGCCAGCTCAGAGCCTGGAGCCTGTTTCAGATTCTATATCTCCTTCTCTCTCTGACCCTCCCCTGCTTGCACTGTCTCTCTCTGTCTCTCAAAAATAAATAAAAAACATAAAAAAAAGAAAATGCAAATAAAATTCATAAGCCAAATAAGCCTTAGGAAGAATCATCTAGATAGAAAAAAAAAAATTCATGTATGAGACAAGGAAACCCAATCTTGCTCATGAACAGATGAAGAAAATCCCAAACAAAATATTAGTAAACCAAAGCCAGTAACATAAAAACCTCAAGGCCAAGTTGAGATTATTTCAGCAAGACTAGGTTGATTTAAGAACAGTGTAGTCACCATACTCACCCAATGAAGAAAAATCAGTTATCTCCAGAGAAGAAAAATTTTGATAAAATTCAGTGTTAAATGTTTAAAAGCTTCTTAGAAAAATAAATGCGTCTTAGGAACCTAGGAATAGGAGCTTCCTTCACATAAGAGTGTATATCTATCAAGTTATAGTAAACATTCTAAAGTTGCTATGGATTAGAAACTTTATGTCCCCCCGAGATTCATGTTGAAGCCTAACCCCTAATGTGATGGTATCTGGAAGCAGGGTCGGGGTGGGGGGGCCTTTGGGAGGTGATTAGGTCGTGAAGGCGGAACCCTCGAGTGGGATTAGTGTCCTTGGCAGAGAGAGGAGCTCTGCCATGAGAGGATCCGGCAAGAAGGCTGCAACCAGGGCAGGAAGTGGGCCCTCACCAGGTCCTGGATCTGCCACTGCCTGGATAATGGACTCAGGAGCCAGCCAGAGGTCTACATTGTTTAAGCCACCCAGTCTGTGGGATTTCTGTTAGGGCAGCCCAACTAAGACGATAGGGAAATGCTTAAAGCATTTTCATGAAAAACGGAATAAGACATTACTTCAAAACTGAAAATCGAGGTGCCTGGGTGACTCAAGTCAGTTAAGCATCTGACTCTTGATTTCGGCTCAGGTCATGGTCTCACGGTTCTGGGGATCAAGCCCCCTGTCTGGCTCTGCGTTGGGTGTGGAGCCTGCTTGGGATTCTCTCCCTCTCTCTACTCCTACCCCACTCACACATGTGTGCATCAGCACCCTCTCTCAAAATAAACTTAAAAAAATAAAAGCCCTGAAAATCCAAAATTAATCTACAAATGAATCTTTAGAATTAAATAAATTTAGAAAGGTTGCTGAACGCAAGGTCAATATAGAAAAGTCTGCTGTTTTACTATTATTTTTATTTCCAGTGGCTTCAAAGTAAGTATCAAACACTTTAAGACTAAATTCTAAAAAATTATGTTAACTACACTGAAAACCCCCAATTACTGAGAAACTAAATGGGGAAATACACCAGAAACAGGTAAAATCATCTTTCACATTCAATCCTCCCAAACTGATCTGTAGATGTGATGCAATTCCAGTAAAATCCCAACTGAAGTTTTTTGAATTGGTGATGGCTTTTTGAGGGTCTTAAACTGATTGTAAACTGTACATGCAAATGCAAAGGATCAGAATAGACAAAATACTCCTGGAGAGAAAAAAGTGGAAGAATTTACAATTCCAACTTCAAGAATATGATAACACAACGTGTACTGGCATAAGGATGACCAGCAAGGTTAGGGGGAATATAAACAGGCAGAGACCTATACATTGGACACGATTTGTCACAAAAGTAGCATATAACAGCATAGGTAGCAATGCTCATCAACAGTAGTATAAATGATGGTATATTCTTTTTTTTTAAACATATTCATTTTTGGAGACAGAGACAGAGCATGAGTCAGGGAGGAGTAGAGGGAGAGGGAGACACAGAATCCGAAGCAGGCTCCAGGCTCCAAGCCGGCAGCACAGAGCCTGATGCGGGACTTGAACTCAAGGACAATGAGATCATGACCTGAGCCGAAGTCAGACGCTCAACTGACTGAGCCACCCAGGAGCCCCAATAAATTATGGTATATTCTTACAATGAAAATGGGTTTCAACTAGATGGAGTAACATGGATGCATCTTGATAACATATTCAATTTATATTAAGTTCAAAAACAGATGCCTGGGGCGCCTGGATGGCCCAGTCGGTTAAACATCTGGCTTCTGCCTTCGGCTCAGGTCATGATCTCACGGTTCGTGGGTTTGAGCCCTGCATCGGGCTCTGTGCTGACAGCCAAGTCAGAGCCTGGAGCCTGCTTTGGATTCTGTGTCTCCCTCTCTCTCTGACCCTCCCCTGCTCGTGCTGTCTCTCTCTGTCTCTCAAAAATAAATTAAAAAAAAATATATTAAAAAAAAACCCAGATGCTTGTTTTAGGCATCAAAAGGTAGTTGCATTTGAGGAAAATGACGATTAAAGAGAACATAAGGAAGACTTTTAGGCAGCTGGCAGTGTTTTTGGCCTGGGGAGGAATTATGAAGGTGTTGATAACGGAAATGTCCATTTTAGATTTACAGGAAAACTGCAAAGAGAATTCCCATATACCCCACTCCTAGACTCCTCTATTACCCACATTTTACCTTAGTATATTGGTCACAATTAACATACCAGTGAGCCAATACTGACACATTAACTAAGGCATACCTCATTCAGATTTATTTTTACCTGATGTCTTCTGTTCCAGGACCCTACGTTACATTTAGCGGTCATGTCTCCTTGGCTCTGATAATTTCTCAGACTTTCCTTGCTTGTTTCTTGAAGCTTTTATTTTTTAGAGCAGTTCTAAGTTCACAGCAAAGTTAAGAGGAAGCAGAGATTTCCCACACAAACCCTTTCCCCCTCACATGCACGGCCCCCACTACCCCTGGGACACTTGTTGCACCTGATGAACCTACATTGACAAGTTCGGATTTCTACTCTTGGTGTGTCTGTTCTAAGGGTCTGAGATGGACCCGTTGGAGCACCCCGCACAGCAGTTTCCCTGCCCTCACAGTCCTGTGCTCCACCCATTTACCGTCTCCACAGTTTTGCCTTTTGCAGAACATCGTATAGTGGGGATCATACATGCCGGAACTCCCTCACACCGGCTTCTCTCAGTAATACTCATTGAGGCTTCCTCTGTGCCTTTGCGGCTGACACCTGGGCTGCCAGAAGCATCAGGTTTTTGTGTGGATGTGTTTTCAGTGATTGGTTTTCATACTCGAGGAGCATGTACTATTTTTATAACCACAAAAATAATTTGGAAAAGAATATCAATACATTTGATTGTATAAAAGAATAGACAAAGAACATTGAGAAGAATTTTAATTGATTCATCACAAAAGCACTGAGCAAGCAAAATAATGTTAATAAACATTTTTAAATAAAATATTTAAAACAAAAACAGCAGTGCAGAAAACAGCATTAAAATGTTTGCAAAATTACACACATCTTAACACTTCCACATTCCTTCTGGAATCCAGGCTTTACAATTTTGGAAACATGTTAGCTTAGAGGCAAATAAAAGGATGCAAGTGAACAGATTCTAGAGAGTTACAACCTGAAAAACTACCTCCCGAGGGCCTTACCACCAGACAGCAGGTAAATGACATTTAGAATCAAAACAATAGGAATAATTCTTTGCTCCTCAAGGAAAGTATCCAAGAATTATAGAAAATGTGTGCGTACGGAGGTGTATTTACATATGTCATCATGAGTTCTCTGGCCTGGACAGATTTATTTACTAACTTCAGTTACATTACTGTGTAATGAATATTACTATTCATTTGGTTTTCCAGATGTCTCAGAACAAGATGTATTTTAAACATGCAAAAATATTAAAAATGTAACCATATGAATCAGCTAAATGAAATGGGTGTCTGTTTTGTTAATGACATTGATGCCCAGTAAAAGTGTACAAAGGATCAGTACAATTAGCACATTCACACCGAAATTAATGAAATGACAATAGTGCAATTATGGTTAATTGAATCTGATGACAGGTATGTCTTGTTATGATTTTCAGAAAGATTAACATTAAGCTACAGAATTCTGTTCTCTATCAAAGGATATGGAAATCTTATTCTTTGCCATAAAGATGGCAAAGCCATATTAAAAATTAAAAATTCAAAACACTTTTTCAAACTCAGTTGCTAAAGCCAATACCTATAAAAGTAAAAGTTCTGTGCACAGAAACGCACGGATTGGGCATGAGAATTATTTGCCGGTCTTTAAATGTTATTTGTTTCCGACTGGGCACGAGGGAATCCCTGTGCCCCAGGGTGCTCCTCAGAGAGAGGGGGTCCCGTTTCTGTGGAAGCCGCCTTGCTTCATCAATGTTTTTATGAAGGAGGCATGGCATTTTCCAGTTACAGCTTTAAAGTTTCATAATTAAGGATTCCAGTGCTGGTCAGTATATATTATCCAAGACTTTTCCTTTTTTTGAGTCCCCAGATACTTTTCAACATATTTATCCCTCACTTTTCAATTCATAAGAAATAAAATACAGGTTTATATGTATATATGTGTGTGTCTTAGTAGAACTGTTCTATAGTAGAGATTGGCTTTAACTATTAAAATTATATACAAGGAAATTAGGGGTGTTGCAGTATTTGGTTGCAAATAACTTGCCATCTGGTGTTGGGTCAGAAAATGCGATTTCATCAGTCCTGAGAAAACAGCCAAACATGAAGCAATTCCTAAACAAGAGGAAAAGACAATTTAACAATGGAACCAATTTAAAATTCTGATTACATATTAGCATACTTATTTAAAAGTAATCCAAATATAAAATTTAAATCTCTTTAAGTACTGTTTTTTAAAAGTTTATTTATTTATTTTGAAAGAGAAAGAAAGAGAGAAAGAGAATAAGTGCAAGAGGGTCAGAGAGAGAGGGAGGGAAAAAGAATCCCAAGCAGACTCCACACTGTTAGCACAGAGCCTGATGTGGGGCTCAAACTCACAAACCAGGAGATCATGACTTGATCCAAAACCAAGAATCTGATGCTTAACAAACTGTGCCACCCAGGCGCTTCTCTTTAAGTACTCTTGATTTGGGGCACCTGGGTGGCTCAGTCGGTTAAGCATCCGACTTTGGCTCAGGTCACGATCTCACGGTTCATGGGTTCAAGCCCCATGTTGGGCTCTCTGCTTGCTGACAACTAGCTCACAGCCTGGAGCCTGCTTCTGATTCTGTGTCTCCCTCTCTCTCTCTGACCCTCCCCTGCTTGCACTGTCTCTCTCTGTCTCTCAAAAATAAAAAAAAGCATAAAAAAGTTTTTTTAAAGTACTCTTGATTAAAATAAAAATTTTATTAAGTGACAAAATTATTTAATATCTTAGATTTTAGAGATAGAAGTCTAATGATACCATTTCATAAACAAGAAAACTGAGGTCCTGAAAAAATGCGGAGAGGCAAAAGGAACTATAAAAATGTACCTAGATCAGATACGTCAACAAGCAAGAAGTCAGTCAGATCGCTAACAGTTTAGTGAGTATGAAGTGGTATCTCATCATGGATTTGGATTGTGAATCCTTGATAGCAGCCGTAGGTGTTTCTTCTTAGGAGAACTGTGTATTGAAATCCTCTGCCTGTTTTTAACTGGGCCATTTGTCTTTTTACTGCTGTTTAGCAGGAGCTCTTTTATATATATGGATATGACAGACTCTTATTAGATGAATGATTTGCAAATATTTTCTCGTATCTAGGTGACTCCAGGTAATCAACAGTAATGAGCAACTAATAGGAGATAATATTTCTAATTACAAGCCACAGTTAATTAAAACCAAAAAAATCACCATCAACAATTTAAACCAACAACTATTCTCTTCTCCTCAACCACACCACACACTCAGAGCTTTAAGGAGGCAAAAACTAACCTGCATTTGACCACAACTCTCCTGACCCAGCTCAAACCAAGATTAAAATAAATGAAATGGTGACAAGAATTCAACAGAACTGAGGGATATTCTATAAAATAACTAGTCAGTACTCTTCAGATTGTTCAGTGCCATAAAAGACAAAAAATTAAAGCGAAGGAAAATTCAGACAAAAGAAGCTAGGACACTACATGCAATGTGATCTGGAAAGGAAAACAAAATGTGATGAAGGACGTGGACTGACAAAACTGACATATGGACCATTCATTAGAGGAAAGCATTGTATCACCACTATATACCTTGTATTTGATAACCCAAATATGCTTATGTGAGGAAAGATCTTTGGACTCGAGAAATACACACTGAAGCATGAGGGGCTACAGGGGCAGAATATACATAACTTGCTTTTAAGTAATTCAGGAAGAAAGTGTTAAACCTTGATGAATCTGGGCAAAGGCAAATAAGGGCTTCTTTTTAATATTCTTGCTACTCTTTTATAGTTTTTTTAATGTATATTTTTGAGGAGGGGAGAGAGAGAGAGAGAGAGAGAGAGAGAGAGAGAGAGAGAGAGAGAGAGAAGAGACAAAGTGCGAGCAGGGGAGGGGCAGAGAGAAAGGAATACACAGAATCTGAAGCAGGCTCCAGGCTCTGAGGTGTCAGCACAGAGCCCGATGTGGGGCTCAAACTCCCCAACCATGAGATCATGACCCGAGCCAAAGCTGGACACTTAACCGACTGAGTCACCCAGGCACCCCATAGGTTTGTAATTACTTTATGATTCTGTGTCTCCTTCTCTCTCCGTCCCTCTCCTGCTTACACTTTGTCGCTCTCAAAAATAAACATTAAAAAAAAAGAGGTATTTCAAAATGAACTATCAAATACAAATTTTTATAGACACTACTCACCACTCCCCTCTATAAGGTATGTGCTGGTGACAAGGACTGTGGCCCAACACTGGATCCCACAGTGGTGCTGGGTGTTCTTTCCCAAAAAGTGTATAGGACTCAAAAGGCTAGAATATCACTCCTCAAAGTACGGTCACTAGATTATAAGTATAGAGGTCAGGAGAATAAGTGTTGTGAAATGAAACTCATCCATCCAACCTAGATCAGGTACATTAACAAATAAGTCACATTGCTAACAATTTAGTGAGTATGAAGTGGTACCTCACCACAGTTCTGCAAATCCTTGATAGCAGCCATCGTATTTCTTCTTTGGAGAACTGCCTATTGAAATCCTTTGCCCATCTTTAATTGGGCTATTTGTCTTTTTACTGCTGTGTAGTAAGGTCTTTTATATATACTGGATATACTAGACCTTTATTAGATGAATTTCTCCCATTTTGTGGGTTGCCTGCCTAATTCACTTTTACATTGGGTTAGACTTATGAGTTATAATAAGTCTTCACTAATTACTTAGTCACACACTAGTCAATGAACAAATGTACAATTTCTGCAGTTTTTTTAAGCCTATATTTTGTTTGCATAAATTATACTTATTGCAATGTTAATTTCACATCTGCGGATTAAATATGGACTTATATTTTCCATTTTTTATTTTGTTTTCCTATTTCATTTTCTAGCAATCATCTTCATTTTATGAAAGTGTTGTTCTGCAATTAAACTAGTCTTTCACCACTGGTGGCTTAATAAGCACTGCGCCACGATGTTTCACTCTTGGAGTGTCATGCCCTAAAGTGAGCACACCTAGTGTGTGTGTGTGTGTGTGTGTGTGTGTGTGTGTGTGTGTGTGTGTGTGTGATGCCCTAAAGTGAGCACACCTTGTGTGTGTGTGTGTGTGTGTGTGTGTGTGTGTGTTCCAGTGCTGATGCTTGCCTTAGCCTGACTTCCGCAGTATTTAAACAGAAGTGTCTTCACAATATCATTCCCTTTGATTCATGAGCCAGGAAAGGTTTTGGGAAAGCTAACCTGGGTCTAGATCCATTTTATTTTATTCCTTACCTGAGAGTATCTACCAGTCGTCTTGCAATGCGCTTTCTTCGTTTCAGTCTGAAGACCCAGATTCTACTTATTCCACAGACTGCTGGCTCTGGGACATCTGAACATTGCCAAGCCCGATGACCTTCTTTAGAGCTTGGGGATTCGGGACCCGTCGGTTCCGACAGGACGCGGAAGGCCTGCAGCGATACACAGACACATCGGGAGCTAACAGTACAGTTGAGTTCACATTTCTTTGTAAGAACCATTCCTTGAACAAGACTTAAGTATCTAAAATTAATCTTATTACCTTCACAAAAAATGTTAAAATTCTGGATTTTTGTCCTTTTATAGTTACACAATGCATGGGGGCACCTCGGTGACCCAGTTGGTTAAACATCCAACTCTTGATTTTGGTTCAGGTCATGAGATCAGGCCCTGCACTGGGCTCTGTGCTGTCAGTGCAGAACCTGCGTAGGACTCTCTCTCCCTCTCTCTGCCCCTCCCCTATGTGCCAGTACGCACTCTCTCCCTCTGAAAATAAATAAATATGGTCACACAATGCTTAAAAAAATACTGGTGTTGAGATATTCCCACATTCTGGTGGATTACATACCATCATGAAACTTCCTTCTTCTATTGATTAAAAAAATGACAACACTAAAGAAGATTTTTGCATATTAACTATGAAATTTGGGTGATATTTAGGGATCTTTAAAATTCTTCTTTTTTAAAAAATTTTTGTTTTTATTTATTTTTGAGAGAGAGACAGTGAGAGGCAGGGAGGGGCAGAGAGAAAGAGAGAGATACACAGAATCTGAAACTCCAGGCACTGAGCTGTCAGCACATAGCCCGATGCGGGGCTCGAACTCATGAACTGTGAGATCATGACCTGAGCCAAAGTCTGACACTTAACCGACTGAGCCACCCAGGCGCCCCTAAAATTTTTCTATTTTGAAAAAATCATAGATCTACAGGAAGCTGAAAAATAGTACAGAGGATCCATGTATCCCTCACCTGGCTTCCTCCAGTGGTTACAGTCTATGGGCGCAGTGTAATACCAAACCAAGGGATTAACACGGCGTGTCTGCATACAGACCCAGGTCACGGAAAACTGATCACACCTGTATCCATAGCAGCACACAGAGCTACGGGAGCATCTCAAGGACCTTTCTCTTGCTCTCTCTGTATAATGATGCCCACCTTTCCCCTCCACCAGCTCTAAGCCCTGGCAACCTCAATCTGTCCTCTAACTCTATAATTCTGTTATTTTGAGGATGTCAAATAAATGGCAGCATACATCATATGACCTTTTGAAACTGGCTTTTTTTTCCCCACTAGTACAAAGCCCTTGACATCTGTCTGAGTTGCTGCATACATCAACAGTTTGGTCCTTTTTATTGCTAATTAATCTTCCACTGCATGGACATAGCAGTTTGTGTAATCATTTACCTGCTGAAGAACAGTATGTTTCCATGCTTTGACTACTACCAAAACAGCTGCCATAAACTTTCAGATATGGGCTTTGATGGAGAGTAAGTTTTTGTTTCTCTGGGAGAAATAACCAGGAGTAGCATTTCTGGGTCATATGATAAATGTAGGACTAGTTTTTTAAGAAAGTGCCTAACATTTTGCAGTCATAACATTTTATGTTCCCCCCAACAATGTCTAAAAGATCTAGTTTCCTTGCATCCTTGCCAGCATTTGGTATTGTCACTTTTTTTTTTTTTTAAGAGAAAGAGGGAGAGAAAGAATCTTAAGCAGGCTCCACACTCAGCATGGAGCCCAATATGGGGCTTGATCCCACGACTCTGAGATCATGACCAGGTTTCTCATCACTATTTTTTAATATAGCTGCTCTGATAGGTGAGTACTTCAGTTTTAACCACCATCAGGAAAACTTTGCTTTTGAAATAAGAAAAAGTAGAAGAGAATATATGTTATTTGGCTATATTTGCTTATTATCACTACATAGTCTACTTCTTTAGAATAAAAGGCTAAATTGGTCACTAATAAAAACCAGCTGCTTTTCTCTCCAAGTTCTGATATTATGTGTGTGTATGTATATATTATATATGTCTGTGTATGTATATACATTATATATGGATACATATATATGATGAAGAAAAAGAAAATAAAGAATAGTAAGATAGTAGAAATGAGGGAGAAAGGGAGCCACTTATACAATGGTAAAAAATTTATGCTAGCGTCATTCTCAGATGTATTGAGAAATCAAATATTTTTAAAAGGAAAGAGACCTAAGTATGGGATACTATAAAGTCAGGTAAAAAGAAAACCTTTGAACTATAATTTTCCTTAACTAAAGATTATACTAAAAGCCCCTTGAAGACAAAATCTCAAAAAAATCTCAAAAAGTTGACAACCTTTTTCTGTAAAGGGCCAAGTTATAAATATTTTAGGTTCACTGGGCCATGTGATCTCTGTTATACTTCTGTTACAAAAACAACCACAGATAATATGGAAATAAATAAACATTAGCTCAGTTCCAATAAAACTTTATAAAATCAGTGGTGGGCCACACTTGGCCCACAAGCTGCAGTTGGCCAACTCCTCTTCCAGAACATTGCTCATACTACCTAAAACAGATTCTAATTAAGAAGACAAAAATTATTTTGCCAAATATACTAACGTGCACTAAGCCACATCTTCAATATCTGGGCTCTACAGATTTGCTTATTTAAAATCACTAGTTCAGGTGTGGAAATGAGTATCTAAATATAGGACTGGCTTACCCTGCTTTTATATAGGGCAAAATACCAAATATTATAGAAATAAATGACTCCAATTATCCACATGGTCAAGGATACTGTAGCAGGGAAAAATGTCATCAATGGTAGCACTTTTAAAAATATTTTTTAAAGTTTATTTTTTTATTTTAAGAGACGGAGAGCATGAACAAGGGAGGGGCAGAGAGAGGAGAGACAGAATCCCAAGGAGGCTCCGCACTGTCAGTGCAGAGCCTGATGTGGGGCTTGAACTCACAAACTGCAAGATCATGACCTGAGCTGAAACCAAGAGTTGGACACTTAGCCAACTGAGTCACCCAGGTGCCCCATCAATGGTAGCATTCTTAAATGCTTATTGAAGACTTCACCCTACTTTATTTTGCTCACACATTATGCTAATAATTAAAAGACATATACCACACCTGTTTGATGGGCTCTGCAATTAAACACCCAACTACTCTCTTTTCATCAGATATGAAGAGAAGAGTCTTGGTTTTGTTCGGACATCTGGGAACAACTTGGTGGAAGCCCAATTCATTATCGACAAGTTCTTGGACATCTTCTACCTAATGATGTTAAAAACCAAGAGAGATTAATTTTTTTAAAAAGAACAGAAACTACATATACATTCATGAACACAAAATTGATGGTTACTATTATTTTAGCCTCTGCTACCTCTGTTTCCTAAATTTACACACACCCCATTATTTCACTACTGATGCATGTATCTGCCACTCTGAAAACAGAGTTTGAAAAACCTATTTTAAAGGGCACTTTCAGCAGAAAGAAATGCAGATGCCAAGGGGAGGCAGGGGTGGGAAGTGCCAAAGCACGTCTTGTTTCAGCTTTACTCAGTGTTCACTGAGTACATCCAGCCCACGAACTGGGCAATAACAACATAAGAGATACTCTGGGAGCACTGAATGCTCAATGTTGAAAAATTCAGTTTCTCTTTCACAAGTGAAGATGAAGGTAAAAGATAAGCAATAGAGCCTCATCCGTTCTCTTAAATCTCTATCACTGTGTCTTGTAATTCTAAATTTACTCTTACATAAACCACTATGAAATTCACCCTTGCATGAGCACCAGAGTGGATTAGCTATCACAAAGGGGTTTTACACTTCAACATGGGTTGATTTCTTGGTGGGAGGGGAAAGAGGGCGTAGAACAAGGATTAAAAAACTTGGTTTTAAAAGAATTAAAAAGCTAGGTTCCATACCTTTCTGATAGCATAACTGGGATCATGTGGCAGGACCAACAAAATTTTCCCATCCCAAAACTGTGCTACTATACGTTCCTTTTTCCAGCCCTGACGAAAGAAAAAAAGGTCACAGTTTAATTTGTAGAGTAACAAAACAAAACAAAAACCAAACACATCCATATAAAACCATTAAATAATTTGGTCTGGAGAGAACAAAAAGATGAACAATGAATGATGTGGAAAAGAACGAAATCTGACTAAAGGAATGTGGGAAGGGAAATAAAAGATGCCTGTCTTCCAGAGGCTGACATCCTATGTGCTGGGAGGCATGTATATAATCTACTATAAAATAATGTGAAGTCAATTAAGAGCCTTCATAGGAATATAGAGAAAAAATGATGAATTATTAAGAATGAGAAGGTAGAAGAGGGCTAGGATAAGCAGAGTTTTAATAAACCACACTAAAAATATTATAGGGAAAAAAAGAAATGCATTTGAATAGCAGGTAGGACATAAAGGACAACAGGATGCATCCAACT
This sequence comes from Suricata suricatta, assembly GCF_006229205.1. NCBI lineage: Eukaryota > Metazoa > Chordata > Mammalia > Carnivora > Herpestidae > Suricata > Suricata suricatta. The sequence goes on along the minus strand of NC_043700.1, from coordinate 46,722,937 downwards.
AGAAAGGTGCTTGATAAGGAGGTGGAACCTCTTCTTTCAGAAGAGAAAAAGCCTGGAGAAGTCATAGAAAAGCTGCTTTTCTAACCTTATCTACACAGAAGACACTAAAGTGAGGAGGCATGGAGAAGTGGGGTCTCCTCCTCGAATCTTTGAGTTTTCTATCTTAGTTGTTCAGCTCCACTCAACAGGCTAGAGTTAAGGATGAAGGGTGTTTGCTCAACCTAGAACAACACTTAACATCAGGAAAGAAAGCTTGATATGGCACTTTTATTAAAAGTTAGCCTTTAGGGGCACGGGGGTGGTTCAGTCAGTTAAGCCTCCGACTTTGGCTCAGGTCATGATCTTGCAATTCATGGGTTCAAGCCCCTTGTTGGGCTCTGTGCTGACAGCTCAGAGGCTGGAGTTTGCTTCAGATTCTGTGTCTCCCTCTCTTTCACCCTTCCCCTGATCACACCCTGTCTCTCTCTCAAAAATAAACGTTAAAAAAAGGGTTTTTTTTTTCAAGTTAGCTTTTAAATACCACCAGCCTCAAATATTAAAACAACAAAACTGTAGATGACATTTAAGGATATATAGATCTTCCAATATTTAAGCAAAAGAAATGTATCTTTTAAAGCAGTTTTACTTTGAGAACAAACTGAAAGACTATTTTTAACTTACTGTATATCTGATCCCCTCCAGAAATCGGTGGTGATGCTGGACGTGCTGCATTTGATCCTCAGGGCTGGACGCAGTGTAGATCATGCCACAGGACTTACACATGGTGGCTCCAAAATGTTTCTGACCTGCGTCCTGTAATTGGGAAAAGAAACAGAAAAAGTCCATCTAAACATATCACAAATAGCTCTATATTTAGTTCACGTAACCATTCATTCAAATTTCTCCCTGTTTCTCTTTTATGCTGGCCCAAGTAAAATACTAAATGAATGTCTGGTTGCTATGTCTCTTCCCCCACCTCCTAAACAAAATGGAAAGAGAAGAGACCTAAAAATGCAATAAACTGATGGCGTAAAAAAAAAAAAAAATCAAGATTTTTTGGCTTGACTCATAGTTCTAAGAAGGAATCAGATTAAATCACAATGATAATGGCTAAGATGAACAACAGAGCACCTTTATTAAGCTCTTCAGTGAGAGACCTGAAAAAGCCTTATTTCAAAGAGGGAGGGCAAAAATCTCAGGACCTATATATTCATTATATAGTATTTTTCCTTAAGTGATTAGGAACACTAAAATTCTCTGCTCCAAAAGTTGATAAGAAAAAAATATAACACATAATAAAAGTTCAGAAAAAGCACAAATAAATTCATGAATATGGAAAAGGCAGGAATATTCAATGTCATGGCTTAGTAACTTCCATTCTATCTCATAACACATTGACTAATCCCACTGAAAATACCAAGTTCTGAATGAATGCAGCGGCTGGGAAACATTTTCTACAAAGGGCCAGACAGTAAATATTTTAGGCTTTTTTGGTCACATATGCTTCCCTTTTTCTTTTTTTTAAGTCCTTACAGGCCACAGTTCAGATTTGGTCCATGGCCATCATTTGCCAAATCCAGGACTCATAAAATGTACCTATTCTCATTAAAATTTTGTTGATCAAAGGATCCTGGGTGGCTCAGTTGGTTAAGTATCTGACTCTTGATTTCATCTCAGGTCATGATTCTCACGGTTCATGGGATCGAGCTCCATATGGGGCTCTGCGCTGACAGCATGGTACCTGCTTGGGCTTCTGTCTCTCTCTCTCTCCCCCCTCCCTTGCTCTCGTGCATAATCTAAATAAATAAATAAATAAATATCCTTATCCAGGGACAACTCATTCATCAGCATTCAACTAAATTACTAGCACTGCCCAACACTATCAGTTTGCACATCTACTTGAGTAGTTTTAAATGCTACCACTACAACAAAGCTGGCATACACACAACTCAGAATGTCTACAACCATGTTAACTATGCTAAGACAACATGTGTGACCTCATGTTCTACTTTTGACAGGCACATACAGGAGGAGTTTTGTTTTATATTTACTCACAATGATGAGCTGGTCTTTTGTTTCTTTATTTGTATCTCTAGTATTAGTACTTTTCTGTGTATTGATCTGTTTCAAGATGTTAGCAGATATGATGGATCCCACAGAGGACTGTTCTTCAATTAAAGATCTTTGAAATAAAAGTTAATAAACATTATTTAATAAATTACAATGTCTGAGAAATTATGATGAAAACAGATATGTACATAACATTTGCAGAGCACCCAGCAATTCTTAATGCTTTCCATTGGCAATAACTTAATGAAGCAATAGGGCTCAGGACAATGCAAAACCAGAGGCCCACTCAGAGAGGATCAGTAATTTACTCAAGCTAACTAATAAAGAATAGCAGTTGACTTCACTCTTAAAAACTGATTTTCCTTTTTTTTTTTTTTTTGCTTTTCTGAATTCTAGGACAATGGTTACCCATGTGAGCTAAAGAAATTCCTGTAACACCACGCAAATATGAAGATTCTGTTCTTGAATCTCACAGTTCCGCAGGAAGCCAGCTACCAGCATATTGTATCCAATGACTCTTCACTCGGGCAGTGACTGAGGCTACTTGTCCTCACACCTAAAGCACCACCCCACTATTTTCAAATACTTAGCAAAAAATATTTTGGCTGGATAGATATTATTGAGGCAACCTGCTGCCAGCAGGAAAGAATGTAGGGACTGGCCTTAAGAGGTGGTGAACTGGAGGCTCTCAGGCCAAATACAGCTCGCAGGTATGTTCTGATTGGCTTACAGTGTTTAAAACTGTGGATTAGTGTGGGGAGCGGCAAAGACTCAGCTGCTTGGCCATTTGCTAGCCGGATTTGTCACTCCCCGAGGGGAGCCGCTCCCCACAGATTAGCTACCAATATTTTAAAGTCTAGAGATCTCACTTAAAAATGTGTATTTCCAATATTGCAAGAGACTCTGTAAGATCACCAGACCACTATTTCTTCAAAGAATGTAACTAACACAGCACACGCTCTTTTATTTGAGGTCTGCATTCTCCATTTGGGTCCAGTCTCCACCCAATTTATGTAGGCTCTGAGTTTGTAACCCATATCTTATAATGAAAGGATCTTTGTTTTCCAAGGACCAAAGGAATAAAAATCTGTGGAAAGCTAAGATAAAAGAAAATAGGCAAGGAAAAAACCCAGGTGCCCATAACAAGAGATTCAGAGAAAACTGACAGGAAGAAAAAACACTAGAAAAAAAGTGTCCAGTGCTTTAAACTAAGCCAAACTATTCTGTCATCATTTGACTAGAAGATGGTCTTTCAAACTGATTTGAGAGCATTGTGATAAGAAATTTAAGGGCACCTGGGTGGCTCAGTCAGTTGAGTATCTGACTTCAGCTCAGGTCATGATCTCACAGTTCATGGGTTCGAGCCCCACATCAGGGTCTGTGCTGACAGCTCAGAGCCTGGAGCCTGCTTCAGATTCTGTGTGTCTCTCTCTCTTCCCCTCCCCTGCTCACACTCTGCCTCTCTCTCAAAGAATGAATAAACATTTAAGAAAATAATAATTAATTTTACATTATGACCAATATAGATACATATATAAAACTAAAACCAGAAAGCTTCACTCGATAACTTACTTAATAACTAACTGTGAGAGATGCATTATTCCATTTAAAAAAATGCTGGACATAACACTCTTAAACCGCTTTGACAAACCACTAATGGTACATGCCCATAATCTAAAACACACTCTCTAGGCTGCTTGACTCCTGCCATTTATACAACCTTTGCCGAGTCACTCAGCAATTCCTCTCCCTGCATGTCGGACCACAATCTCTTTATGTCTATCTTAGCAATTTTGACACTGTATTATAATGCCCGTCCTCCTCTAACCATAACTTCCATGATAGGACCATGTGTTATTTATCTTCACATCTCCAAAACTCAGTAGGGTTCAATACCATGTACACTCTATAAGTGTTCCGAATGAGTGAATAAACAGAAAATGAATGTGAAAAAATAAACCTGGAGAATCTGTAACCTACCTAAAGTAAAAATCATAGATCAAACCACAAGGCATTGATATGCTCTGACCTTTTGGGTCCTACATAAAGAGAAATTTCAAATATTCCAACCAAGAGTATTCTAGTATCTCCTTAGGCTAGGTTAATTAGTTTATACACTTTTATCAGCTAATTGTGGTAGGTTTCAATCCTCAATAAACAGTCATGAAAGAAGACATGTGAAAAAACAGAAAGGTGCAAAAAACTAGGAACACGACCTTTAAAGAGGGAATTTTGCCCACCCAACCCAGAAGTGATTTAAGGTGAGGTGCCCTAAAAGTAGAACTCATCTAGGAAGTTCCTTGCTCAGTACCTCTAGTTATTTATCATCAAGTGGGGACAGAAGAACCAAAAACACTTAGGACGATGTTAAGACCATAAGATACTTCTTTTCCAGAGCTTTCCAGCCTATATCATGCTTATACCCACCCATGCTTGCCCCCTTCCCAGTCTTAGCTTTGACTAGGATAGCGGTGGCTTCGGCTGGGATTTCTAACAGTACTGGACTGCTAGAAATTACTCACTCCTCTGGCCAGTTTCCTAGTCTATAAAATGGGTAATCCTGGTACCTACATCATGAGGTTGTAAATGCTCATTAAACTTGAACTATTCATAATATATTATCACCCAAGAAAGACAATACAGCCGAATGGGCTTTAATTCAGATATGGATTCTAGTTGTGGCTGCTAAGAGTTGTTGCTTCTAAGAAATGTGAATTACTATCAGTTTCCTCTGCTGAAAATGGATAGTATCGATCTTCTAGGCTATTGTAACAATTAAGCGAAATAATGGACATAAACTATTTATTATGGGTCAGGTACTGTATAAAAATGTTAGCAATTATTTTCACTCAAACCCATAAAGATCTTTCCCTTCTCTTAACTCTTAGGTTCTTATTAAGTTTCTAGGAGAGGGCCGGATTTCATCTTATTCTCAATATCCCCTTAGTGGGGAGGAAAAAACTACAGTCTAAATTACATTGTGTAAGAAAGAAAGATAGCCAGAGAACTCAAAATTAAATAAAACTTAAACATTAAAATAAGAGCAATCCCTACCTTTTTGTATTGACTGAAGACACACTGAAGATTGGGTAGACAACAGAATCAGGAGAAACTGGTAGGGGGAAAAAAGACAATAATTTTGTGTTATGAAATAAACTCTTAAGCTTTAAATCTTAAACCTTTAAATGTTAATAAGACCAAAATACCCAAATCACTTGATTTGATATTGGCAAAGGAAAAACAAATAGATCAATGGAACAAAATAAGAGAGTCTCAACCACACCCACACACAGAGTCAACTGATTTTTGACAAAGAGACAGAAGTAATTAAATGGAGAAAGGAGAGTCAACAGATGGTGCTGGAACAACTAGACAGTCATGCAAAAAACCTGACAACGTTCTTCTCTAGAAATTAACTCACCATGGGCCACAGATCTATTTGTAAAATGTAAAACTACATAACTTCTAGAAGAAAATGTGAGCGAAAAATCCACAAAAACTTGGGTTTGGATATGTTTTGACATGTAACACCAAAAGTACAATACATGAAAGAAAATATTAAGTTGAACTTTATAAATGTAAACATCAGCCATGATGTCGAGGGAAACCAGGATGGAATGCACACTGTGACAAATTACCTGTATTAGAATGGGTGGCATGACCACGATGAAAGAGGTAGGGGCAGACCAGGCAGCTAACCTAAATATCTTTATCGAATTGTGTTTTAACTAAAAAGTATAAGGCTAAAGACAAAAGGACTGTAAATATTATACTCTAACTGGTAATATTTCTCACAGGAATATGAATTAACAATTCTGAAACTAATGTGCAGGTGTACTGGGACAGAACAATTAAGCGGGAGGATAGTCAATTGTGGGAACCAGGTTTTTCCCTAAGGGAAGCCATGGATAAATAAAGTATGGGATAAACCCCAGGGTATTGGCTTAGAGTCAGGGACAGCAAGTTTGAATTTACATTTCTTTAGTATAAGTACAGATGGATAGATACAAAAACAATTACAGATGTGGGCACACATGGGTTAGTATACACACATATATTTCCTAGCTATTTGCTAAGAAGGCCTAGAAGCAGTGAGTACACTAAGTCCAGATCTTGGTTTCTAAATAGAAACTCAGCAGAACACACCAGTTTCCTGGGAGAAATGGCTGTTTCTAGGACTGGGGCAGGGAAAATACAAGATGAGGCTGGAGTACCCTGTAGTGTCAGAAAATAAAGAAGTGCCCCCCGCCCCAAACCAAAAAAACAAAAAAAACCCACAAAAGGACGGGACGTGCCAAAGAGAATGACCTGAAAAGATCTCCCATTGGTTAAAAACTAGAACAATCTGAATAGAATAAACATGTAGTATTGGATCATAACCCAAAATATAAAATATTCATGAGTCCATACTGGTAAGTGTCCATGAGTTCATTTATTTCAAGATTGAGTAAATAATTAAGAGAAAAGAGACAACACTTCTTTACGTAAGGATTCCAAATAATATATGTGAATATCCCCACTCCCCAGAAGATGGAGCTTAATCCCCTCCATGAAAGGATGGGCTAGACTTAGTGACTTACTTCCTAACAACAGAGTATGGAAAAGGAGTAAGAGTGGCTTTGCAGTGGAAAAACCTGACAAACTTGACCTCAACCAAGTGACCGAGGTTAACATCATCTGTACTGTCATATGGACGTCAGTACCCCCAATCCAGTGTGGTGAGAAGAGTACTTCCTGTCAATAGCATTCTTCCCCCAAATCCACTTACTGTCTACTGATGAGAAAAGGATCAGACAAACCAAGATTCAGGGTCATCGTACAGGATAACTGACCAGTACTCAAGAATGTCAAAATCATGAAAAACATGGAACAAGGAAAAGACTGAGAAAATGTCACAGACCAAAGGACACTACCGAGACATGATAACTAAATGCAGTGTGGTCCCTGGACTGGATTCTAGAATAGAAAAGAAGGCATTAATAGAAAAACTGAACTCCAAATAAAGTCTACAGCTTAGTTAATAATAATGTACTAGTATCAGTCTCTTAGTTTTGACAAAAGTACAATGTTGATGTAAGATGGTAACAATGGGGGAAATGAGGAGAGTAATATACAGGAACTCTATGTACTGTCCTTGTAACTTTTCTATCTAAAATTATTGCAAAGCAAAAATCCTATTTTATTATTATTTTTTAATGTTTATATTTTTGAGAGAGAGAGAGACAGCATGAGTAGGGGAGGGGCAGAGATAGAGAGGGAGACACAAAATCCAAAAGAGGCTCCAGGTTCTGAGCTGTCAGCACAGAGCCCGATGTGGGGCTCGAACTTGGGAACAGTGAGATCATGACCTGGGCTGAAGTCAGACACTTAACCAACTGAGGCACCCAGGTGCCCCTAAAAATCCTATTTAAAAAATAAAATACCAAAGTTAAAATACTAGTTGTTTAGAGAACATGGGACAAGTGGGTTACTGAGAAAAAAGCAAACTTTTAATTTTGCATTGAAAAATAGAGTTCATTCTCTAGAAACGAAGCCAAGACAGGTCCCATCTGCTGTGGGTTAGTTACTTAACCTATGACTGTTTCTTCTATAAAACGGGCATACAACCACATTTCCTAAGTTGTGAGAAATGAACTGTAATTATTAAGTTACAGTCTTTGACCGTTTGTATACTACCTTTATGAATTTTGCCATATCCTTGTGTGTTGGGGCCCAGTAGGCCAAAAAACCTCCCACAGAGCTACCTTTGATGGCACTGCCTCCGGGACACGGGAGAGTCTATATAAGTGACTGGGAGAGTCTATATAAATGACCGTTGATGGCTATGCCTCCGGGGCATAGGAGAACTATTTGGGAAGTTGCGGAACAAGTCAGAAAGACTGTGAAACAACATTTGGCCTCCACATGTGGCTTCTGTTTAACCTGTCTATGATTTTCTCGTTGCTTTGCAAAAGCAAAAATGGCATATACCTTTAAGTTTTAAATCAACTTGGGTCAGTTAGTGACGCCAGCTTTTCCTTACATTATTTCTGTTCCCAGCTCATTGTCTGCTGTTGAGGCAAACACCATCCTCTGTCGAAAATTAACCCCTTGAATGATAAGCGTCTTGCCCAGACATAACTGCTCAAGGGCCTTTAAGAAAAGAAGATTCTTTGAGAGACAGACTCCCTCATTCCTGTTTTTTTACTTCTGTTCTCATGGCTGTTCTCTCTTCTGTGATAAAAAAATGATCCTTCCCAGAGCATGTTTTTACTTTTTCAAGGACCATAAACTATGTAATCATTAAAAGAAAAATGTGTAATCCCCTATGGCATAAAAGACACTGACTTTCTTAGTAAAGTGTGGCTTTACCACCATTCACGTTGTCTGTCTTCTTTCTTTCCTATAAATAGTTCGCCGACACCAACCACCTACTAGGGACCATTCGACTGGCGGGGCGTGGGCTGGTCCCCCGTCCTCCAGACTTGTACCATCTATATTAATTTTTGTTCATTAAATGTTTTTCTTTAAATGACTTAGTATACTGAAATAAATTTTCATTTTTTTTCACTTTTTTATTTTTTGAGAGAGAGAAGCTTGGGAGGGGTAGAGAGAGAGAGGGAAAGAGAAATACCAAGTAGGTGCCACACTATCTGCACAGAGCCCGATGTGGGGCTCAAACCCATGAACTGTGAGATCATGACCTGAGCCAAAATCAAGAGTTGGTCGCTTAACCATCTGAGCCACCCAGGCACCCTTGAAATAAACTTATTTTAAAAGCAAACTTTATTAACTACTGTAAAGAGAAAGCCACTGTTGTTCTTTACATGTTCTATTATGTCAGTAATAGCACAACCCACGGGAAACAGAACACATACTAACACTTAGCACTGCCTGGTACATGTTCAGCACCTAGTAAATACTAGTTATTAACAGTGTTTCTCAGAATTATCATTATGAACAGTCCTCCTCTATATATCATTAGGTCTTCATAAGGGCTACTGTTCCAGATTATGCTCTTGGTTTTATCTGTTTTATTCCTATGAACTGTAGCTTTCTCACTGTAGTCAACATACATACTCCAAGAACTTTAATTTACTTCCAAACTTATAGATATAACCAACAAAGTAAAGTTATCCAGAATCTGGTTGATAAATAAAATATTAACCATTTTATATATTCATAGTCTAGTAAATACTATTCAATAGAACAATGACACCGTAAGTTAGTAATGGGATTTCAGAACTAAGAGAAATTTAACAATGAAGACTAACCCCTTACTTTAGAGATCTCCTCCCTAGACCACAGAGTTAATTAGTGGCAGACCTATACAAAATCCCAAGGTTCCTGATCCCCAAGTCAGTGTCCTTTCTATGGCTTCATAAACTATGCTTACTTACAGTAGGGTTTTGATGACGGATATATAATATAAATTGTTTTTACTCCTTCCTATTATTTTGGGTAAAAGATAGGTAGAGTAGGGGTAATGAGAAGACCAAGTTCTAGGGAGCTTGAGTACCTTGGCTACATCCCATAGACCACTATGCAGCAGTATTTTGTCTTAAATTCCAGCCTAAGGTCTCCTTGCCTTCCTTGTTTTCAAACAGCACTGCATTGCTTACTGTAGAAAACAGTGTCACTGAGATAAACACAAAGATACAAAGAGAAGCACACATACTGAATAAAAACAAACAAACATTATTGTATAGAATTCCGTATCCACACACGTAATGATTATTATTACAAGTAAATAAACTCATTTTGAGAAATTTTCTCTTACCTGCACTGTTTTCACTGAGAAAATCCTCTGAAGGAAAACACTTATTTTCATTAGGTTTACATTCTCTTGAAGAAACTACTCCACCTGATGAATCCTGAAAATAATGAATAGGGAAAATTAAAAAAAAAAAAAAACACCCTCTAATTCTTAACTATTTTCCATTTCATGGATGAATCCCCATAGATCTATTTCTAAAACAAAATATCTAGTTTATTACAAATTACACTCTTTAACTGATCTTAAATCCTCAATTTTCAGACTATTTTCCCCTATATTTACTAAATGTACATAATAGAGTGTGTATATTTAACTCTGTAATTTGTCATCCTGTCAAAACATCTATTGCCTGATGGAGATGACAGGATGAAGACTACATAAGCCTTAAAAACAGGCAGCCAAGGAAAGAAAAAGAACACTCTGGAATATCTGGAGAGCTTCTAAATCCCACTTGCTGGGCAGCAGCAGGGAAGGGGGAAAAGCAAAGTGGAAAGCATTCTGAAATATTTCACTAACACTACTAATTTGGTGAGACTTAAGAGAATATATAGCTTGGGAGGAAACAAACAAAAATACCTTTTGATTAAAAGTAAAAGTAGAACTCCTATTCAAGACCATTACACCTGAGCAGAGATGGAACAATGCATCAGTTCACCATTTCTCAGGGCTCTATGAGTTGGGGAAAGGTAAAGTACCTTCTAATGAAAAGAGGAGTCACCCTTAGCTAGGAGAGATGAATGCTAGTAGTGGGTGCTTAACAAAATCTTAAGAATCTTGAGCAGAGTGGGGTGCCTGGGTGGCTCAGTCAGTTCAGTGTCTGACTCTTCGGCCCAGGTCATGACTTCATGATCTCACAGTTGGTTGAGTTCAAGCCTTGCATTGGGCTCTGCATGGATGGCGTGGAGCCTGCTTGGGATATTCTCCCTCCCTCCCTCTCCCTCTCCCTCTCCCACTCTCTCCCTCCCTCTCTCTCTCTCTCTCCCTCCCTCCCTCCCTCCCCCACTCGTGCTCTTTCTCTCAAAATAAATTAATAAACTTAAAAAAAAAAAACCATGAGCTGAGCTCAGTTACACAAATGTAAGATGCACGAAAGCCTAAGTTCTCAAAGATTACTGAAAACTAGACAGAACCCAATAGCCAGCCCCTCAAAATAAAGTTTAGAAAAGTAAGAAAATAGTGTTACAGAGAATTCATCATGTCACTGTATAAAGGCTGGATCTTCGTCATCAAATAGACAGAATACTAACTAGGAGATGGATGGGTGGAAATGCAGACAGCCCCCAACCACCACTTTGTTTTGCTAAATGGAGAATTTTAGCCCAAATTGTATATTTTAAAAAACTGACGTACATTTATGTGAAATGCAGATATATAGTTTGATCAGTTTTGATAAACTTACACACTCATACCACCAAAACTCCAACCAAGACGTAGGGAAGTGTTTTGGTAGAAAAAATTTGAAGAATGCATAAAATTAGAGTGTCACGGTTTAGCCAGTAAGTACCTGTTCCATTTAACAATACACTTGGCAATACTTGATAAGCAGGCAGAAATATTTAGAAGGGACTGTAAACTTAAATGCCTACAAGGACAGCAGGTAAGTGAAACTCATAGCAAAACTGGACTGACCTAAATATATATACACGCATCGATTTAGTGGAGCCCATATCTGTCAAATGGGAGCCTAATAATCTGTCCCAAAAGTCTGCCATAGAGGATTATCAGATTTCCATTTTCCATGATATATCAGACTTCAACTTTCATGAAACACCATTTCCTTAGAATGCTGGCTCAATTTTTTTTTTTTTTAACAGTATGTAAGCCAAGCAAAACACCTACAGGCTGGATACTGGCCACTAATTTATAATTTTTGCTATTGAGACTTGAAGGTTAGGTGACTACAAGAGGGATGAACTGAAGTTGAATTTGAGAGAAGGCAATGAGAACAATAATGAGAGGAGGTGGTGAAGAGGGAAAGGACTGGTGTTTGAACTGCTCCATATAGAAGCCTCACAATGTACTGGACACTGTGTGAAAGCCTACCATTTCTCTAGCTGCATGGGTTATGATGAGTATAAACAAGTCACCACAGACATGCAAGCCCCAAACTGAGAGACAGCCTTTCTTGAAGCCTCAATTGCTTTCTGCCCCAGGTACCTAGTTGGGGGGGGGGGGGTACTTTTCTGTGGTAAGATTACTGATAGGATGCCAATAATAGGAAGTGTCAGATCCGCACTATTAGGGTAGCCACCAGTCACAAGTAGCTAAGAATCTGCAACATTCCAATTGAAATATGCTGCAAGTGAAAATAAACATGGGTTTCACGGACTTAGTACCAAAAACAGGATTTAAAATACCTCACTAATCACTTTTTATGATTATATTGAAACGGTAACATTTAAAATATATATACAATGGAGTATTACATGGTAATGAGAAAGAATGAAATATGGCCATTTGCAGCAAAGTGGATGGACCTTGGCTGCAAGTCAGGGGGAGAAGGACAGATACTGTATGTTTGCACTCATAGGTCTAATAGGAGAAACCAAATGGAGGACCATGGGGAGGGGAAGGGGGAAAGAGAGTTGGGGAGAGTGAGGGACACAAAACCTGAGAGACTACAGAACACTGAAAACAAACAGAGGGTTGAAGGGGGAGGGGAAGAGGGATGGGAGGCGGTGGTAATGGAGGAAGGCACTTATGGGGAAGAGCACTGGGTATGATATGGAAACCAATTTGACAATAAACTATTAAACAAATTTTTTTGTACAGTTGACCAAAAAAATGGGTGGCATTCTTAAAGTGCTTGATAGAGAGAATACTTGAAAACATTCTTCTTGAAAATGTTCATTTATCAATATAAATGTGGCAACTGATCTCATTTCAGATTTCAGAAAAGTTTTGTGGTATAGATAACCATATCTATACCTCTCTTTGTACATATAAAAGTATAGACTCAAATATAAGTATATGTTGATATGCATAAAAAAGTAATATATTGGGTTAAACTTTTTCCACTTTTTTACCCCTAGAAAATTATAAATTGAATGTGATGGGATGATTGGTATTCTATATCTAGGAGATAGCACTAGTCTAGGCTAGCTGTGTGAAATCTGAACAAGAACAAAAAAAAGCATAGAATGGCAACCAAGAAAACATACTATGTAAAATAAACCAATATCCAACTATACATGAGCAGTGATCACCTCCAAGTAGTGGAGGTACAAAATACTTTTTTTTAATACTTTCTGTCTTCTCTAAATTTTCTGGAGGGGCACCTGGGTGGTTTAGTCAGTTAAGCATCTGACATTGGCTGAGGTCATGATCTCACACTATAATGGTTCGAGTCCCACACCAGGCTCTGTGCTGACAGCTTGGAGCCTGGACCCTGCTTCAGATTCTGTGTCTGTGTCTGTGTCTCTCTCTCTCTCTCTCTCTCTCTCTCTCTCTTTGCCTCTCCCCCACTCATGTTTGTCTCTCCCTCTTTCTCAAAAATAAACAAAAAACATTTTTTAAAATTTAAATTTTATAGAATAATCCAGTACTTTAAATAATGAGCTTAAAAAAAAGAACAGTATGTCCATATGCTGGAAATCCACTACCTACATTTTGTTATTTCTACATTCTAAAAACACTACCAAGTATGGGACGCCTGGGTTGCTCAGCCGACTTCAGCTCAGATCATCTCACTTGCACTGGGCTCTGAGCCTAGAGCCTGCTCTGGATTCTGTGTCTCATTCTCTCTGCCCCTCCCCTGCTCATGTTCTGTCTCTCAAAAATAAACAAACAAACAAACAAATAAACAAAAAAAACCCCACTACCAAATAAAAATTGTTAAACTTCTCTGGATATTAGTAATAAGGGGATTTAGTGAAATGTATAACTTAATGCAAGAAAATGTTGTAGGCTTCTTTAAGCCAAGAGAAATGTCTCATCATTGCACTCTGCCCCTAAATTTTTTCTAGTGATTAAACTATACTATTTGACTTCATAAAAGCAGTCCTGTGGACTGCAAAGATAATAAAATTTTGTTCAATCATGTTTTATATATATATATATATATATATATATATATATAATTAGGTATATTGAAGTTTTTTCAGATAGACAACTTAGTTTTTAAAGTGATACATTTGGTTTTCTTTACCTTTATTAATTTCTCTTCATTTTTACCTCTTGCACAAAGCAGCTCAACATTCGGTTCTTTTTCCAGTAACAAGCACTTTGGCGCTTGCCTTGTCTCAAAACTTTTTCTTTTCTGGACAGTCTCTACATCAGAGTTTTCAATCACTTCTGATGTATTCTTTTGTGTGAGTTCCAGGAATGGCTTGTTTTCTGAAGACAATTTTCTAAGACAGGATTTTTTTCTAACAAAAAATGCTGCTCCACCCTGGAGGGTAACTTGTGGTTTGACTTTTTGGCTTAGAACCCGAGGAGCATTCAAATTATTTTGAGCTGAGTCGTAACTATTCTCTTTCTCCACAATTGGCTTATAGACCACGCAATTTTGCTTGGAATTTTTGGAATTCTTTGATACAGGCTTGATGCGTTTAGATTTTGGTTGATGTTTAGAAGTCAAACTCTTTTGTGGTTTTTTGTTTGTCTTCTTGGAGCAGACTGTCATAATGGGAAAAGATTTATCTTCATTATTAGTTTTTAGACAAACGGATCTACTCTCTTTTATCAGCTTTCTCTCTAATGGATTCAGGTACCACTTATCTTTGTTGTAAAAGGATACAGCAGACACAGCAGATTTAAATGGTGAACCTTGATTTGCAGATGCCAATCTGGTTTTTTCAGTTGTTTTGATTGAACTTGAAATGAAATGGCCTTGCTGAGAGCAATGTACCTTTTCTTCATTGTTATCACTGCTTTGGGAAATGTATTTTTGACCAAGTGATGAAAATATATTTTCAGCAAAGTCCAAAATTAATTTCTTTGATGGGATGTCTGATAATAGGCTATGAAAAGGAACAAAGTCCATCGATAAGTATCATTTTGCTTCAATTTTATGCCACTTTACTGCTATGTAATAAATAACTATACTTGTAGGTCATACTAAAAACAATCCTCTCTACCAAACAACCATGCATACACATTAACTATCAGTTTAACAATAGGATTCTTGAGGTGCCTGGGTGGCTCAGTTGATTTCAACTCAGGTCATGATCCCAGGATGGGATCATGACCTCAAGCCCCACATAGGGCTCTGCGCTGAGCATGGAACCCACTTAAGATTCTCTCTCTCCCTCTGCCCCACTAAAAAAATACATATACACATACACACACAAAAATAGGTTTCTCAAATTTTGTCTTTACCAAAGCATTCAAATATTTTTTAAAAGGTCCCAGTAATGTCTGCAAAAACAAATACTCTTAACAAAGAAGATTTGGGGGGCCTGGGTGGCTCAGGTGATTAACAATCCAACTTTGGCTCAGGGCACTATCTCACAGTTCCCAAGTACAAGCTCTGCCTGGGGCTCGCTGATGTTAGTGCAGAGCCTGTTTCAGATCCTCTCTCCCCTTTCTCTCTGCCCCTCCCCCGCTCACATGCACACACCTGCACACAGATTCTCTCTCAAAAGTAAACTTAAAAAAAAAATTGATATCACATGGGTGTATGTGTATGTTTTAAAACCCATTATCTAAATTGTGACCATATAAAAATTATAGCCCATATAGTTACAGCTCGCCTGGCTTGACAGGCTACACGTCCCCTAAAATGATGAGTTCTATGTAATAAACTGACCTCAAGCCTATTCTGTGGGAAGTAATTTATATCCTGTTATGATATGTAGGAAGCACTGAGTAAGCAGAGTTTCAAGGACTGCTCACAAACGAGTACTGTATGAAAAACACTGTTAATTATCATATGAGAGCTGAGAGGAGCAAGGAAATAAAAGATTTGACATACATTTCCAAGTCACAGAAAACACTCTTTATGAGTCTCTCCAAAGGCACCAAATAATTAATTTTGAAAGCCTGCAATATTTCCAGACTAGAATTAGAATATACTATAGCCACAAGGAGCAGACAAGTGGAATAATGGAAATTTTAAGAAATAGATTGGAGAAGATAAGACAGACAAGAGGTTGAATTTTTCTTTTTTAAGAGTTTCTACCCATAGGATGAGACTCACTTGTCACAGCTCAAAGAACGCTGCTTCTTTTTTCTTGGAGTAAAAGCTGACATCTTCTTAACTGAACTCCTAAAATCAACAGGAAAATTATAATAAGCAAATGTATCCAATTTGTATAAAAATCACTATTTCAAAATTACACTTTAAGAGTCTGAAAAAGTTTTTAGATGGGTGAGGGTATTTTAAAAAGCAAATCATTTTAATAAACATTTAAGGCATGGAGGTTAAAAAAAAAAAAGGAAAACCGTGCACCACAGTAACAATTAGGAACAAGAAATAAAAGAATTAGCACATCTGTTTCAGGTTGGAAAATAATCCCCTCAAGGAGGAAGTATTTTTAACCCCATTTCAGGGCATAGCTTCCCCTTTAATTAGCCTGATTAATTCACACCAAGTTAAAATACTCTACGGGGATATTTTCCTGTGTCTGTCCTCCCCAAATCCCACACTTCCTTAATATGCCATGTAAGACATTTTCTTGCTGGCTTCACTGTCTTCAACAGCTGGACTGTTCAGTGAAGGCAGAGGCCATTTCTAGCCTTTTCTTCAGAGTTCAGCAACAAAACGGGTTTAACCTAATCCTCTTCCATTTTACTGGCTGAGGAGCCTTGAGCAAGCCGCTTGTTTCCTGGTTTGCAAAATAACTCAAACCTCCTAAGGCTACTGAAAATAAATAAATCATGCACGTTCATTCTCGAGCATCAGAGAGAACTTCTGCTCAATAGACGTTTTCCCTTCCCCTTCCGCTTCCCCTTCCTTCGGATCAGGTGCGTCTAAAAAAGTATTACACAAACATGTTTCAAGGTTAAACGGAAAACCAGGGTCTCTGGAACTCAATGTCCAGGCGCGGCTTAAGAGAAGACTTCTGGGGCTGAATGAGGACAGGCATGACAGAAAAGCGCGCCTGTCCCCGAGCCCCGTCAGGGCAAAACGACAAGGAAACTGCGTCAGAAAAATGGAAACCCGGTGACGCCTAAGTGCGGAGAACCTGGGTGGCTTCGGTCTCCAGCAGCCAAGCCCTGAGCTACAGCTCTCGGTTCTTGACATTCACCCCCACGTTCCACAGAACCTCCCGTTCTCTTCGATGTTCTACCCCACTCCTCGGCCAGCCAGAGTACTAACCTGAACCTCAGCGCCTGCTACCTCTCTGGTGGAGCCAGGGTCTTCTCCACTGTATTCAAATTACCGCGCGCCCGTGAAGGCTGAAGCCTCTGCTATCTGATTCGCCGCTTTACAGACCCTCCAGGGGGCTGGCTCGGTGATTGGCCGTTCACTGGTCCTTGCCGGGTTTATGCAAGAGGCGGTCTCCAACATCTCCCGCCCTTGGCAGGTGAAACGCACTCTCCCCACTGGGCATCCACGCCTACCATAATCCCTTGCGGCCGTGCCGGGCTCCCTTCCCGAGGTCTTGTTTAGATGCATTCTGGGAAATGTAGTTTTTGGTAGAATAAAGGCATTCCACCCCCCCACCCCCCGCCTCGAGGTACAATCTGGGGTCACTTGGATTAGCATGTAAAGTAATCCCTCTAATATTTTCGAGGCAATTATCTTTCACATTTGAAGCTTGTCTGTAGTGTAACTTTCTTTATCAATAATACGTTAATTTCTAGTTCATTTTTTATTTTTCAATTTAAATTAAAAAATTAAATCACGGCACTGAACATCTGTGATGTGCCGGTCAGTCTCATACGCTTTGCGAGTTTTATTTCATTTACTTCTCGTCACAATCTATGAGCTATGTATTGTCATTCCCATTTTACGGAGAATAAACCTGAGGGCCTAGAAACAATTACTGTTTATGTAGGATATAGCTTAGGTTCTTGCTTTGGGAAGCTGTATGGTTCTTAAAGTACTCCTAGGTTGTCAGCTTCTGTTATTTTCTTTGAATCACTAGCTCCTGGTACGGTATTTGGCACATTCTTAGTTCTAAATAAATTTAGTTAAGTGATGCACTTTATAGAATATAGTCTTTTGGAGTGAAGTGGAAAAAATCAGGTCAAAACTAAAATTCTCACATGATAAAAACAGATGCCTGTGGTTCAGAGGTCTGGAATTTGCCCTATCACACACAGGTAGTAGATGGGAGATCTTAGATTAAAAAGCAGAACAGTCTAAGAGTCCAGACTTCAGTAACCATATGCCTCTGGGGAATATCACTAACAAACCACTTTTAGCACCCACTTTCTTCTAAACCCTTTACGCCTATTAACTTTTTTAACCTTAGCAAAATAACCCATGAATTAGTTGGTCTATTCATCTTCATTTTGCAGATAAGGTAAGTGAAGCACACAATGTGCTCAAGAAGCGCCTTACAGGGGTTGGGACTAGAATGTGAATAGTGAAGGAAATCGGGTTCATTTCAAAATAAAATGAGCTTCTACTCAGTGTCAAGTGCTGTGAATAGCACTGTGAACACTAGTGAAGAAGGCAAACTTTCTGCCGGGTGTGGGGGGGGGGAGCCCATAAGGAGGTGATAGGTAGCAGATATAACCAATGGAGACTACCCACTCTGTAAAAGTTCTGAAAATAAACTCGGCCGAAGGTGTTTTTCTTTTAAGAAGACAGAGTTTTCTTGCTGTGTTTTCCAGCCACAAATTCTTTGGCCCCATCTTTCCTTCTCTAACCCCCAAGCCAATAAAGCCTCTTAGCTCTCCTATATCTTCCTCCTCGCCAGGATTAAAGATGGCGCCGACGGGCTGGCGTTGTGACGCGCGCGACCCTACGTCCGCCGGAAGTGAGCGAGGAGTTCCGGGGAACCGGGGGCCTCCGCGCTTCTGGTATCCAGGTGTCTAGCTAGTTGAGGGCTGCTCCTCCGCGTAGGAGTAGCTGTGCCGCCGCCGGGATCATGGTGTTCTACTTTACCAGCAGCAGCGGTGAGTGGGCGCCGTGACCTTCTCGGTCACTGCTCGACCGTGGGGCTCTGCTGTTCAGCCTGGACTTCGACCTAAAGCGTCACCTCGTCAGTGGGTGCTTCTTCCCGCGCCCTCTCGGTCCCCACTCGTGTCTGTTCCTGTCGTCCCCGTGTGCTCCTGACCAAGGCCTGGGGGAAGTGTAAATGGATCATAACCCCTGCTGTCCTTGCATACGGGAGTTCTCGTCCTTAGAAGAGACCCCCTTTAGTTACCTGAAATTGAACGCACTTTGTGGGCTTCTTCACACCCCCCCATCCCAGTCTCACCCTCCCCTCCTTAGCCTTTATTCTGGCCGCGACCTTGTAACTATCCACTTTGAGGGGGAAAGGAAATACCTGCCAAGAGCTCAGCCTTAGAAGGAAGGCGCCTCACTGTTCTAGGATGGGGTTGTAGGGCTTGGAAGGAAACAGAAAACAGTAAAAAGACCCTGGAGTGTTGGTACAGCCACTCACTAGGCAGACTTGATGTCTCGGATATCAAAAATAGACATATGATAATGTTTCTGATTTGTCTTTGGCTGACTGGGAAAGGGCGCTTTTAATTTCCAGGAAGTGCTATGGTCTGGACCTCGTTTTTCCTGCTTATGTTGTTCCCTTTGCCTGATCAATTACCAGTTCACTTACTTAAAAACAACTCTGGCCCATCTTTTACAAGTGCCTTTGCCGACCTAACTCCCACCGAGAGGTTGCTTAGATAAACCATTTTGGGGGACGGCTCTAACACCTCACGTGTACCTTTGGTATTCCTCTTATATAAGTATTTAATGCTGTCTCCTTGATTTAGACTGTAAGCTCCTTGAGGACGGGGGCAGGATCTCCTTATCTTGTTTCCCTAGCCTAGTGCCTGGCTCATAGTAGTTAATAAATGCTTGTCGAATAAACTAATGGTATTTTTTTTAACTTAGTCATAACACATGCTATTCTATTGCTGTTTTCTCGTCTTGCTTGTTAAAGATGAGATTTAAGTGAAACTAGTTCCATGTTGTTTGTGGGTCTGAATAGGGCGATAATTTCTCTTTACAGATGAGAACGTTAAGACCCTGGGAATCTGTAACACAGATTGCCCCCAGTCACCCCTACTATACCATCACACTGTCACGTCTCACTATTGTGTTCAGTAGTCTAGACTTCCACAGTGTGCCATAAGCTATTTCTCTGCATTTATAGATTTTTGTCTTACCCATATTATTAAAATTATCAGAAATAAAATTCACACTAGCCTGAAAAATCGTTACAGGCCCCTGATACCATTTTCATCCTTCATCTTTTCTGTTTGCTCACTTTGTCATAAGTCCAACATCAATTTTTAGCTTCCCAGCAACACAGATATTCATATAGGCCCAACAGGGGAATAAAAAAATACAGGTTGGGAGAGGTGGGGGTGGCGCCTGGGTGAATCCGTTTTGTGTGTGACTTCAGCTCAGGTCATGATCTCCTGGTTTGTAAGTTTGACCCTCACATCAGGCTCATTGCAGGTCCTAAGCCCACTTAGGATCCTCTGTCCCCTTTTCTTTCTGCTCCCCCCCCCCCCCCGCTCACTTTCTCTTTCAAAAATGAATAAACATTTAAAAAATACTACAGAGGTACTAAAGGTAGTTTATGCCAGCTGCCTAATTCTCCTTAAAGCCATTCTAAATTCTTTGAGCACTAATCATACTTACACAGGTGCCCACAGATTATGGGTCATATTTTTCTCATTGGCTTCTCAGGTCAGAATTGCTTTCTGTTGGAAAAATACTTGGTCTTTAACAGAAATGCGCTTGTGCGGCAAATCTTTTAACATTACAAAGTTAATGGAAAAATTATAACCTTGTCAGTTAAATAGTAGTAACACTTTACATATTCCATTACAGAAAACAACTTGAACATACAGAATCTTCAGGAAACGTCTTCATATAGATAGCCAAGCATTTCAACCAACTACAGGTTTATGGCCTGATACGGTTTACTGTTTAAAATTTTTTTAAATGGGAGGAAAATAGCAGGAATTTTTTTTGTTTGTTTGGGGGGGTTTGCCTTTACTTTTAAAATTAGTATCTCACTAAAATCTCTCTAACTTCATTCATGTATTATGCCCTGTCATAATGGAATAATGAAACATCATCCTTACTGTATTTCCACTGTCAAATTCAAGACCATCTGATTTATGGATCCATAGAGTATCTTCACTTGGCTTATTGAGTTCACCTGTACTTTCAGTACCTTTTAATTGGTTTATCTCAAGATAGATTGTTCTGTAAATTATAAAATTATTACAGACTCTCTAAACTGGATTGGTTGCTATACCTGAATCCGGTACCTTCAAGATAATTACTTTGCATACTAATCAAACATATTTGGCCAAGAATAACAGAAGTACTAGAATAATTCGATTTACTTTTCTTTTATCCTTATTAACATAGGAGCTTCATTGAGACTTCTTGCTCAGCAATCATGCTCCTTTTTACTTTTAATTTTCTATTTTGAGTAATTTCAGTCTTTCAGAAAAGTTCAAAAAATAATAAAGGATTTTATTTATAACCTTTCTCCTGGATTCTAACATTTTGACTTCTATTTCCTTCTTTTCCTTTCTCTCACCTCTCTCTCCCTCCACACACACACATTTTTTCTTGAACCATTTGTTGGTAATTTGCAATTTACCCCTAAATACTTCAGGGTTTTTTTCCCCCTAAAATCAAAAAACATTTCCTCATCAAAATTAGGAAATTAACATTGCAGCAGTACTATGTTCTAATCAGTTTTTATGCAGTTTTCATCAGTGTCCTCATAATGCATTTATAACAAAGGGAAATTACCAATCATTGTTGCATTCCGCTGTCATTCGTTACTTTAATCTGGAGCAGTTGCTCAGCCTTTGTCTTTCATGACACTTTGTTGAATTATTTTGTAGAATACTCTTCAGTTTGCATTTGAGTTCTGTTCTTAATCATGTCGTCTTATAGGTCAACCATCCAAACAAGAGTCCATCATTTTCTTGACTGTAATTTAGATGGCTTAGCTTGCACAAACAGCTTTATTTTATTTTAATCATTTTAGAAATTATTTTAGATCTGATTACAAAACCATCTGTATATTTCATAAGTGAGCTAGCCAGGGTAAGTATTATTAACAGTTATATGTATCTCTTTTCATACATATGCAGAAGATAGGTGCATATATTAAAATATATTTGTAAATATGTACATACAACTATATATTCACTTTTTACAAATTGAATCTTGCTTTATATATGCTAAAATGCTGTCCATTTAATTTCTACCTTTTCAGTGGGTACCTGGCATTTATATATGGATATTCTATAGTGTGTTTAACCAGTCTCAACTAATGAATGTTGAGTTTGTAAAAACAACATCATTGCTTCATAGAGTAATTATAATATGTACTTAGAGGTGACATTGTAGGATCAAAGGGTGAATATTGCTAGGTCGTGCAGAGAGAATCTGAAATGGTTTTATTTCTCTACTTCTGGCATTTGTTACAGTGACTGTTCTAGCTACTCTAAGGCCTTACGAAGCTAACGTAATGCTCAGTTATAAGCAGCTATTTCTGTCAATGCAAATACTCTCTCCTTTCCAATTAGTTCTCTCAACTACTTCCAAGTAATTTTGGCTTGTAGTCATTTTAACTGTTGACTGAAGGAAATGAGATTTTTCCCTCCCCAAGAGAGGCAATTGATAATTTAGTGAGCTTCTCATTACTGGAAGTACAGGCAGTTTATTGAAGAATTTATCAACGAAAGAGTGCTGCTCCCTGGCCTTCAGAGCTCCACTCTTTCTGTGCTGTCTAGCGACAGTCAACAAACTCCCCAGACTGGGGGCCCAGTGACTGTTAATTCAGGAGTTTGGATACAAATGAGGTCAAACAAGTTTTTGGTAGACTAGCTTGGAAACTCAGATAGAATTTCAATTAGGAAAGTTAACTTTTTAGTTGACCCCAGGAAGATGGGGTACATGCCTACATTAAATGGAAGATGGAAGATGCCTACATTAAAAGACACTAGCTTAGTAAAGCAAATGTCATTTCTAAGGTAAGCCATACCTAGAATATTCAGTTTGGTTTAGGGTAGTGGCTCCTAACCCTGAATTCACATTGGAAATGGTTGTAGATCCTTTACAAAACACTATTGCTTACCCACCAGAGGTTTGGGTTTGGTTAGTCTTAATGGAGCTGGGGCATAATTAGGTGGTTCTCATGTGTAATGAGGGCTCAGAATCACTGATTTAGAAGTCATTTGAAAACCATGTTTCCCCAGAATGGGATAGGGGCCCCTTGTAATGTGTAGCACATCTGGAAAAAACTAGTATTGGCTAAATAAAATTATAAAAAAACTTAGCCAAATATAGGAACCTAGTTTTAAATGGTTGAGGTGAAGGTTGGGTTTTGTTTTGTTTTTAACTTTTTAAAAGAAGGGAAAATTATAGGACTAAACTGGAGTTGTATTAAACTATATCCTGAGGAAAGTAGGGAAGTAGCTCACTTTTCCTATTTGGGCCCGATAGTACATATTCTAGACTCTGAGCCATATCCAGTTTCTGTAGCTTTATTCTTCATTTTGTGTTTTTGACTCTTTAAAAATGTAGAAGCTGTTTCTTAGCTTGTGGGCTGTCCAAAAACAGGGCTGGATCTGACCTACCAGATCTGCCAACCCGTAATCGAAGTATTTGTCACTTGATTTTCCTGTGAAGCAGTTTTGCTGGGGATGAAGTTATCTAACTGTTTTTTATATTTTTGTTTTGTCTTAGTTAACTCATCTGCTTACACTATTTACATGGGAAAGGATAAATATGAAAGTAAGTTTTCAAAAGCATTTGATTTTGAAATTTCCAACCGGTAAGTGTTAATTGCCTCCTCCCCCCCCTCCCCATGATTGGTTGGATATGAGTTTTCAACAACTCCTAGTTAGGCCCATTATAAGGAACTCCAGTGGGTTAACTTTCCTAGAATTTAGTTATATCAAATAATATTAGAGCCTATTGGACCACTTGTTGCTGATTAGAAACTTATTTTTGTGGTATCAGTTGATTTAGGGTGACATGAATCAGCTTAAGCTATGCTAGTTTATGTCAAGTAAAAATCATCTGTGACTTGTACATTAATAATCTGTACATTTTTACCACATTTAGGAATCGAGGAAACATATCTATTATGTTTTCTTGAGGCTGAAGATGGCTCTTTTTGAGTCATGAAACGTTCACAGTTTTTCAGACTCTGTTGACCACTTTCCTCAGAATGAAATACGTTATTCCATACTACATACATTTTTGTAACTCAAACAAAAATTTTCAAAAAATTCCCATACTCTTTGCTATGCCTTCTTTTTTGCTTTATTTTTAAAAAGCTAGTTTCAACTACTAAATTAATTTTTTGACCCACTAATGAATTTGAACTAAAGTTTAAAAGGAAAAACTGCTTAAGGTGATGGCCTTTTGCCTGCCCGAGTGAGGAGGGCGAAGTTTATCTCTCTTGCTCTGGAGCAGTGAGGTGTCAGCACTGGGCTGAGGGGGAAAACATCTTCAACCGGGGAGCTTGGAGAAATGACAGAATTCCTCTTCTTCAAGCGTGGAGAAGACACACTGGCTCTTCTCACCGGGCTAATGTAATGATCTGGAAAAGACAGCTCTGAAGTCTGGCCCTGCTCTTAGCAAACTAGCTATAGTTACTTAACCTCTTTGAACCTCACGTTGCTGAGATGGAAGAAGAGGCTCATGGGACAGTATCTGCCTTGCTGGGTTGTGAAGGTTAAATCAGAGTGTGTGTAAAGCGCCTGGCCCAGCACGGGCACTCAGTAATGGTAGCCAGCACCACCAGCGCTGCTTTGGCTCCCCAAAGCTGGCTCCGCCCTCTCCTGGGAGCACTCCAGGGCTGCCTCAGTGTCTTAGACTGGCTACTTCCCTCCAGTTACTTTTCTTTAACCTCCAGGTGTGTTGCCTTTTTCCCCCTTACAACCATCAGTGTCTGTTCTAGGTGCGGTTTGAAACCGACAACAGTTTATACTTGATTCTTTAAAAGAGGCAAGTATAACATTCTTCAGTTTGAGACATTCGACATTAATGAAATAAATTAAGGCCTAAAATTAAAAGATGTCAAAGAACAGTAAAGTTATGTATAACTGTGATGTGTGTAAATATATTTAACTATATAATTAATATATGTGATTAACAGACAACATAACAAAATATGTAGATGTATATGTAACATAAAACACGTATATGTATGTATATGTATATAAGAAATATAATGTGATCTTTGTAATAGCAATGGAAATCTATTTTTAAATTTTTTTTGTTTAATTTTGAGAGAGAGAGTATGATTGGGGGAACGGCCTAGAGGGAGGACAGAGGATTCAAAGTGGGCTCTGCACTGACAGCAGTAAGCCCAATGTGGGGCTCAGACTCACAAACTGTGAGATCATGACCTGAGCCAAAGTCAGTCCCTCAACCAACTGAGCCACCCAGGCACCCCTATATGGAAATATATATAATTCTTAATCAGAACTATATAAATGGTTTAGAACTGTGTAAAAATACTGGTTGCCATAAAGCAGAATCAGAATAAGCAAGACTATTAGACATCCTAGCCAAGAGAAAAAATAAAATAAAATACTTTTTAAAGAGTTTTTCCTTATAATGAATTAATGACATTGCCTCTAGTGTGACTTAATGGAGAAGCATTCTTCAGTATACTTGAGTTTTATCTGCCTCCTAGTAACTCCTACATCCTCATAGGTAATTTGTATTTTTTTCATAGCATCGTCCTGATGAGTATAGCTGAGGAGGGGATGCCATCTCCCGTATTATGTCGAGCGAGGAGACTGGTTCTAACCAGTTATCTGCAGTAGATGTGGACCCACACCTTACCAAATCTACTTTTCTTCTTACCATATCAAGGATGCAAACCCAAGACTTAGGTTCCTGAGAAGCAGCTAAAGTAAGAGCTGCTACATACGGTTGGGTGGGCTTCGCACTGTGTAACTCTGGGCAGGGGACTTGATACATTTCTTACAGTGAAGGACTGCCTCGATACAGGCTCACACTGCTGGGCCAGTAGTGTTACTGACCTAGGGCAGCTGTGCTAGTGACATTCCCACCAAGTCTCTTTTCCTTCCATTTTAGTTCCCTGTTTGCTAGAGCTTATCTGTGTAGGGCCATATGCCAGCCTCTCTGAGTATCCACAGAGGGAGATGTAGTCTGGGCTTTTATAATATTAAAGGTAGAGAGGCACATGCAAGAACAGGTAGTGGGTCATTTTGCTCTGCACCTAAAAACTGCTCTCAAAAATGAAGTCGAAGTTAGGGTTGCCTCTGTGTGGCTCAGTTGGTTGAGCAGCTGACTCTTGACTTAGGCTCAGGTCATGATCTTGCAGTTCATGAGTTTAAGCCCCACATCAGACTCCACGCTGGGCATGAAGCCTGCTTAAGATTCTCTCTCTCCCTCTGCCCCTCCCCTGCTCACTTACGCACTCTCTCTCAAAAATAATGAAAATAAAAGAATAATATTTAAAATGCCTATTTTAAAAAGTATAGGTGAAATGAAGCACTATTAGTAAGTGCTGCAGAAGTAGAAGGGGCAGCGTAAATGTGATTTGGGAGCACCAAGAAGGAGGACTGGGTTAGGAGGGGCTTGGTGTAGAATACTTTAAATGTCCATTGTAGGAATTTATATCTACAGATACAGATCTAAATATAGAATTTGTGTCTGCAGATGTAAATTTAGATTCTTTTTAGAGTGCACTTGAGTGGAGTTTTGCTGTCATCAGAATGAACATAGAGGGGCGCCTGGGTTTCTGTATAGATTAAGTGTCCAACCTCGGCCCCCCATCATTGTCTCATGGTTAGTGGGTTCAAGCCCTACTTTGGGCTCCATGCTGACAGCGCAGAACCTGCTTTGTATCCTGTCGCCCCTCCTGCTCTGCCCCTCCCCTACTTTCGGTCTCCCTCAAAATAAATAAACTGTAGAAAAAAAAAAACAGGGTGTCTTGGAGTCATTTGGAGGTGCCAGCTTTTCTAGATTGCTTTATAAGAAAGGTATTACTTTTTTTTTTAACTTTTTAAACTGTTTTTGTTTCTGAGAGACGAAGACAGAACACCGGTGTGGGGGGGCGGGGGATGGAGAGGGAGGAAAGAGAGAGAGAGAGGGAGACACAGAACCAGAAGCAGGCTCCAGGCTCCGAGCTAGCTGTCAGCACAGAGCCCGATGCGGGGCCCGAACCCACGAACCGTGAGATCATAACCTGAGCCAAAGTCAGACGCTCAACCGACTGAGCCACCCAGGGGCCCCAGGTATTACATTTTTAAAGTGCCCTGTTCCCTAGTGCTCCTAGCACATCATACTTACTTCTAATAGCCTTGATGGCTTCAGACTAAGGACTGGATGGAACATCAGTGAATTTTTAATTGAGTAATTTGCTTTCTTTCACTAAAAAGCTTTCACATGTTTTCTTTTTATTAGCCAGCAGGTGTCACTAGGAAGCCAAACATTGCCTGACTGAGGAAAAGAGGTTTTTATATTTCCTGTTCCTTTTTTTGATTACTTGTTGGCTATTGGCTCAGCTTCCCATGTAAGCTAATAGAGAGCCCTTCAGAAAATGTATGGTGTCTGCAGTTTCTAAGATTACCCTCATCCAAGATTTATCATCCTTTTGCTTTTCTGGAAAATGAATACCCCATTCAAGTTAGATAGATTATACTTTTTCGGGTACATTTTAAGTCATCCCATCAATCATTTTGTTTACCTTACAGTTTTTAACTTTGTATCTCATACATTAATGTTTTCGTATTAAACACAATTCATTTCTAATTATTAGCATTGCTGTTGGTGTATATTTATCCTACCTTTCTGTAGTGATATATATTATTAGTCTTAAAAATATAAAAGTATACATTTTGAACTAGTAATTTACCTTTTAAAAATATAGGTATAATTTTAAGGAAATAATCAGGAATATGAACATATTTATTTATTTTAAAAATATTTACTGAAGCATTTATATTAAAAACGGCCCTGGGATGCCTGGGTGGCTCAGTCAGTTAAGCATCTGACTTTTGACTTAAGCTCAGGTCATCATCTCACAGTTCATGGGTTTGAGCCCCACCTTAGGCTCTGCATTACT
Source organism: Suricata suricatta (assembly GCF_006229205.1). Classification (NCBI taxonomy): domain Eukaryota; kingdom Metazoa; phylum Chordata; class Mammalia; order Carnivora; family Herpestidae; genus Suricata; species Suricata suricatta. Next base: position 46,694,974 of record NC_043700.1, on the reverse strand, counting down.
GTGCAAAGCCTGCTTGGGAGTCTCTCTTCCTCACTCTCTGCCCCTCTGCTGCTTGCGCTCTCTCTCAAAATAAATAAATAAACTTAAAAAAAATGCACATGAACGTGAACATTAAAAAGTTTATTTACATGGTAGAATTAAGTAGTCATTGTTTCCAAAGAACTTTTTAATTTTTTATTTTATTTTTGTCTAACAAATACAAAACTTAAAACTTCAAATAGTAACAGAATATGTATCATAAAAATGTTTTCCATCCTGTCCTTTCCAACACCCGTGTTCTGTCCCGTGGAGACAGTTTCTTTTACCTTCTAGCTATTTCTTCTATTTTATTTTTATTTTTATATGTGACATAATTTTAGGTGATTTTTATTTCCTTTTTTATACTTCTGGTGGTAGTTTTATTTTCTAATTTTCTACAGTTTTATAATTAGGTCTTTTTTAAGAAGTAAAACTGATGAGCAAAACCATTTTGGCAAAGAAGTTTATTACAGAAATCAGTTTCCTAAGACTTCATCTAACCTCTCAGCTGCTCTAATTTAAAGTGTTACTGATTTTTAATAGAAATATCTTTGGGGGTGCCTGGGTGGCTTAGTCGGTTAAGTGTCTGACTCTTGATTTTGGCTCAGCTCATGATCTCACAACTTATGAGATGGAGCCCCGCATCAAGCTCCACCCTGACACTGCGGAGTCTGCTTGGGATTCTCTCTCCCTCTCTCTCTGCCTCCCCCTGCCAAAATAAATAAATAAACTTTAAAAAATTAGAAATATCTTGAACTTCCCTATAAGTATTGTTATAAAAATTATATCAATTATAACGGATGTAAAAGCTATTTTTACAATTTTTTTTTCTCTATTTTCAGGCATCAAAGTCTCTCTCAATTACCCTTTTCTTCATTAAGGGAGAGAAACAGTTGTGGAAAGGATTGGTATTTCTCCACTCCCCAGCTTAGTATAAACTCTGGCATATTTTCATTTGACAGCTTTGGGTTTTTTTTTAACCTTTTCTTTGTTTTCTTATATCTCACTATAGATGAAGATCTAATAAAATATGGCTGGCCTGAAGACATTTGGTAAGTAACAATTCTGGTTCTGCCTTCTATGCATTATTTACTTTCTTAGATTTGGCCAGTCACCTCCCTTTTACAAGGAAAACTGGAACACATGCATTGCGTTTTGTTCGTGTTCGGTGGTAAGTAGCTGCCTGCCAGCTCCCTTCATTTCTAATCGCCGTGTCCACTGGGGACGTTGTCTCGGGGTTGGATCTCAGGCCGGACCCCAGAGGCTTTCTGTGACCTCGTGTGTCTTCTCAGAGTGGGTTAATGAGACCGCCATCCGTACGTGCTCAGACCACTCTCCTCTCGAGGAGATGGATGAGGGCTTCGCAAGACAAGGGGAGGGAAGTAGAAGCCTCCATGTGGATGGAATAGATAGAGCATCTGACCAGGTCCAGCTTTAAAGAAAACACAGGCTGGGTTTCCTGTCTTGAACCTCCCTCCACCCCATCTTTCTAAAATATTTTCTGGAAATTTAAAAAATAATAATTATACTTTCTTTGCCTTCTAAGATAATTTGCTGCTCACAAAACCCAGCACAAAAAATGATGACAAAACACACCAAAACCTCCTTCATTTTAGTGGAATTCTTTTCTTTTCTAACTGCCTTAGAATGCCATATGGGTGTTTCTGCCACTCATACCTGGAACCCTTTAGGAGGACCTGGACTCTGTTACTTTCATGTAACACTCTTGAGCTCAGTTTGCTTTTTTTTTCTGTCTTCAGCTCCTAGTCTTGTGATGTCTCCTTCCTGGCGCCTGGTTCTACACATAGAGTGGGGTGTGGTCTCCACAACTCCAAACACCCCCATCAAATGCTGTCCCTGAAGATAAGCACACAGATCCTGTTTGCTTTAATGATAGTAATAGTGAACACTTCACTAACATTAATAACATTGTTATTAAATACCTAACTGTATGCCAAGTATTGGTAGGTGTTTCCCTTATTGATATATTCAGTTTCACAATGCCCTGTAAAATAGTTATTGGTATTGTGCCCATTGTTCAGATGAGGAAACTAAGGCTATGAGAAACTGAACAGATGTGCTCTGGTTGTTGCCGGCCCCCAGCCGGCTCTAGTTCTGAACCACCAGTTTTTTTTTTTCCCTTAGGCTGCTGCTCTTTGGCTGAGGGTGACTTTCTTCCTTACTCAGGCCATTGCTGCAACTCTCTCTGAACCTCTTTTCTCCAAGTGTGGACCCGAATCCTTCATTTAATTCTCTACAGAGACAGAGTTTGGGTTGTCACTTTTTAGAAGAGTTGCTTGATTTTCAATGAAGTGGACAGCACTGGACATTTATTAGGAAAACTATTACACAGAAACTAACTTATACTACCCCCAGATGCGGCCGTACCCAGAAGCCCTGGGTCCAGCTGCAGGTACCCACCCAAGGGCACCTCCTCTCTTGCTCCAGCCTACCCCATTCTGGAGGGGCTAGTTCATGATGCAGAGCAAATGCTTCCCTGTCTTCCCTCTCTAATGTCCATACTCCAGGAACCAAGAGGCACAAGAAACCTGAAGAATTTTAGAGTTTTGTCTTGTTTTTTTATCTGCCCCCTCTCCCAGCATAGAGGCCCATCTTCTGAGCTCAAATAACAAGTGTCATCAAGGTAGACACGGCTTGTACCCCCTTAGCCTCAGGTGGGCAGTTTGCACTGCTGAGGGCTTCTGGATTGTGTGCTGCTTCTCTCCCTAGAACCCCAGACCATAAGCCTCATGAGGACAGTGGTCACCTGTTCTGTTTACTGCCACATCCCAACACCTAATATAGGACCTGGCACCTGGCACACGTTCAGTAAATATTTGTTGACTTTCTAATTAACTAACTCATGGCATATCCAGAAATGATCTCTACAGGACATTTCTTTACCATAACTGTATTCCGGTATCTCCATTTTGAGCACCTGTCACCGAGCTGAATTATTCGAGCTGTCCTTCAAACCCAGACATCTCTAGATCCTGTCCAGTGAGATTAGAAGGGCTGCATCTGTTATATAGTTATCTGCTGTGAATTTTTAACATGCAGGTTTGAAGCATAAACACCTGCGTAGAAAAGGTTACATACTCCCGATGTACCATGAAGGTCAATTTGCCACAGCCTTTTACCCAAGTTTTTTTTTTTTAATTAAATAAGTGGAAGAGAAATTTCCAATTTACAGGCTACACCCTATGTATTCTCAGTTGGGTTTTTAATTTCATTGTGGTTGACTCTCTCTTAGAACACTGCTTAAATTGGTGTCTACAATACCGTGAATTCCCATTTTGACACTCTGAGATTCATGACTCTTGTTGGAAGTGAATGCTTGTACTTTCAGAAGCTTTTCGAAGTCTGATGTGATGTAGAATAGCCAGCCCTAAATTTCAAAACTGTTGGGTCGATCCTGGACACATACCTGGGCATGCTCAGAATGATTCAGTTGCTTGACATTCCAGGGTACATTTTCAACCTGGTTCACTCTGAGGTAAACTTTAGAACTTCACCAGCGTGGATATCAGCATCTGAGTTGATGCCAGAAAACCTTCTGAGGCAGCTTTAAGGAAAGGGTTTTCCTAAGACTAAATGAGAATGGAACTGAATTTATCTTGAAACAAAAGAAAACAGAAATAGGGTGTGTTTACTGCCTCCAAATCCCCTAATGAACAGTATGTTCAGGGACCCACTTTCAGGAGTTCAATGGCCCAGCTTCTGAGGCCCTGCGTCTGCATCCCCAGGCCATTGATACTCATTTACTAACCTTCCTAGTCTGCATTCAGTAAAGAAAACAGTGATTGAGTAGGGAGAGGATGATAAGTAGGACCAGGAAGAACTAGGGAACTACTGGGCATAATTTAAACTTTTCAGTGTGAACATTTTGGGAGGTTTATTTGGAAAGGCGTTTTTTAAGGAAACTTGCTCAACATAGTTTATTTAGGAAGCTAGCTTTTTTTGATTTACGCTGCAACCAAAGCCCCCCCCCCCCCCCATACTTCCACACGTTACCCCTGGCCTTGTAGGGGTGCACCGCCCAGCCTGGAGTGCTCTGTGCAGCAGCAGTAATATTCCCGGGTGTGTTTTAGGCTCTTCATGACTAGGTATGATTCCATCAGGTAGACCTCGAATTATCTGTGTATTTCTTTGGACAAAATTCCATATCAGACCTTTAAGAAAAATCAGAATATGTTCAATTTACTATGGGGATGTAGGAAAGCGTTGTTATAAATAGAGAATAGAGCAAGTTGAAATGGGGCACGTTATTTTTCAACTGAACTTGCTTCCTAAGATCCTGAAAGAGGATAATTAGATACATAATTTCTATACTTGCAAAAACACATTTTTTCAGTGGAAAAGACCAAGACAATAATCAGTAGGCATCTGTTATATGGGAATATAAATCTTACATGGGAAATATAAATCAGTGTCCGCCTGTGGCTACCAGTAATGGATAATAAAACCTAGAGTCATCATAAACTGCCAAAAATGTATGGTATTTTTCTATATCCAGAGTGAGTAGCAAAATGCTTAGCTTCCTTAGGGGGGGAATTAGGAACACCAGAAATATTTATTTAAAAAAATTTTTTTTTTTTATTTTTAAGAGAAAGAGCATGAGCAGGGGAGGGGCAAACAGAGAGGGAGACACAGAATCGGAAGCAGGCTCCAGGCTCTGAGCTGTCAGCACAGAGCCTGACATGGGGCTCAAGCCAATGAACAGTGAGATCATGACCTGAGCTGAAGTTAGATGCTTAACCAAACCAACTGAGCCACCCAGGCACCCCATAATCTTAACATTTGTATAGAATCACTCTGTCCACATCTTACAGTAGGTGTGTGACCATTTTCACTTCTAAACACATTAATACTAAGGAAATGTCCATAGAAATATATAATAGGGTGTAGTGGTGCCTCCTTATGGTTTTTCTGTACACTCTTCAGTCTAGAAATGTGAGGAGTAAGGAAGAGATGACTAATGTTATCAGAATCCCAAAGTGACATCATGTATTGCCATTGTTTGGTGCTAGAATTCTGGGGGCATCTCTGGAAGTTGAAGAGAGAGAAAGCTTTATTTGGTGAATATCTCCAAATGTTAGACTAGGTGTAAAAGGAGTTAAGTTTAGAAAGATTTTATTCAATTGGTGGATGATAGAGCCTTAATGGAAGGTAAATTTAGGACTTCGTGATTTTTTTTAGGACTGTATCATAAAGGGCAATCTCCGTGCTTTCCCAGAAGACACATTAGTGCCATTGTCAGATACGGGGCGGGGTGAGTTGTTGGTCTGATCCATTTTATGGCTTTCCCAACTCCGTGCTTCTCTTTGGATTGTTTTGAAACTTAGGACGTCCCAAACCAATCCTCTCATCTTTTTTCCCAAACTGGTGCCTTCTCCACCTGTAAAGTATTTTTCTCTATCGTCCTGCCAGTCTCCCAGGCTTGCAACACCACGGGTCTTAATGACTTCTGTCATTCCCTTCTCTCCTCACCTGAAGTTTCTTTCCCTGTGTTTTCTCTAAGTCCTGTGCTTTATTTAGTCAGGGACCCTCTAAATCTCAATTCATCAGTGAAGTTTTTGATCACTGATAGCTCTTTCTTACTTGAAAAAAATCGCCCTTTCCAAGGCATTTCCACTTCTTGTCTCTAGTATTCAGCTTGGCACTTAGTCTTACGCAGCTGTGGAACTTGCTGTGTTTACCTTACCTCTCCCAGCTGATAGTGAGCCCTTTGGAGGCAGTGATCATGTTTTTACTCCCCACGGCGCTTGGCATGTGATAAACACTGAGCTAATACTTTTTGGGTTGGAATGCTTTAAATGCAAGGGGCCCGAGGAGGTGGTGTCTTGTACTTCTTGCTAAAAGTGATTTTCATTCTTTGTAGGTTTCATGTGGACAAACTGTCTTCGGCTCATGTGTACCTTCGATTACATAAGGTAACTGGATTTAAACATGGACTCATGACTTAGGGTGATTGTGAGTGATTATTATCCTCTCTTGTCCTCTGTCCTTTTTTTTTTGCAGTTAAATTGCTTAAAGTAATAAATATGTGCAAAAGATTAAAACAAATTAGTAATGAAGAGATGTCCTACCCCTGCCCCAGAAAATCACTAAGGGAAATTCCAGTGACTTTGCTACTTCATAGGGGACGTAGTGTATGTACCCTAGCTAGAACCACTGCCATAAGTATCCTGCAACTTGAAGTATGTCGTTTGTCACCTCCGCTTTCTCTCCCTTTCATTTCAGTTGACAGTTCTGGACCTTATCTTCTCCAGTGGAGATCATGTGTGGTTCCTTTTTCTCACACACATGTGATTATCCTGTCTCACTCACCAAGGACAGATGCTCCCAGTTATCAGGGGCTTCTTGGGGACAGTTAAAACAGCATTATAATAGTAAAGGAAAAAGATACAGTGTTTCTTAGTAACATAAGACCATTATTTTTCTAATGCTTTAACATTTGTATATTTCGTACAGTTGAATCATGGGGTGTATATACTTGTTATGTGGATTGCTTTTTTTTTTTTTTTTAATGTCCTATTTTGGAATGCTTTTAGACTTACAGAGAAGTTGCAGAGATAGTACAGAGTTCCCATATACCCTATGCCTTGCTCCCCCCATTGTTAGCCTCTTACATGAGTGCGATAGATTTGTCAGAACCAAGAAACCAACATTGGTATGTTACTGTCCATTAAGCTTCAGACTCCATTTTGATTTCACCAGTTTTTCTGTTTATGTCCACTTTATGTTCCAGGATACAATCTAACGTCCTACATTTAGTTGTCGCGTCTGCCTAGTCTCTAGCCTGTGACAGTTCACGTTCCATAAGTGGGAGATTCCGTATTTTTCATGACCATGGCAATTTGAGAACAACTACTCAGGTTTTTTACAGAAGGCCATTCAATTTTAGTCCACCTGATGTTTCTCTCATGACGGAGTTACCGGTTTTGGAGGAAGAATAGCACAGAGGTGGAGTGCTGTCCTCGTTACATCATGTCAGGGGTGTGTGCATTAATAGAGTTTACCACTAATGCTGCTAACCTTCATCTCCTGGCCAGGCCAGTGTTCACCAGGCTTTCTCGCCTCTTCCATGGTCTATTATTTGGAGGCAGGTCACCAAGTTCAACCCCTACTCAAAGGGGAGTAAGCTTCGCTTCTTGGAGTGGGGAGTATCTACACAACCTTATAAGGAAGATTCTCTCTCTTCTCCCCTATGTATTTAATACAGTACTTTATTTGTATCAGTATGGACTCCTACGTTTATTTTATACTTTAGGTTATATTCCAGTTCTATGTTATTTGGTTGTTGAAATTGTCCCACCTTTGGTTGGAGCTCTTTCAGCTTGGCTCCTGTGTTCCTTTGATATGCTCCCGTCCTTTTATTTTTTGAGCACTTCGTTTCTGGCACTCTCAGATGCTGTGGGCTCATCTTGTATTTTGCCTGCCCCCGTCCTAGAATCAGGCCTTTCTCCAAGGAACCCTGATGCCTTATACTGGGGAAGTCAAGATCTGGACTTGGTGTGCTCACTGCTCCTCGAGTGCCATTCCTTCTAGCCCCTCTCAGCAGAAAGAGCTAGGAAGTACATGTGTGTATACCAACCCATGTTAGTAATTCGTGTGATTGATTATTTCTCTGTCTCTCCATCTGTATCTATGTTAAGCAGGAGCTCAAACTGATGGCTGTGATGAATCTGTTATTATAGAGGCCATTCTAGCCTTTTTTCTTTGCTCCTCTATTACTTCCTTCTCATAGTGCAAAGCCTGGTTCCTGCCATCTACCATCTGTTTGCTTTTTGACTCCACTATCTGTGTAAGAGGTTTCAGATTTGTTAAGCTATATCCACATACGAAACAACGTTATCAACTAAAGCATGCTGTTTATTGTGCGATTCTTTTTGTCTTTTTGCCTTGTAGTTTCCAGTAGAAATGCTATTTTCCAAAGTTTCTTACCCCATGCCTTTCAATGATGTTATGCCACGCACTCGAGACTTTTTTGTCTCCATTTATATTCCGTCCTGTTGATTGTATTATTACAAAAATTTTTGATTCCCCTAGTTGATTGTATTACTCTTTAATGTGACAGTTTTGTAAACTTTTTCATGTTACTGTATTATTTTCATATTTATTGTTTTGATTGGCTGCTTTGGGTTGATGTGCCGCAGTTACCCGGCTCTCCTGTCAGAATATAAGTTGTTTATATAGTTTTCCGCACCATGAATCCCCAACAACAAGAAGTTTTGTTTTTCTTTTCAATTCGGTTTTTTACAATAATTCTCAGAAGTGGAATCACTGAGCCAGAAGATAGGCCAGATTGCCCTCTAAAAATACTGCACTAGCTTAAAATGCTACCTGATACATACAGGTTTTCCACACCTTCCTGGGATTGTATGACTTAAAAAAAATAGCAACCTTTTGACAGTTTTTCAATAAATACAAGATGCTGTTTCATTATGGTTATAGTATTCACTTCCTAATTTATGAGCAAGGGTAAACATTGTATCCCATCTTAATTTATACTGTTGATATTTTTGAGAACTGTGTTGTAAAGGAAAAGAGGAAGATTGTGAGCTCTGTACTGGAACAAAACTCTGGATTCTCCTGGGCAACTTCTTGCCATTTTGGAACTATTTTAAGTTTAGAGAAAACAGAGTACGGTGTTACCAAGTTTCCTTTTGGTTCAGATTAAATTTATTTCCTTTAGGTTCTATGTGTTAGAAAACGGGAAAGATAGTGGCAGTCCCAAGTTGACATTACCACCAGTTTCTCCTTGTTTGAAAAGAAGTTTAATTTCATTTTCTTTTGGAAGCACATAATGTGCTCAGTGAAAATAAACCATTTACCTGGTTGATCTGCAGTAAGTGGTGTAGCCCCTTGTACTTAGTAGACACCAAGTACGTGTTGAAGATGGAGGAAGACTAGAGTGGTTCAGGATCCAGATGGCTGGGTTTGAGTCTTGACTCTGCTGCTTGCTGGCTGACAGGTTACCTAGCTGGGCCTGTTTCCTCATCTGTAACCCGGAGCCGGCAGTTCCTATCTTATTGGGCCATGAGGATTATGAGCTAGCATGACTGAAGCAGTTAGGGAAATGCCTGGCACATGCTAAATATTGTAGGTATTTTGTTGTTGAATTCAACCCAGACCTTGAAGGTTGTAGGTATCCAGCAGTGTTCTTTCCTAGGCTTCTTTGACAGAAAAGTCTCTTATCTCATTAATGTGGATGGCACAAAGCCCACAGTTACAATTCTGACGTTTATGTATTTGAGGGGATTGCAGACTCTCCACAGGCATAAAGCTAAGCTGAGTGGTTGTTTTTGTTTTGTTTAAGTCTGCTCAGATTATATTAGAGGTAGCAAAACAGGAAGATGAGGTTGCTTTAGGAATAGTGGCAGACACAGTTAGTAAGAAGGGATATCAGGATGTAGCCTGACATCAAGGACCAAGAAAGTCCGTTTCCACAAGAATTCCCTAAGGACTGTACTCCGGGGTCAGTTGCTACAACATAGCTTTAGTCCTGGGTACATCTGTCACTTCTGTCCTGTCACTGAGATTTAGAGGACCTTGGCCCAGTTACTTAACCTTACTAAGCTTCATTTTCTTCATTGCTAAAGTGAAGGGAACGCCCTCTATTTCACATGGCTATTTACTTAGTGCCTAGCTCATAGTGGGTACTTAAAACATGGTAGGAGTTTTGTTTTTTAATTACTCATTTTGATTTGTTTAGTATAGGGTCAGTCTGCTTCTGTGTGTTTTAGAAGCCTCTGAAGGCATCCTATTATAGTCTGGTGTAATGGTTGATACTCTTAATAATGACATTGTGTTATCAGGATGTGAAATTCAGAATCCTCTAAGTGGTCAGAGAATTGCATATGTTATGAAAAGTAATGGCAAACTTCAATCACTTATTTTTGGTCAAAATTTATGTATTTGAGAGATCCCCATTTTCAAACAGTTTCAAACAAAAACAAATTTAGAAGCATAATGGTGTAAGTTAATCTTAAGTATTTAGGTAGGAAGAACATTTCATTCCCACACAGAAGTGCTTCTTTAATCCCATGCCTAGTTGGAGCCAATACTGAGGTGATTCCCATTTGCTCTTGCCTCAGAAATATTTTTGTTGTTTTGGAATGGCTTTGCTTATTCAGCTTTGACTTTGTTACATTATCTGTACAGAAAATAAGTCAATATTATTTTTCCCTTAGGGTGGATGGTTATATCTAACACACCAAGAGTTGGGTTTCTCAGTAAGGCTGATAGATGACCTACCAGATGTTTGACAGCCAAAACTATGGGGTGTCTCTTTGAGATCAAGGATGTAGGGACCTCAGTAAAGAAGACTCCCAATTATCAAAAATAAGCACCATTTCCCTACATGGTTTCTAGAAGTAAGAATGAAGAGAAGAAAGTAACAAGAAAGAGGGGAAAGTTACTAGACATAATTATAGTTAATATTGTGGTAGGGTTTTTTATACCCTTTTCCCCCACTTCTTAATTATTAATATTTTCTGTATTACTCCTACTGCTTTCTCTCAAACATTCCCATAATAGACTTCATTTTTCAGTGTTCCGAAATACAGTGAAGTCTCTGCTTTTAATAAAATTGTGCCTCATAGGGCACTAACAGCCTGTAAGTGCTCCATATCGATCAGTGACAAGGTAGTGGACCATGTGGTTTATTTTTGTTTCAGGGGGAGAAGATAGAAGACATCCCAAAGGAAGTCTTGATGGACTGTGCCCATCTTGTGAAGGCCAATAGCATTCAAGGTCAGTTTTCCTAGAGGTGTTTTCAGAATTAACACCAATGTCTGTTTCTGAAGTAGAACACGTTTCAGAGAACATGTCTTTGGCTGGAGTCAGAGGAATACTATGTAGTATGCCTTTCCCCTATTTTGTTCTTTAAAGCGGCAGTTCTGCTACCTATCAGAGAACTAAAAACCAATCTCCCCTCCCTTGTAATGGTTGTGACCCTTTCTCTGCTCTTTCCACCCTGTCTTCCTTACTTTGACTAGAAAGTTGTCTACACCCACCTACCCCTGAGATTATTTGTAGAAAGACTTTCAGAAACGAGGTTAAGTTAATGGCTAAGCAAGAGATGTGTCTCATGGTTTTATTTTTAATGTGTGATGTCTTTATTTCTGTCATTTGTCCTTTATTCTAGAACTCAAGTCTCTGTATCCCTGTTTCCTACTTTTCTTTCTCTTCTTGTCCTCTTAAATACTTCTTTCTCCCTGTGAATTGTGAAGGTATCGAGTCTGTTGATCTTTTATCTCCCAGAGAATCTTATTTGGTTTGTCTGGAGTGACCCAGGAGTACCCATATTTTTACAGGGCTCTCTGAGAGATTATAATGTGCAAAGAAGGTTGAGAACAATTGGTCTAAGTGTTTTAGGTAAGGCCTGTAATTCTGGGCTTGGTGCTTGTTTATTTCTACTGTCAGTAGTAGATTTAATCTGCCAGTAGTCAGTATAGGTCAAGAAGGACAGCTTTGGGGGAGGAAATCAGCGCTAAAAAGGGGAGTCAGGAAGGAGATGGTGTTCTGCTAAGAATGATTAAGATGGTTAAGATGTTGGATTTTGGGGTATAGGACATAGACCTAGATAGAGTAGAGGTAAGTTTGGTTTGATGTGAGTTTCAAAGGTGATCCAGAGGGGTGGAAAGAAATCTGGTTTGGGGAGAGGATAAGCACAGGGCAGTCACATAGCTGAGAGCAGGTACCAGGGGACGAGGATTACAGGACAGGAGCTGGCCCGTGTACCCCTTCTCCATCGCTTAGACTGTGTTTCCTAAATCTAACTTGGGCAGCTTTAATAGGTCAGATACCTAGCCAAAGAAAGCAAAAGTCTGGTCTTGTAGAGCCACTGACTTTCAACTCCGTAAATCATTAAGTTACAGTTAGTTTTAGGACATTCCATTTTTATGAGTGGAACAGAGTTTCTAAGATTTCCAGTTAAGAGCATCAGTTTTTAAAGTAAAAATAATAAAGTTAAAGCAATCATTAATCCTGTGTGTGTTGCAACCTCTTTCACATGTCCTTGTCCCCTTTCCATGCCCCTGGCTAGCAGATGTGACTTTATTAAAGATCTTTGGACTCTTTATTCTGGGCCCAGTCTCTTGCTTCGTAATCTCTTTATAGTCTACCAGTTCTAGAGAAAACAGAAGAGAATACTGCCTTACTCCTCTCTCTTTTTCAGCCCTCCACAGTGAGAGGTGGCTTAGCAAAATAAGGGGCAAAGCCCAGGAGCCTCACTCATGAGTCCCCAGCAGAGGACACCAAGGGATGAAGAGGGGGTTCTTCATCTGCAGGGCTTGCTAAGGACACTCCATTCGCATTGCGGCGCAATTAAAATATTTTCCCCTGCTTGACCTCAGAACTGAGGGCGTTGGGTTAATCTTGTTTGTCATCGTAGAATCTGGTCAGCCAGTTGATTCATTCTAGAGAATCTTTCGCTAGATTACACTTTCTGAAAGCTTCAGCACTCTGTGTGACACGCCTCACCTTACCTGTACAGTTAAGTCCAGACTTGTTAAGCATCTCCGATCTGACTACAGGCTTCATTTCCCTTCACATTATTTCACACTCCAGCCAAAGCACGTAGTTGCTGTTTTCCTACCTTATGTTGTCTTCTTTGTCCTCAGTTTCGTCTTCCTTGTCAGTCATCCCATGTCTAGCGCCAAGCTAAGGTTCAAGGGCCACCCAGCAGTTGTAGTAATGGTAGTAGAGTTAACGTTGAAGGATAGTTACATGTCTGGCACTGTGCTGAGAATATTACAAATTATTTCATTTATCAACCCCACTGAGTTATGCACATTATTTTCATTCTGTAGATGAGGGAGCTGAGCTTAAGGGAATTAGGGAACCTCCCCAAGGTCTCAGAGCTCTGAAGTGTGGCAGTAGCTGCATTTGAAGTCAGACAGTGTCTCTGAAGTCTTCTTTCTTAACCACGAAACTGTATGAACCTCTCCCGTGGAACACATAGTTATTTATGTACACATCTGCCTTCCTGTAGTCTTGGAAGGCAGGGCCCATTGTCTAATCCGTATTTGGATCTCCCGTAGCACCGTGCACATGGAGACTTTTTAAAATCTTGATTTTGAAGAAAAAATTTCAAACCTACAGGAAAGTTGCAAGAAAAATACAACTCTTATATGCCCTGCAGTTAGATTCAACAATTTTTCTGTATGTATTTGCTTTCTCTCTGTAATGCTCTAGTTATTAGGTCTTGTGATTTTTTTGTTTGTTTGTTTGTTTTATGGCTGAACCATTTGGAGGAAAATTATGGATCTTATAGCCCTTTAGCATGTCCTAAGAGCAATGACATTGTTTTAAGTGACTGTATTACTGTGATCAAATTTCAGGAGATTTAACATGGATAGAATACTGTTATTTGATACACAGCCCACATGTAAGTTTTTCCAGTTGTCCTACTACTGTTCCTTTATAGCATTTTTTTTTTCCTGATCCAGGATCATGTGGTATAGTTTCTCCTCGTGTCTCTAGTCTCTTTTTAGCTAAAGACACTTCTTTGTCTTTCAAGACATTGGCACCCTGAGGGGAGACCAGTTGTGGACTGCCTTGTGACTCGGGTCGGTCTGATGCTTCCACTCGAGCACGGGTACGTGCATTGTTGGGCAGGAGTGCGACATGAGTGGGATCTGGGGCGCTACAGTCAGGAGGCACGTGTTGCCATTTTGCCCCATTTTTGGTGACGTTAATTTTGATCGCTTAAGGACGTGTTCACCAGATCTCTGCAGTGCATGTGGTGATTTAATAAAAGGGCCTTATAGAGTGTTGGAGCAGTGATGAAGGTGGGGTGCTGAGAGCCACCTGAGAAGCAGGGGCAGAGGGGAAGTGGGGGCCGGAGGTGGTAGGGGGCGAGGAGGAGAGACGAATGGGGTACCTGGCACCCCCTTCGTCCGGAGCATCTTTTTTTTATTACTGCTTTTATTATTTTCATATGTTTTCTTTAGTGACAAGGTGCCACTGCTAAAAGAAATTTAAGCAAACAAACAAAAAAACCCTTCTACTGAACCAGTCCAGTTTCTTCATGTTTCAAATAAGATTCCGGGAGCTGTAGGAACTTTCCCTAAGTGACACAACTGATTCATGGTGGTGCCAGGATAGAGGGCAAGTCCCTTAAATCCCAGACCTTGGGCTTTTGCTTTCTCTTGTGGTTTAGCCTTTATTGGATCAAGGACTCCTTTGAGGAAACCTATTCAATCCTTCTCTCTTTAAAAAAAAAAACAAAACAACCGCATATCATAAATTTTGGATTCAATATTAGGGAGTCTCAGAAGTCCCTGCTTTCCTTCCTAATACTTTTGCTTGAATTGCGTTGGTCACCTTTACCATTTGCTGTTTGTGGGTGGGCTTAAAAAAATGTTCTGTGGTTTGAATCCCTCAATGACTGTTTCCTCGGTTAGATTTTGGTGTTTTGCCAGTGGGAATGCAGTGCTCAGTGTTTTGCCCGCATGTTGAAGACAGTCTCTCTTGGCAGGCTGCAAGATGAACAACGTTAATGTGGTATATACACCGTGGTCGAACCTGAAGAAAACAGCTGACATGGATGTGGGACAGATAGGCTTTCACAGGCAGAAGGATGTGAGTGTTGTGCGCCAGCAGCGCTCGCGGAGCGGAGTCCGGTCTTTTCTGTCTCACACCTTCGTTGTTGAAGGCTCAGCATGATGTGTGCTGTCTAAGTCCCTCTCGGCTGTGTTGCCCAGCCCCTATACAGCATCTTGTCTGTTCTGGGGGGAGAAAACATAGATTAAGTTTTGTTCCTCCCACCCCCCATCTCTCTCAAAGGTGAAAATTGTGACGGTGGAGAAGAAAGTGAATGAGATCCTGAACCGATTAGAAAAGACCAGAATGGAGCAATTCCCAGACCTCGCGGCAGAGAAGGAATGCAGAGACCGAGAAGAGAGAAATGAGAAGAAAGCCCAAATTCAGGAAATGAAAAGGAGAGAGAAGGAAGAGATGAAGAAGAAGCGGGAAATGGACGAACTTAGGTATGTCAGAGCTATGGTATTGGTGTTGACCTTGGAGATTCCTCACTGCTGATTTTCACCAGGGACCAACCTGGAGGAAGGATATATTGGTAGAGAGAGGTACACGCGACAAGCTCAGGGCCTTTAAACAACTTAGAAAAGGTAGTTATGCTGATGAGCTGGTCAGGTGACAGGGTTTTATAGGGATAGACTATGAGAGCACGTGAAACGAAATAGCTGCTTTTATTCTTAGATACACTGCCATAGGTTATCCTTAGAGTTTGGTTTGTAAACATCTTCAAGAGAAGAAAGCATGCTATATTAACGGCTTAACATCAGTTAGTATGGTATTTGAATAAGGTTGTCTTAGCTCTAAAGACCAGTACCTAAAATCAGTTTTTAAAACCCTTTTTGTTAATATTTTGAAAGTTTAAGGTAATTAATGCATGAAGTCTATCCCAAAACACTCCATTTTAAAATGGTAAACAGGAGGGGCGCCTGAGTGGCTCAGTTGGTTAGGTGTCTGACTTCAGCTCCAGTCATGATCTCATGGCTTGTGAGTTCAAGCCCCTATTCAGGCTCTGTGCTGACAGCTCAGAGCCTGAAGGCTATTTCGGAATCTGTTTCTCCCTCTGTCTGCCCCTCCCGTTCACACTCTGTCTCTGTCTCTCTCTCAAAAATAAACAACAAAAAAGGTTTTTTTTTAATAAATAAAAATAAAATAAAATGGTTAATTAGGAGGGGTGCCTGGCTGGCTCAGTCAATAGAGCATGTGACTCTTTATCTCAGGATTGTGAGTTCAGTCCTCATGATGTGTGTGGAACCTACTTAAAAAAATAAAATCTTTTAAAAATAAATAAATAAAATGATGAATCATAGTTAAAATACAATTTGGTTCCTGAAATACTAGTGTGTGAGAATACTGACTGTATTAGTTTCCTATGGCTATAACACATTATCACAAATTTAGTGTCTTCAAACAACATAGATTTATTATCTTACAGTTCCATCCATCCATAAGTTAGAAGTCCACCATGGTTCTCACTGGGCTAAAATGAAGGTGTTCGCAGGGCTGTGTTCCTTCCTAAAACTCTAAGGGAGAATCTGTTTCCTCTTCAGCTCCTAGAGGCCACCCACATTCCTTGGCTGGTGGCCCCATCCTCCATCTTAAAAGCGGGCAATATGGCATCTCTTAGACCCTCCTTCCAGAGTCACGGCCCCCTCTCTGACCTTCTCTGCTTTTGAGGATCAGTGTGATGACCTTGGGCCCACCCAGACAATCCATAACCTTGCCATATAAGATCCTTTTTTTTTTTAATTTTTTAAATTTTATTTATTTTTTTAGTTTATAGTAGTTTATTGTCAAATTGGTTTCCATATAACACCCTGTGCTTCTCCCCACAATTGCCTCCCTTCATGACCATCACCTGCTTCCTCCCCTCCCCCTCCCACTTCAGTCCTCGGTTCATTTTCAGTAATCAGTAGTCTTTCATGATTTGTGTCCCTCTCTCTCCCCAACTCTCTTTCCCCCTGCCTTTCCCTGTGGTCCTCTGTTAGGTTTGTCCTGTTAGACCTATGAGTGCAAACATATGGTATCTGTCCTTCTCTGCCTGACTTATTTCGCTTAGCATGATACCCTCGAGGTTCATCCACTTTACTACAAATGGCCATATTTCATTCTTTCTCATTGCCATGTAATACTCCATTGTATATATATACCACATCTTCTTAATCCATTCATCAGGTGATGAACATTTAGGCTCTTTCCATGATTTGGCTATTGTAGGAAGTGCCACTATGAACATTGGGGTACATGTACTCTTATGCATCAGCCCTTCTGTATCCCTTGGGTAAATCCCTAGCAGTGCTATTGCTGGGTCATAGGGGAGTTCTATGGATAGTTTTTTGAGTAACCTCCATACTGTTTTCCAGAGCAGCTGCACCTTTACATTCCCACCAACAGGGTAGGAGGGTGCCTGTCTCTCCACACCCTCGCCAGCTATAGTCTCTTGATGTGTTCACTTTAGCCACGTTGACCAGTGTGAGGTGGTATCTCAGTGTGTTTTGATTTGTATTTCCCTGATGATGAGTGACGCTGAGCATCTTTTCATGTGCCTTTTGGCCATCTGGATGTCCCCTTTGGAGAAGTGTCTGTTCAGGTCTTCTGCCCATTTCTTCACTGGATCATTCATTTTTCGGGTATGGAGTTTAGTGAATTCCTTGTAGATTTTGGATACTAGCCCTTTAACTGATATGCCATTTACCACTATCTTTTCCCATTCTGTCAGTTTCCTGTTAGTTTTTTTGATTGTTTCCTTTGCATTGCAGAAGCTTTTTATCTTGATGAGGTCCTAACAGTTCTTTTTTGTTCTTGATTCCCTTGCCTTTGGGTATGTGTTGAGGAGGAAATTCCTGCCATTGAGGTCAAGGAAGCTATTTCCTGCTTTCTCCTCTAGGGTTTTGATGGTTTCCTGTCTCACATTCAGGTCCTTTATCCATTTTGAGTTTATTTTTGTGGATGGTATAAGAAAGTGGTCTAATTTCATTCTTCTACGTGTTGCTGTCCAGCTCTCCCAGCACCACCTGTTAAAGAGGCAGTCTTTTTTCCATTGGATACTCTTTCCTGTGTTGTCAAAGATTAGTTGGCCATACACTTGTGGGTCTAGTTCTGGGCTCTCTATTCTATTCCATTGGTCCATGTGTCTGTTTTTGTGCCAATATCATACTGTCTTGATGATGACAGCTTTGTAGTAGACGTTAAAGTCTGGGATTATGATGCCTCCCTTTTGGTTTTCTTCTTCAATATTACTTTGGCTATTCGGGGTTTTTTGGTTTCATACGAATTTTAAGATAGTTTGTTCTAGCTTTGTGAAGAATGCTGGTGCAACTTTGATGGGGATTGCATTGAATGTGTAAATTGCTTTGGGTAATAATGACATTTTAACAAACTTTCTTCTTCCGATCCATGAGCACGGAATATTTTTCCATTTCTTTGTGTCTTCTTCAATTTCCTTCATAAGTCTTCTATAGTTTTCAGCATACAGGTCTTTTACATCTCTGGTTAGGTTTATTCCTAGGTATTTTACAATTTTTCGTGCAATTGTGAATGGGATCTGTTTCTTGATTTCTCTTTCTGTTGCTTCATTTTTGGTGTATAAGAATGCAACCGATTTCTGTACATTGATTTTGTACCCCACGACTTTACTGAATTTATTGATCAGTTCTAGAAGGCTTCTGGTGGAGTCGATCGGGTTTTCCATGTCATCTGCAAAAAGTGAAAGTTTGACTTCTTTGCTGATTCTGATGCGTTTTATTTCCTTTTGTTGTCTTATTGCTGATGCTAGGACTTCCAACACTATGTTAAACAGCAGTGGTGAGAGTGGACATCCCTGTCGTGTCCCTGATTTCAGGGGGAAAGCTCTTAGTTTTTCCCCATTGAGGATAACATTAGCTTTTCATAAATGGGTTGTATGCTGTTTAAGTAATTTCCTTCTATCCTGACTTTCTCGAGGTTTTTTATTAAGAAGGGATGTTGTATTTTGTCAAATGCTTTTTCTGCTTCTATCAACAGGATCATATGGTTTTTTTTTTTCCTTTTGTTAATGTGATGTATCACATTGATGGCTTTGCGAATATTGAACCAGCCTTGTAACCCAGGAATGAATCCCACTTGATCATAATGGATAATTCTTTTTATATGCTGTTGAATTCGATTTGCTAGTATCTTGTTGAGTATTTTTGCATCTGTATTCATTAAGGATATTGGCCTGTAGTTCTCTTTTTTTTGTTGGGTCTTTGCCTGGCTTAGGAATCAAAGTGAAACTTGCTTTGTAGAATGAGTCCAGAAATCTTCCTTCCATTTCTATTTTTTGGAATAACTTGAGAAGGCTCAGTGTTAACTCTGCTTTAAATGTCTGGTAGCATTCCCCTGGGAATCCATCTGGCCCTGAGCTTTTATTCATTGGGGGATTTTTGATAACTGATTTGATTTCCTCACTGGTTATGGATCTGTTCAGATTTTGTATCTCTTCCCGTTTGAATTTTGGTAGTGCATGTGCATTTAGGAATTTTTCCATATTTCCTAGATTGTCCAGTTGGTTGGCATATAATTTTTCATAGTAATCTCTGATGATTGCTTGTATTTCTGAGGGATCTGTTGTAATAGATCCATTTTCCTTCATGATTTTGTGTATTTGAGTGTTGTCTCTTTTCTTTCTGAGGAGCCTAGCTAGAGGTTTATCAATTTTGATTATTTTTCAAAAAACTTTTCAAAAAACCAACTCTTGGTTTCATTGATCTGTTCAGTTGTTTTTGTGGATTCTATCTTGTTTAATTCTGCCCTGATCTTTATTATTTCTCTTCGTTTGCTGGGCTTGGGGTGCTCTTGCTGCTCCCTCTCTAGTTTCCTTAGGTGCTCTCTTAGGTTTTGAGTTTGTGTTTTTTCTAGTTTGTTGAAATTGGCCTGGATTGCAATGAATTTTCCTCTTAGGACTACCTTTGCTGCGTCCCAGAGAGTTTGGATTGTTGTATTTTCATTTTCATTTGTTTCCATACATTTTTTAATTTCCTCTCTAATTGCCTGGTTTGCCCAATAATTCTTCAGTAGGGTAGTTTTTAACCTCCAAATTTTTGGAGGTCTTCCAGACTTCTTCCTGTGGTTGATTTCAAGTTTCATAGCATTGTGATCTGAAAGTGTGCATGGTATGATCTCAATTCTTTTGTATTTATGGAGGGCTGTTTTATGACCCAGTAGGTGATCAATCTTGGAGAATGTGCCATGTGCACTGGAGAAGAAAGTGAATTCCCTAGCTTCAGGATGCAGAGTTCTAAATATATCTATCAATTCCATCTGCTCCTGTGTGCCATTCAGGTCTATTGTTTCTTTGGTGATTTTTTTTGTCTGGTTGACCTATCCATTGTTGTAAGTGGGGTATTAAAGTCCCCTGCAGTTAGCACATTATTATCAGTAAGATTGCTTCTGTTTGTGATTAGTTTTTTTATGTATTTGGGAGCTCCCAAATTCGGCGCATAGATGTTTATAATTGTTGGTTCTTCCTGATGTAGAGACCCTGTAATTATTATATAATGTCCTTCTTCATCTTTTGTTACTGCCTTTATTTTAAAGTCCAGTTTGTCCGATATGAGTATGGCTACTATGGCTTTCTTTTGGCATCCAGTCGCGTGGTAGATATTTCTCCATCCCCTTACTTTCAGTCTGAAGGTGTCTTCAGGTCTGAGGTGAGTCTCTTGTAGACAGCAAACAAATGGATTTTGGTTTTTGATTCATTCTGCTACCCTGTGTTGTTTGACTGGAGCATTCAGTCCATTTACATTCAGTGTTATTATTGAAAAATGTGGGTTTAGATTCATTGTGTTCTCTGTAGGGTTCATGTTTGTATTGATGTCTCTGGTGTCTTCTATTCCTTGCTACTTTTCTCTCATAGAGTCCCTCTTAGGATTTATTGTAGGGCTGGTTTGGTGGTGCTGAATTCTCTCAGCTTTTGTTTATTTGGGAAAACCTTTATCTCTCCTATTTTGAATGACAGGCTTGCTGGATAAAGAATTCTTGGTTGCATATTTTTCCTGTTCATTACATTGAAGACTTCCTGCCATTCCTTTCTGGCCTGCCAAGTTTCAGTAGATAGGTCTGTAACCACTCTGATAGGTCTCCCTTTGTATGTTAAGGCCCTTTTATCCCTAGTTGCTTTCAGAATTCTCTCTTTATGTTTATATTTTGCCAGTTTCAGTATCATATGTCATGTTGAAGGTCGGTTTAAGTTACGTCTTAGGGGAGTTCGGTATGTCTCTTGAATTTCAGTGTCTTTCTTTTTTCCCAGATTGGGGAAATTTTCATGTATAATTTGGTCCAGCACCCCTTCAGGACCTCTGTCTTTTTCTTTCTCTTCAGGAATTCCTATGATACGGACATTGTACCGTTTGATTGTATTACTCAGGTCTCTAATTCTTTTGTGCTCCTGTATCAATTTCTCTTTTTCTTGGCTTCCTCTTTTGCTATAACTGTGTCTTCTAATTCACCTATTCTCCTCTCTGCTTCTTCAGTCGTGCACTGGCAGCCTCCATGTTGTTATTCACCTCACTGATAGCCTTTTTTAACTCGTCACAGCTATTTTAAAGGTCCCTAGTCTGTGTATCAATAGCTTCTCTGATGGTTTTTTCCAGCCCAGCGCTTAATTTTATGACATTTGTTCTAAATTCTTGTTCAGTTAAGTTGTTTATGTCTGTTTTGAGCAGTTCTGTAGCTGTGATTTCTTCCTGGAGTTTCTTTAGAGGAGAGTTCTTTCGTTTCTTCATTTTGGCTAGCTTTCTGTCTCTTGTCAGTTGTAAGAGCTTGTTCTGCACTGTGCATCTAATAGTATTTCTCTATTGAAGGAGGCTCTTTGTCCAGGGTCTGTCGTTTCAGGAGATGTTCTTTTAATGCTGTCTCTCAGTTTCTCTTGTTATGCCTCTGATTTATTTCTTTACTCAGCAATATTTGGGACTTTCCACTATGTGTGCTTTGGGTTGTTTCTTGAGGTAGCTGAAAAGGAAAACAAATAGACAAACACACAGAGAACACAAGCACACAAATGTACTGACAGAACAAGTAAAGAAGCAAAACAAAAGGGGAAAGAAAAAAAGGAACAGGAAAGAAAAGGGGGGGGAAGCAGGCGGGGGGGGATGGGGGACAGTCTGAGAGCTTAAAACCTGCAGAGGAGGAAGATAAGGATGAGATAAAAGAAAAACTATCTGGATGGTAAGAGTTGATCTAAGCACAGCAGTGCCTAAATGTTGGTCTTTCCCAGACTCCAGGGAGAAAGGGAGAAAGAAGGAAATAGGAAAATAGAAAAGATAAAACGGGAAAAATTAAAAAGTAAAAATATTAAGAAAAGAAAGAAAAAAAACAACTAAAAATAATAAGCAAAAAAACAGCAGCTCTCCAGTGTGGATGGGTGTGGCTTAGTGTATGTGGGTCGGGTGTCAGGGGCTGCTCTCTGAGGCCCCACCTTGGTGCATGCGGGGAGAAGAATGGCGACGGGCACCCCAAGCCCCCCTCAGACCGTGCGTTGCCAGCCACTTTCTTGAGTCCAACCACTTTGTGCCTCGGGTGGGTCTAATTGTTTCTGTTTTTTAAGTTCTGCCCAGTTTCTAAGTCCTTGCCCATGCACTCAGTATTGCGCCACAGTCAAAATCTCCTGCAAGCAGGCGCCTTTCTGGTCGGGATCGAATAGGGGGATTGTGAAGTCAGATTTTTCCCCTGGCTCCGCCTAAAGTCCGTGAGCTGCCGTGCTCAGCGGCTCTCAGTCCCGGGCTAAATCTCTCCTCTCCAGGGATTACGCTGTGAGTGATTCAGTCTCTACTTCTCTTCCCCTGGTCTCTCCGCTGCCTTGCCCAGGGGGACCGCGCGTGGCTCCGAAGGGCTGTTTGCCTCTGGACACACGGCCGCCCTGTGCACGCAGCTCCCTGCAGATCTGCCCGCCTCTGGACTCACAGCCGCCCCGCCCGCGCAGCTCCCTGCAGATCTGTGCGCCTGTGGACACACGGCTCTCTGCAGGCCCAGCACCAAGCCTCTGGGCGCTTTGTCTCCCTGCTCCGCTTTGAGCCGGCGCTCCCTCCCCCAAAGTTTCTGGTCCCAGTTCGCACTCACTCAGGAATCCTTGAGGCTGCCCTTAATAAGGCATCTGTGCGCACATCTCCGTTCTTGGAGATCAGAAAGCTGTGGCTTTTAATCCTTTTCAGTTTGATAATTGCAGGCGGACGGAGGTAATGGGGCTCCTTACTTCTCTGCCATCTTGCCTCAGTCCATATAATATCCTTAACTCAACCACATCTGCAAAGTCTCTTTTGCCAGATGAGGTAACATTTGCAGGTTCTGGAGAGTGGGATGTGGACATCTTTGGATAGGATCATCATTCTGCCCACCACTAGGTGTGCCCTGCTGTACCTAGGAGGCTCCTAGCTTTTCTTTGTCAAAGAAGGAATTTAACCCGGCAACTTCTACTTATTAGAATTTCTAGATTTTCCTACATTTTCCCATAGATATCATTTGTGTAAGTATTTCAAAAAGAAAGGGGGAAAAACGGTGTTGCTGTGCCTTTGGAAATGGTATTGGATCAAAATGAGCTGTCTTGTCATGTCCTGACTTGATTTTCCTAGAAAACACTGGCTTATTAGGAAGATTGTTAGGTCAGAATGCAGGTGTTATGATCAAGTACTGGTATTTATTAGTATGTGCATGAATGTGCTCCTGTTGGAGGTTCTGCTAAAACAGCGTAAGTGGCCTCATTTAAAATATAATATTCAAATGGAGAACTCCCTAAGTGTTATCCTGAGTTATATTCTGCTAACATGAGTTTAAACAAATGCACAGATTTCTTTTCATCTAGATTGTGAGTCTGCTTTGTGTTGTGAATGAAAGAAAAATTATCAACTCAATCAGTGCAGTAAAATGTTTGTAATTTTGAGCAATTTGGGATTGAGAGTAGCTTATTCATTTTTGTTTTTAGTGTGGAGAAAAGATCGAAAACATACCTTCTCGTGCTCTTTACAAACCTAACAATTTTGTTTAGAAACATGATCTGTTAGGCATAATAATATCACTTAATTTACTTGAAAACATAACAAGAGGGGCGCCTGTGTGGCTCAGTCTGTTGAGCATCCAATTCTTGATTTTAGCTCAGATCATGATCCCAGGGTGGTGGGAGTGAGCCCCGTGTCTGGCTCCATGCTAAGCATCTGACACTGTGCTTTGTTTAGCTGAGTGATCTCATTTAGTCCTGTCAATAGCTATATAAGTCAAATATTGTTATTATTCATGTTTACTAGAAGAGGAAAATGAGCCTAAAAAGCAGGTAACTCGCCCAAAATCACATAACTGATCTGTGTGATTCTCAAGCTCACACATGCTACTACCACACTTTTCTGCCTCACTCAGTCTATTCAGTGTTAAAGTAAAATATATTCTATATGAATCAAGTAACTTACAGATATGGTAATTTTTCTTAAAATACATTACATTTTTATTTCAAATCAAGCTGTGTACTAGTAAAATTTAGGAGATTTTGTATGTTTGATTTTATTAGTTTAAACTAAAACACATTCGTATTTTTCAAATTTTCTTTTTTAGTGTCAGCAACACATAAAACATTACTAAATAAGCTGAGGGAGAAAATTCTCATTGTTATTGAATGAAATTTTTGCTTCAAAAGCAAATTTAATTTAATCAGTCCCATTTTCTTTCTTTCTTTTTTTTTTTAATGTTGATTATTTATTTATTTTGAGAGAGAGAGCACATGTGTGAGCAGGGGAGGGGCAGAAAGAGAGGGGAAAAAGACCTGAGCCAAAATCAAGAGTCGGACACTTAACCAATCAATACTTCGTCCCTACTGCTTTTTTTAAAATAAATTTTCATGGATCTCAGAAAACCAAAAAAACCTACAACTGAGATGTTCATGTCTGTGAAACCCATGCCACAAAACTGACTTGCTTTCATGAGCTGCCGAAGGTAGCAGGGGGTGGGGCAGAGGGGCAGGGCTGGGGGCCGACGCGGGGACCTAGCCCGGGTTTGCTCGCCGCTGCCATCCAGGTGCCGTGTTCTGCAGCTTCGGGGAGATCCTGACCGCGAGCTCTCAGCTCCTGACCTGTTTTAGAATCTTTATACATCTGTATGGCTTCATACGTCACTTTATTTTCTATCTTTGACTCTTCCACCCAGGAGGTCAAATGCTGTGCTTACAGAAGCCTCTCATTTTAAACGCTTTCTCTTGACTTTCTGACAGCAAAGATTTTATTAAATTTTACCAACAGTTCTTTTATTTGGACCATCTGGTAGGAATGTCCACTTTAGTTGCTCTGATTGCTTAAAAAATGGACTCTTGAATCTGCTGGGGGACTCTGCAGAGAAGCCGGGAAGCTGTTCTTGTCCTGGAAGTTCTCCCCAGTGCTTCCAGACGGTCTCAGGGAAGAAATACTCAGCAGTCTCACATCCACAGATCTCCAGCTTCCTTCCAGTTCTGAAACCGTTATTTAGACTCTAGTCTCATTTATCCTCTCAACTTTTTGAACAAGAACGGCAGTTCACTTCTAATTTCTACAGGGAGAAAAAAGTGGATGGAATTGCCATTGCATAGTCCCAAGTTCTTTGAGCTCTAGCAGGATCTTATCCATCAGCCTTTAGCTTAACAGTGAACAAGGCAAAGCTCACCACACAGAAGGCACTGACTTCCTTCTCAGAGCCAGAGTGGTAGCCCCTGGAGACAACTCCATCTTTACTGCTTGTCCCCTGTAAATGGGTCTCCATAAAGACCATCCTCTTAGGTAGGTTTTAGAAATATTTGGGTTGTTGGGAGGGTAATATATTAACACCCTCTGTTAACCATTTTATTCATCTAAACAGTTGTGAAAATTTCCCCTTCCTTAGACTTTGTGTGCTAATTCTCTTTTACCACCTTATTCATTAGCCCCTTAGACGGTTTTTGTGCTTTGTCAGCCTAGGATCTAACGGGGTTCCAGTTTAGAGAATCTTTGCGTAGAGCTAAGTGTAGGGAGGAACCTCACATGTTACTTTCTTCCCCTGGCTGCTACCCTATAAGCCATTCATAGAGTAAGAGAAAATAACAGGAGAGACTCAACACAGGTTTTCCAAGGTAGTAGGAGTCTTAGAAGTGACCTTGGCTTGGAGAGTGAGAGGAGAACAGTTCTACTCTGTCTGCCTGTAGTTTCAGAGAGCAAGCATTTGGGCAAATCCTTTAAGCAGCTCACCCGGCAGCCCCCCGCCCCTGTAGACACGGTCACTTATCGGCATGTACTAGGGCAGAGTATCCATGGCCGTCTTCGGTGTGTCCAGTACTGTCGTTTCTTCTTGTGGCTGAACTTGTTGTTCCATCCAAGTAAAAGCTTACCTGCCCTGTTTCAATCTTGTACCTTTGTGGTAGTGTAACAAACACTATTAACATCTAAATCAAGCTCCACTATATGGATATTGAAACCAGAAGAAATAAATAAGAAAGGTAGTCACTAGAGGGTAAGTGAGTCAGAGATTACAAGAGAAAAAGGTAGGGACTATGGCTACCTGAGATAAAGATTTTTAAAAATTGGGAGTCTAGGAGGTTGGAATTTGAACCCAGGGCTCAGGGGATTGAAGTCAGAGACGTCCAAGACTCAAGACAAAATGGCAAATCACAGGTGAGCGTTGCTTGAATAGTAACATGGACTTGATTTGGGGGCAGAGATGACTTTAGCAAGTTGGTTAATGTGTGAAAAGTTTTGGCTGCTAAGTGGCAGAGCAGGAATCCCAACTCAAGTCCGTAATTCTGAAGTCAACGCCATGCTGCCTGTAAGGCAGGGAATGAATGGGTTGGCAAGGCCAGGGTCAAGGTCATATGTAGGCAAATGAAAGAATGAAAAATCAGGCACATTGGAGAGTGACTGAAAAGGTTTTGCTTCATGCACAATTCCATGTTGTAAGTGATAAGCAGCCCTTATAGGTTTCCTAGGATATTAGGAAGAAGTAGACTTTATGTTGAGTTTTGTGGCAACATGTAGAAAAGGTAACAGAACAGTGGTAATAAGGATGATATAGTTCCATACAGAAATTGCTTTAATTGTACCTTCTTTTTTTCTCTCTCAGACACTAGTACTGCTGCCTTCTGTAGATAATGCTCTGTGTGCTTTAGTTCTTCATTTTAATGATAAGCTCTTTCAGAAGAGCACTAATATGCACTCTTGCGGGTGACCCTGTGCTTTGCATATGCAGTGAGTGATTGTCAATATATTATGAATAAGTAACGAGATTAGCTTCTCTGATACAGCAATTCTTGAGCTAAGATCACAACTATGTTTGCACGTTAAAAGGGTGTGAAGCCTACTTAAAAATAAGGAGATGGGGCGCCTGGGTGGCTCAGTCAGTTAAGCCTCCAACTTCGGCTCAGGTCAGGTCTCACGTTCGTGGGTTCGAGCCCCGCGTCAGGCTCTGTGCTGACAGCTAGCTCAGAGTCCGGAGCCTGCTTCCGGTTCTGTGTCTCCTTCTCTCTCTGCCCCTCCCCCTCTCATGCTCTGTCTCTCTCTGTATCAAAAATAAATAAAAAACATTAAAAAAAAAAAGGAGACGGGGTGGATCATAAGGGGGCTCTAAGCAGAGGGAACTACGTGTACAAAGACCCTTTGTGGGAGGGAGCAAAGTGAAACACAAGACTAAAGGCAGGCGCAAGTGTGTGGAGCAGCAGGAAAAGGGAGTGAATGCATGCATCTAGGTGCATGCAGGGCCTGTTGGCCGTGTGTGTCTTCATCCTTCATCAGAGTTTTGTGAGGTCATCAAAGAGCTGTAAGCATAGTAAGACAAGGTTGGTGTTTTTAGAAATCTCAGTCTGCTGACCAGACTGGAAAGGGAACCAGGTGGGGGTGGCTAGGCCAGTTAGCAGTTGTCCCCATGCCAGCTGATGGTAGCTTGGAACAGGTGGTGATGTGGAGGTGGAGAGAAGTGGACCAGCATGATGGCAGGAGTGTGAGCTCAGGAGTCTGATGTGGGGGCAAAAGCCCGCTTCTCCACTGGTTCGTTAACTGGGAGACTTTGGACAACTTCCTTAACTTCCCTGACTCGGCCTCCTGTGTATTCTTTTTTGTTTTGCTTTGTTTCAAATATTTATTTAAATTCCAGTTCACATATAGTATAATGGTTTCAGGAGTAGAATTTAGTGATTCATCACTTACATATGACACCCAGTGCTCATCCCAAGTGCCGTCCTTGGTACCCATCACCCATTTGGCCCATCCCCTCACCCACCTTTCTCCAGTAACCTTCAGTTTGTTCTCCATATTTAAGTGTCTCATAGTTTCCTTCTCTCTCTCTTTTTTTTTTTTACCCCTTCCCATACGGTCATTTGTTTTGTTTCTTAAATTGCACATGAATGAAATTGTATGGTGTTCAGTAGGCATAGTATTATCCTTTGCTTTATAAGGTGATTGGTGGATTAGCAGTAATTTTTGAAGTATATAACACAGATCCAGCAAATAAAATACTGGGTGAATTGTAAATACTGTTATTATTAACTAATCTCCTTGCCTTCCTTTCTTCCTTTCCTCTGTCTACTACAGATCACCCTTTTTAAAACACTAGTATTATGTGGTCTCACTTTGCTTTGTCTCTTTGTGTCTTTTTAATTGAACTTTTTGTATAGCTGTGGCTTAAATAGGCCTTATCTCCCTTCCTGGTGAGCTCATCGGGAACAAGGCTTTGTCTTATTCATCATTTACTATTTTCTTCCTGTCCCATCCTCCACATGGGCTTAGCACAGGCTTATTCTTTAATAAATGCTAGTTGAATCTCTTATGTGACTTCTCTGCTCCGTCTTATATTGTGGCTTCTTGCTGTTCCCATTGTGTTAACTCACGCAATTAGGACAACATAATTGGGCTTTACACATTCAACCTAATTCCCTCCTTGGCCTTCAGACTCCACTTGAATTGGTTTGTAATGTCATTATAAACACCATCTCTTCGTCTTTGCTCCCACCATTCTCTGGATCTGCCTCCTTCGCTCATCCCACATACTTATTAGGCTCGTTTTGGGTTCTCCTCATGGGAGGAGAGTGCCCCGGCAGCCCTGCCCACGCCGCTGCCTTTCCTCCTGAATTCCTGTCGCATCTGCGGCCTGGGCAGTATGCCCCGAGGAGGGATCCCACCTGCTCATGGCCGTAGATGCATTTTTTCATCTGAATAACGCCACCTACCTCCCAGTTATTGTGGAGGTGACATGACATGAGTCTGAGGAAGCACTTTCTAAACTATAAAGCGTTGTGTACATCTTCTTTATTGTTCAGAGATAATCTGCCTCTCTTTTGTTGCACTCTCCTTGACAGCAGTGATTATATTTTCTTCCAAAAGACCCTCAATAGGGCTGGATGCCTGGTAAATAAATGTCCATGAAATACTTGTTGGCTGGATAACCTGATTGCAAATGTGTGTTTTTCTCTTCTAGGAGCTATTCATCACTAATGAAAGTTGAGAATATGTCTTCAAATCAGGTATGTTCAAGTTATTTGCTCTAATGTGCCTTAAAGTAATTCAGAGTTTTTAATAATTGAGTCACTAGCCAGTACCGACTCACGTGTTGCTGATGGGTTGGCAAGATTTGGTAGCCATCGTGTACTCAGGTGGGTTCTAGGAGGCATCGCCCTCCTTCCCTGTGGACTCGCTCATATGTTTTTAGAGTAGGTCACCTCATGGAAAGAGATTGTTGTACTTTGTTTTAAAGTGTGGTCTGATAGTACGTCCTACGGTAAAGAGAAATGGTGATCCATATTACAGTACCGAAAGAACTATGTCAGGGACTTTTCGTCCATGAGTACTCTCTTCCCCAGATTTATTTTGAAGTGACTGGAGATAGCACAATTTAGCTATCACTTAACAGTCTGCAGAAAATGGAAACTGGGTGGATATATTTGCTGTATTGCATGTTTTATAGTATAGTGTACAAATATAGTTGACCCTTGAACAATATGGGGTTAGGTGCACCAACCCATTTCACAGTTGAAAATCTGCATAGAACTTTTGACTCCCTGAGAACTTAACTACTGGTAGCCTACCGTTGTCCACAAGCTTTACCCATAACACAATTAGTTTTTAGTTTATTTTTAGTTTATTTTGGAGAGAGAGAGAGAGAGCAGGAGATGGGTAGGGGGGGAGAGAGCAGGGGAGGGGCAGAGAGAGGGGGAGAGAATCTCAAGCAGGTTCCACATTCTTGGTGCAGAGCCCAATGTGGGGCTCAAACTCACAGACAGAGATCATGACCTGAGCTGAAGTCAAGAGTGGTTGCTTAACTGACTGAGCCACCCTGGCACCCCAATTAACACATATCTTATTTGTATTATGTACTGTATTTGTACAATAAAGGAAGCCAGAGAAAAGAACATAAAATCATAAGGAAAAGAATGAAAAAGATCTGTAAAAGTGGACCTGTGGCAGTTCAAACCCACATTGTTCCAGGGTCAACTATATATGCTTTAGATCTGTGTTGTTCAGGATACCAGGCACTAATTACATATGGCTATTTTAAATTTCAATTAATTAAAATCTAATTTAACTTAAAAACTCAGTCCCTCAGTCATACTAGCCACATATGGTTAGTGGTTACCGTATTGGACAGTGCAGAAATAGAACCTTTCCATTGTCACAGAAAATAATATTAAGCAGTATGGCTTCAGATGCCTAATAGTAATTGATAGAGGGGCGCCTGGGTGGCTCAGTCAGTTAAGCGTCCGACTTCGGCTCTGGTCATGATCTCACAGTTTGTGGGTTTGAGCCCCACGTCAGGCTCTGTGCTGACAGCTAGCTTAGAGCCGGAGCCTGCTTCAGATTCTTATCTCCCTCTCTCTCTGACCCTCTCCTGCTCACACTGTATCTCTCTCTCTTTCTCAAAAATAAATAAAACATTTAAAAATGTTATTAAAAAAAAGAATTAATAGGACGTAAGATCCCTTAAAGGTCATCTAGTCGAACCCCATATTTTGTTCATAAATTAGAATTGTCAGTAGGATTTTACACCTTGTTCATATCTGGATGTCCTTCTAAAAATGACTAAGAACCATATTGTTATTCACGTCTCTATAAAGAACTAAATTTATGAGGCTTGAGAGTCAGAGATGTAGCTTTGTGATTTATCCTGAAACATTCCGGAGTAGCATTATGTAATTAAGTACAGCCTCGAATTTGAAGTTTAGGGCCTTAAACTGTCATTTACTAATTAGATAAGCCTGATAAAGTGATTTACCCTCTGTGAGGGAGACTTCAGCAGCAGCGGAAGAGACCTGTTACTTCATGGGTCTGCACTAAAATTTAAACAAGGACATATATATGAAAGTTCTTCCTTAGTCTATGAATATAAATGGCCATTATAATTTTGTTTTGAGAGAGAGGGAGAGGGAGAGAGGCTGCATGAGCAGGGAGGGGGAGAGGGAGAGAGAATCTTAAGGAGGCTCCGTGTACCAGCACGGAGCCCCATGTAGGGCTCTATTTCAGGATCGTGAGATCAGGACCTGAGCCAAAATCAAAAGTCACACACATAACCAACTGAGCCACCCAGATGCCCCAGTCAGTCATTGTTATTTCTTACTGATAGAGTCCTTAGTTGTTCTTTTCCCGCATGGTATCAGGATTAATGATGATGACATGCATTTAATCCCTTCTGGAAACTACTCTTAGATTTCTTGGAACTCTTAAAACAGCTTAAGAGTCAAACAGAAGTCTCGAACATACTCTAAATCTAATGTATTTGTTTTGTGGTAATCGTTGCTATGAAAATATTCTGTTATTTAGAAGCTACTCCAGCAGAAATCTGGCGCCTGTATAGTGTTATGTGTGACCTTAAGTTTGAGTGTTCTGGAATTAATACACACACACAAGTATACATACACACAGACACACACACACACACACACACACACAAATGTGATCTGATTAGTGACAGGTGTTAAAAGTTCCAGAATTAGCAAGTCAGAGTTGTAGACCAGAGGCTCACAACTCTCCTACCTTTCCCTTCCTGCTGTCGCTTGTTCTTGTGCCTTTTAGCTGCAGGTGTCCGTCAGAGTCCCTCTTCCAGGGCAGTTTGCACTGCATATTTGTATTCTGTCCTGCAGTGGAAGGACTCTTACAGCTTCCCCCTTACTTCAAAAGAATGCATTTTCATTCTCCTTGTAACTTTCTGCTGTTAAGGGGATACAGACCTTTTATGATCTACTCTGGCTGCAAGCTCAGTTGAGTTTTAGTCAAAGCCTAGTGTTTATGTAAGATAGGACTTGACTTTTGTTTTTGAGAGAGAGAGAGAGAGCCAGAGAGTGAGCATGAGCTGGGGAGAGGGCAAAGGGAGGGGGAGACAGGAAGAGAGACTCTTAAGCAAGAACCATGCTCAGTACAGAGCCCATTGCTGGGTTTGATCTCATGACTCTGGGATCATGACCTGAGCTGAAATCAAGAGTTGGGTGCTCAGCCGACTGAGCCACCCAAGTGCTCAGAGGACTTGAGTTTTAATTTGGCTTATATAAATTCATCAGGAAAAATCTTAGTCTTCCACTCTGAAGTTGGTTTTAATTTTGAGCTTTGTTCTTCTGTTTAGAATAATCCTTTTCAATCTGTAATTTCTTCCTAACCTTTGTAAATTTGGTGTCAGTAAACAGTTACTTTTCAACTCAGTTTTATTTGCTTATCACTTTATAGATGGATGATAGCATACCTGTTTTGCTATATTGAAAAACATTGGGGTGCATGGGGTGGCTCATTGGTTAAGTGTCTGACTCTTGATTTTAGCTTAGGTCATGACCTCACGGGTTGTGAGATCGAGTTCTGAGTTGGGCTCTGCACTGGCAGCTGGCAGCATCAGGCCTGCTTGGGAGGCTCTCTCTGCCCCCTCCCCCACTCACACTTGCTCACATGCTTGCTTTCTTTCTCTTAAAATAGATAAACTTAGGGCGCCTGGGTGGCTCATTTGGTTAAGCATCCGACTTTAGCTCAGGTCATATCTCATGGTTCGTGAGTTCGAGCCCCACGTCAGGCTCTGTGCTGACAACTCAGAGCATGCAGCCTACTTCAGATTCTATGTCTCCCTCTCTCTCTGCTCCTCCCCCATTCATTCTCTCTCTCTCTCTCTCACAAAAATAAACATTAAAAAATATTTTAAGAAAATAGATAAACTTAAAAAAAAAAGGAAAAACATAGTGACTCCTAAAGAGAATCTTAAATATAAAAACTGTCCAAATAAAGTCTTGGATCTCAGACATATAGTTATTTCACAGTTACTGTAATCCCCAAATACAGATGTGTGGACACTCTGGAACTCTACAGATCTGACTCTTGGCCTTTATAGAGAGTGACACACTTTCACTGTCACCAACCCACGTTATCTTAGAGCATTTTTCCTCCTCAGTGTTCCAGATCTAATGCTGACCTTCGAGGTAGATGGTGACTCTCTGAACATCTGTAATGCTGTGACTTCAGCATTGGGCTCTAGGGCAGTCACGGTTCTGGCTCTGGCATAGAATACCAACAGTAGTTGCTCTTGGTACAGTTATCTAAGACATTTGTACTGTGGCCTGGGTGCGTTGTGCTGACTGAAGAGAAGCACAGAGAAAACTACTGGATGAAACCGGAGATGAAACCAGACTTCGAAACCATTCTTTCCTGCCCGTATCTCCTGTTTCTTGCCCATCTTTAATAAGAGCTGTTAAGAAGGTGCAAAACCCATACACCTGTAAGCCTGAGCCCTCTCCCCTTCTCTAACAACTCGGGGATCCAGCAGTGGGGAAGAGAAGCTGCCACAGTTGATATATTCAGGTGGAGACATTTTCAAGCAAATGTCCCAAACTTAAACTATTAATGAATGTCACCATCTGGGGCAGTGTTCTCAGGGCGTGCAGTAGCTTAGAAAGGAGCCCAGCACTCTACTTTTGTACTTGGCCTTCAGGACTCGTTCATAAGCCACGTAAGAAGATCAGTGCCTTTGGACCACATACCATCATACCAGGTTTTTAACCAATAACTTGGCAGGCTAACTAACTTGTTAACCTAGCCTGTGACTTCCTAATCACTTTTCCTATTTAAAAAAAAATCTGGGGGACGCCTGGGTGGCTCAGTTGGTTAAGCCTCCGGCTTTGGCTCAGGTCAGATCTCACATTCGTGAGTTCGAGCCCCGCGCCTGGCTCTGTGCTGACAGCTAGCTCAGAGCCTGGAGCCTGCTTCCAGTTCTGTGTCTCCTTCTCTCTCTGCCCCTCCCCCTCTCATGCTCTGTCTCTCTCTGTATCAAAAATAAAATAAAACATTTTTTTAAAAATTAAAAAAAAAAATCTGGCAATAATCTCGAGGCTCAGCATAATGAAATTTAGACCAAAAATGTGTTTGCACATGGGCAGCACCATTGGCAGAAGGACACGAGGCAGGATCTGTTTGGATTCGTATTTGGTGTGTTTGTTGGAGGAACAATCGCGTTTTCTTCCCGTCACACTTGTTAGGTCCTGTACTAGGTCAGGTGAGCCTTACTTCATAATTTGGAAACCACTGGTCGCTTGTCACTATGTAATTGAGGCTATAACGACACCTTAGAGAATCTAGCTAGTTTAAACGACTCCTACTTTGAGATAGAGAATTTGTGAGTGAATTGAATGATTTCACTTTTTACTTTCTGAACGCTACAGTTATGCATGAGGAAGCTTGTCACTTACGACTAATTGTGTACATTTTTTTAATGGAGTTACTTATTTTGAAGGCTTTCACAGTGTCCTTTTTCTGTTTCCTGCAGGACGGCAATGATTCAGATGAATTCATGTGAATGGAGGAAGGACTTTTTAAAGATGTGAATTTAGGGACAGTTGCAAACGTTCTGATTTCATCAATGTTCTGAGTTATAAAAAAAAAACGAGTAAAATTCTATCTTCATTCTACACAAATATTACCAACCTCGGAGTTAAAAAAACAAAGTGTTTCCTTTTTTGTCAACAGAAAAGGACCAGATATTTATAATATATTTGGACTTGAAAATAGCATATAACTTTAGGAAAGTGAAAATATTTTTGCCGTACATGTCTTAGTACCTCATGAAAGTTGGCTGCCCTTGTTCTTGGGATGGACTTTAGAACGAACCAGCTCTGAAAAGCGTTTGTTACTGTGCTCTGTCCCTGAAAACAGATGTCTCAAAAAGCTTTTCATATTCTCAGAATAGCTTCACTTCTGTTAAGAAGAATGTATTAGTGAGCAATATGTGCGAATGTTCCCCTCAGCCTTGATTTCCTGACTAGAGAAAAAGAGCTTATGGGTTTTGATGGTGATATTTCCAGAAGGTTGCTGGCTTCAGTATTCCCATTCCACTGTGTCATCTGTCTCTTAGCAGAGTTCTCCTCAGCTCTCGGCTTGTCCTAACTTCTACCTTCTGCATCCTTTTTCTGAGTGAGGGCCTCCCCCTAGATAGCGTCGTGCTTAGAGAAGTAGTCTGTATTCATCAAGGTCGGGCGTGTGGCAGTGTTTTACCTGAACACCAAGTAACCCAAGCCACTCGCGTGACAACATCCAGGCTCTGGAACCGTTTCTCAGCACTGAGGGGAGAAACAGGAAGGCATGCTCTGAGTCCTTTCAGAGAAACAGGTTACCTGATCTTTGTCTTGGGATGCAGCCTAAAATAAAAGTCCATGTTGTGGGTGTGGTTTTAGAAAAAAATTAAGCATTTTACGAGCCAGCCAAGTAATTTGTTTATTTACCTTGAAATAATACTTATTTTGAGGTGTAACCCCAGAGTTCAGATTTCTCAATTGTAGACCCAGTAACTTAATATGTAACACCACCACTCATCTGAGCCGCCTGCACTGCAGTGTGATTCCGAATAGAAGGTATATTTTTATTGCAGTCCCTGCAGAAAGAGACAAAACAAAACTATGAAAGGGGAAGAGAACAAAGCCTACAGGTCAGGAGGCATACAGATTCACATTTAAACCACACCCAGAGCTCTACATGCAACGTTTTTTGTATTCTTCACTGCATTCTAACCCAACAAAAATGATCTCCTCCAACAAATACTCTACCTGTAAAAGCACTTTGGAACTATGGGTAAGACCAAAAGACTTAAGTGTTTCTGTTTATCCCAAATTGGTGTGTGGAGTTGAAAACTGGAAAATTTCCCTGAGGCATAGCTCAGCCAGATTTTGAGAGGGGGTATGGGAGATAACTCCAGAAATTAGTGAGTGTGTGTGTGTGTGTGTGTGTGTGTGTGTGTGTGTGTAATAATATTCAGTGTGGGGTTCTGTGATTTTGAAAATGTAATAATAAATCATATTTTATTCGGAAGGACATTGATACATGAATTCTTAGAATCTGCTCATTATCCCCGTCCTCAAGCTGGTTTGGGGGATGATCTGGCTCTAAAAAATACCCTCATCCATCCAAGACTCAACGTGGCAGGTTCTAGAGGGGTATCGTCTTCCTCCCCCACTGTCACATGTGTGTCCCCCCTCCTGCTAGATGCCCACTGGGCCAAAGCAGATGACCTTTCCCAACCCCTCTCAGGACTGAGTGCAGGCTGGTCAGTGAGCTGGCCCTAGGCATGTCTTTCACGCCGCGGCAGACACCCAAGACGGGGAGACCTTGCCTCTAGCACCACCTGTGTCACCTCAGCCTGCAGCGCTTCCGAAGGGCGCCTCCGTACCCCACCTCACAACAGGCATAGCTAGGACTTTTGAAATAGACCTCTACTTTTAGTGCAGTGTGAGAGAGCCTGGGTGGGGTCCAAATTTTAAATATGTTCTAATTCTCCCCTCACCCTGGTTTACAGTGCCAAGGCCTCTGAATTCTCCGAGGAGTTGTTCTAGCTCTTGAGCTGCTTCCCCTGCCTGTGTGTGTTGGGCAGGCTTTTCCCCACCACCCGGGATCCCAGAAAAGGAAAAAAAAAAAAAGGACATTTTTTTCTCAAGGACGCTGGTTCAGTGCCAACAGGTCAAACTGCTGGCACCAAAGCCATCTCATTTCTTGCTGTTGGCATGTGTCCTAAACTCCCTACAGGAAAATTCCCAGTCGTCATTTTTATGAGCTGTGCCCTTGATCAAATCCCTGCATCCTGAAGGCTTCTCTCCCTGTGTCTTGTTTCCCCACTCACCTGCATGCGGGTGAGGGTCACATTATTGAATTTTCTTCACACAATTTACCTCTCTTTTATTCTCACAGCTAAAGAACGTGTTTCACCTCTGTTGATCTGGGGTCACGACCTTTGGGCAAGGGAGTTCTGTGCTGGAATACATACTCTCTCGAAGCTTCCCAAAGCCTGGGAGGTTCTGACATTAGCAGAATAGGCAATAAGCATTAGTTGAACCCCATCAGTAGCTCCTGTTTATTTTGTTGTATTGTTTGTGACTCTGTCTCGAAGCACAGACTTGGGTGAGCCTTGTAAGTGTTGAGTGCCGGTTTCCCCCCTCAGGGAGGAAGGTGTCAGGCACAGCAGGGCAGGAGGAGACAGGATTCAGCTCTAGCCTCCAGCTTGGAGCCAGTGCTCCTTCCCACCTCTGCATCTGAGAGGGAAAGCCTGGTTCTCTGGGCTCTAGTGGGTTACAGGGAGAACTGCACAGGGTAGCGAAATAGAACACTCTGCCGGTTTTTCCTAAGCTGTGTTGCCGAAGCCTGCTCTTTCTCTGTTTGACTGGAAGGGTGGCATGGCGAATAACGAATCCCACACTCAAAATGAGCATAGTAAAGTCAGTGGGCAACCTTTTGACTTTAAAGTAGACTATAAAACAGCCTATAACTTAATGTAATCAGAAGTGTAAAATTAGAAGCTTAAATTCCAAGCTGACTGTAACCCATGTAACTCCAGCAAGTATGACTGCTCAGAAATGAAGCCACTGCTGGTGCCCAAGCAGGCTCACATTCAAGTTTCGCTTCGTGACAGCTCTTCTCTGCTGGGCACACGTGGGCCCCACATGGGGCAAGAGACTTCATGTGCATTGGGTCATTTCACAAACGAGAAGATGTCAGCTGCACATTCCTCATGTCCCAGATGAATGATATGTAAAATATAATAAAGGCTTATAGTTTGAGTAGAACCAAGTGTGTGTGGGATTTTACTTTCCACTTTGCTCCTCCAAGCCTTAGTCTCACTGATGGGATGTGTGTACTTATCACAGGCGAGTAGGAACGAGGAGGTTCTTGGCTGCCTGAAATGAGGCCCTGCAGTCAGTTTTCTTTTTAAGTGGGAGGAGAAGAACAAACTAGGGTGAAGGGAAGATTGTCCAAGAAGAGAAATCAAAAGCTGGAGCCCAAGGGCCATGATAGTTGAGCACTAGTATTTGAAGTTTACAACTTGACACCCTGCCTCCCACAAATCCTCGGGGTCTGCAGAGATTCTGACGAGGGTGAGTACACGTGTGAAGCCTTGCTGGACTGGGATCCTTGAGGCATGGAGTGGCTCTGCCCTGACGCCCACAGCTTCACCCCTTCTGTGGAGTGCTTACTCTGTAACTCAGTGCCTTTGCAGGCGGGTGTTGGGGTCGAGGGAGCCACAGAAACATTCAAGTGTCTCTCCCAGCTGCAAAAGCGAATTTGAATTCTTAAGTGATTATTAGAAGACATTTGAGTTCTATTTCTCACTAGTTGGGGCAGTGCCTACATCCATTTGGTTTTAACTTCCTTAACTACGAGAATTCTGGGGTTTAAGTTTTCTTTTTTTAATGTTTATTCTTGAGAGACAGAACATGAGTGGGGGAAGGGCAGAGAGAGGGAGACACAGACTCCGAAGCTCTGAGCTGTCGGCACAGAACCTGATGGGCTCGAACTCATGGAACTGTGAAATCATGACCTGAGCCGAAGTCGGACACTTAACCGACTGAGCCACCCAGGTGCCCCAAGGGTTTAAGTTTTTGAGGAAATTAACCTATATGGGAAAGACAGGTTGAAACCAGAATTTTCATACTAAAAAAAAAAAAAAAATGCAGAGATCAACGCGTACAGCTGGTGGACTTAGAGAACGCTGAAAATACAAATGTTTATCTGGCACTGTGTGTTAACTGGTTGATCATTAGAATATACCACCCCCTGTTTTTCTGCCTCAGGTTGATTGCTTTATTGTGTCTTTCTGAGTTCACGGTGTCAATTACTTGAGGAACCTTCCACCTTCGCAGCCGGGGCTGCAGTGCTGCCCCGCAGCTGGGTGAAATAAGGAACCTCCCTTCTGTGGGCACATACTGAGTGGCACTGACCTGGCATTTTCTGCCTTTGTTGATGACTAAGGGAAATGAAGGCTCACCCTTGATATCTATGTAGCTTTTACTGGTTCCCAAACCTGGTGAGTGGGTGTCAATATTTAAGGCTGAAAAACAAAAAAAAAGGAACTCTCAAGTCCGTATGCGTTTTCATTCCCATGTCAGCCCCATCCTGTAACCACTGCAGTAAAAATAGAAGACTAGTGGCCTGACGTTTCCCGTCCTGCCTGGACGAGCCCCTCGCTGCCCACACTCCTGCTGGTGTTCTGGTTCTGCCTCAGCAGTTTGTCCTGCATAGAGGAGGCTAACATTTGCTTAAGATTTCTGGGATATGCTTATGAGAATAGGATCTTTCAGGTGTTAAGGGTCGGTCTGTTATTCTTGAAACTTTTTAGCTTCTTGGCAAAATCCAGGGTCAAAAGGTCAAAATTACAGACTGAAAAAGGTAAACAAAAATATTGTTAGAGGCAGTGCTCTTTAGCCAGCTCGGCCTTGCCAGAATTCTCTTCTGCTGTGAAGCCCTTGGCTTTGTTCTATCACTTCAAAGCTCTGACTTTTTAATTTTATAGTTAATGGACTCAGTATCAGCGAGGCTTACATAACTTCTTTCAAAAGTAGAATTGCTTTAAGAGTCCAGGCCATTCTCCCTTTATTCCTAAAACCAGTTCAACACTCCCCTTCTCCGGGCAGCCTTCCCTGCTTGGCCTCACCTGCTGACATTCACTCATCAGCCCTGGGGTGCTCAGTGGTACTCTGTTCTGGTAACTTCTCTAGCACTGGAGCCACAGCTGGGGGATCCCCTGACCCCACTTCCCTAGACCTGGTAGGCACCCTGGCCTGGGAGCTGGGCCTGGGCTTTTAGCCTCACTACCTCCAACGTCCTGTGCAACCTTAGATGGCTCACTCAACCTCTCCGAACTCCATTTCCTCTGGAGGGGGCTCCAAGCTCCAGAGGAGATGTTCCTTCATCTCTGCTGTCTGGCCCATGGGAAGAGGGTCTTACAGAGTAATGGGACCTGGGCCTGAACAGCATGCTCGAGGGGTACCTGGTGGGGAACAATTCCCGGCACTGCATCGTCTCCCCCACCTCTGTCCACGGGAAAGCAGACATTCGCATTTGGGTGGCCATCCTCCTGGACTCTGAGACTTCGGACCGCTACAACTTTGACCTCTTTGCCAATGAAAGTGCCCAACCATGTGGGCTATGCCAAGGTGAAGATCACCCTCATCATTGAGAACGACAACCAGCCCATCTTCAGCCA
The DNA here is from genome assembly GCF_006229205.1 of Suricata suricatta. Taxonomy (NCBI): domain Eukaryota; kingdom Metazoa; phylum Chordata; class Mammalia; order Carnivora; family Herpestidae; genus Suricata; species Suricata suricatta. The sequence goes on along the minus strand of NC_043700.1, from coordinate 46,655,002 downwards.
GCCATCGTACATTGTACAAAAACGTCACCATGGGGACCTCTGTGCTGACAGTCCTGCCCGGACCTCACATGAAACTGTGTGGGCCCTGCTCTTTCCCTTTACCCTGTGCTGGTCTGTCCACGTCACCTCTGAGAGCCTTCATGTCCTCCTCTGAAAATGGGCATGAGACCTCCCATGGCTGCTGATGTCCAGAAGTGTGGATGTTGAATGTGAAGGCATCCCTTGGGCAACCCCCACCCACCATCATCTCCCAGCCTCTCCCAAGGTGCTTCCAGAGCTCCTAGCAGGTAGTAACATTTGTGACCAAACCAACCACCCAGCCTCTGCCTTTTCCTGGGGTCAGCCTGGTCTTTCCACCTCCTTTGCTGTAGGACCTGTGTTACAGCCGCCTGCTTAGGAACTGAAATTCCTGCTCCCTGACCTTTTCTAGGATGTTACTAAAATGTCTCATGGGGGTGGTGGGAGGGGAAGAGTCTTTGAAAAGGGGTGGAAGGTCTCAAATAGACAAAGCTTAATTTTGGTCACAGAGGAGGCTTTACAGGTGCATGTGGTTAGAAAATGTTTCCTTTTTCAATAAGAAGGGAGAAGGCCATCCATGTTCCTGTCCCTCACCCCCAAAGTGAAGTCCTGCTTGGTCCCTCTTCTGCCATGGTGAAAAGCGTTATCCGCCATGTTTAAAACCAGCTAACGATTGGAGATTCGTAACATAGTAAAACCTTGGTGAACAGAACAATACATTGGTTACCTGGATCTGTTTCCTCCCTCACTTCTATTCAGACAACCTCTCATGTATCAGGGATTAAAGAAAGTGCTGGAGACATAAGTCCTCCCTCACATCAGCTTACGCACTCTTCCCTGAAAGCACTGAATGAGCCCCCCTGGAGGAGTCCCCCTTCTCCACCCCTCGCCAGGATCTCCTGGGATTCTGAACTGGGAAGAATGTTGAAAATGTTTTCAATTATATTAAGTATAAAAGGGCAGAGGGCACAGATTTTTAGGTCAAGGAAACTACTCCGTGTGATCCTGTAATGGTGGAAACATGTCAGTATACATTTATCCAAACCCATAGGATGTACACCAAGAAGGAACACTAAGGCAAACTGGACTCTGGGTCATTATGATGGGTCAGTGGATGTTCATCAGTGGTAACAAATGTACCCCTCTGGTGTGGGAAGTGGCTGGGCTTTTTTTGGGGGGGGGGCTTAGATAATGAGACGGGCTGTGTGTATGTGTGGGGGTAGGTGCTAACTGGTAAATCTCTGTATCTTCTGCTCAAGTGCACAGCGAACGTAAAACTGTTCTAAAAACTAGAGTCTACTTAAAAGAAGGAAAGGGTACAGAGAGACAAGTGTTCCCAGTTCTCATTCTTGGAGGCAACCAGTATTTCCAGTTTATTTTGTTTTGTTTTGTTTTGTTTAACAAAGGTAGATTTCCCCATCTGGACTCAGCTTTAGCAGGGGGTTTTCTGCCCACTTCTTGGCCTGGATGTAGCAGTGGCTCAGCTAATGAGGAAAGGGAGAGGGGCTTCTCTCTGCCTTTGCCTCCTGGGGTATCTAAGCCCCCCCCCCAAAATAAAGCCCAGCCACTTCCCACACATCACACCTGGCTACTGGTGCTTAGAGGAAGGCAGTGAGAGAAACGGAGAGGAAGAGGAGGATCAGGAGTGTCTTGGTGTCCCCACCCACAGACCACTTCTGCTGGGTCCCTGGGTTACAGGACAGGCTGTCCCTCAGTGAATTTCTGTGTTCCCATTGAATCTGAGCTCCGTGGAGAACGAACACAAGGGAAGGGAGAAGGCTGCTTGCTTTCATCTCAGTTTGTGCTTGAGGGTGGGAGAGGGGGTGATGGGGACAGGACTGGCCCCAAGCAACTCAAGATGCCCTTGCCGCCTACTGCCTTAGCTGCCCAACGTCCAGGGCTTTTCCCTCCCGTGCCACAAAGGATGGGGGAAAAGATCTAGTGAAGAATGTTTAAAATGTTTTCAGAAAATAAGAAATAAAATGTTTTCAATTACATTAACTAGGTTTAAAACAACAGAGGGCACAGAAAGGTGAGGATTTGCACAGTAAAATGAAGGAAAGGGAGCCGGATGCCATTTCCATGCCCAGATTTTATCTTCAGGAGTGTGGACGTTAGGATAAAACCCAGCTCCTTTTCTATGTGACTTGGCACAAGTCTGTTGTTCCCTCTGGGCTCCCCTTTGCCCACCGGAAAATGGGGACCAGGACTAGAGCAAAGTAAATTCTAGTGCTGGTAATGGGAATGAGGGCCGGTGAGGCAGGCACGTGCACACACACTCCCCGTATGAGCTGCTAACAGGGGCAGCTGCTTCTCAGCTCCGGCCAATGATCGCCACGGGGAAATAAGCTTTTATTAACTGATTCATCAGAGAAGCTGAACTTGATAGGACAGAAAAAAAAGAAGTGGCTGTTTTCTTCCAGACCTTTCTTCAGTAGTACTCTGGGTTCTCTTGCCCACCCTTTGATGATATCTTATACCAACAGATCGGATTCCAGGACTTTCTGATCAACTTCCCAAAATGGAACAGTTCCATTTTTAAATTGCAACTTCCTTCTAGATGTTAAAAATTGGATCACTTAAGTCAAAACCTTAATCACAAATATAATTCAAAACTTCAGCCCCCCTGCTAGTTCAGGTCTGACTGGTCATTGTCTCTTTTAGCTCTCCCCACATGCCCTGATGCTCCCCTCTTCTCCAGCAGAGAAATAGGCTAGAAAGATACACAAAGGCCAAGAGTAGGGATCTTTTGTGACTGCTGTAATATCACTACTGGGTGTATCACAACTGGAATGTGAGTTTACTCACCTACTTACTGCTCTTAGCTTTACGACTTCACGAATACCCAATAAATAGCAAATGACATCACGAATCTGACTTTTAAGTCAAATTTGTAGACATGAGCTCAAAATTATTCAACACCACTGGGCCAAACTAGACCTATCTGTGGGCTATCCTGGAGGGCTCTGGCTTAGAATGAGTTTGAAGGTCTTTTCTAGACCTTCACTGTTATGATTTTCCTAGATTAAGAAACACTGGAAGTCATCCAAGCTTTCCCCACAGTCATGGTCCTCCCTAACCCTCCTTACCCCCCCTAGGACTTCTGGGTGGCAGAGGCCTCCCTGGAAACGAACCCTCCTGGGTGGACACCACCAGCGTCCTGGAGAAACAAGATCTGAGGGGAAGGGCCAGCAGGTGGCAGGAGAGAATAGCATGCTTTCAGTTTCTGCCCAGTTGTGGTTCCGGCTGCCAACTTGTGAGTCCATATTGCATTCTTCCATTTGGATGGGAGATGGGCACAGGACCTCAGGTATCCCTCCAGCACCAAGAACTTGAAGCACACCTGGAAAAGCTATGCTTTGGGTGGGGGTGGGGGTGTCTCAAAGCTCTTTACCGTTGAAATCTTAGAAATGTGGGGTAGAAGGTGCCTACCCCTTTAAACCAATAGCATCTATTGACTGAAAAAGAAAATGGCTGTTCAAAACAAAATGCTTATATTTAAAAATAGATTTCCTTTGTTTCAGAGTCAGCTTCTAGCATTCCCTCATGGGCATTAATGTACAGCTTTCATAGAATCATGGAATTTCATAGAAACATAGCCTGTGGAGTTTAGAAGGGACCTTGAAGATCACCTAAGCTGATGGCGCTCTTCTGTGCCCTTTACAACATCCTGTAACAGAACTCCTTCAGTGTCAGCGAGAGCGCATCCAGACACAGGAAGCTCAGTACTTTCTAAAGCCATTTGTCATTAGAAAGTTACTTTATGGAGTCAAAGTCAGTCCCACAGTGACATCCACCCATCATTTTGTCCTCTGGAACCACACAGGCCCGTGGAAGTCCTCTTCCATGAACTGCCTCGAAAGGTTGGATCACATGTCAAATGCCGCATGTGACTGCTCCTGAACATCCCATTAGCAGAAAAAGCAGGCATGTGAGGACAGAAGATGGCCCCTCTCATCACATGGGTCAAGTGCCCCTCCCCCTTGCTTGCCTAACTCCCCGGGAAACAGCAGCTCTCCAACTGCTCACACTCACTGCCCCTGACCCCAGCGGCCTGCATAGAGCACGGGAGAGCCCGTTCTTCCCCACATGTAGCCCAGATCACCTGACTCTCTGACAATGTCTTTCCCACACATCACAGTGATCAGACTTCTGAGACCTTGGGGAGTTTCTTTGGATCAGAGGACTTTAGATGGATGGATGGATAGACGGATGGACGAATCAACTTTTCTTTTTGCTGTAAAATGTCATAAACACCCAAAAGAATGCATGGAAAGAAAGATGTCATTTTGAAAGAGAATGCTAATATAAATACCTGTGTTTAGGCTAAGAAACTGAACAGCCCGACGCCACCCCTGCCCCCTTTGTGCCTGCCCCTCATCATGGCCGCTCCTTCTCTCCCAACTCTCCTGACTTGTGAGAACCATTCCTTCGCTTTTCTTCATGGCCTGTGTCCTCTACTTTCGTCTAACAAAACGACACACTGTTTACTTCTGCTGGTTTCAAACTTACATAAATGGACTTTTGTTGTAGTTTTTTCTATGATTTGTCTCTTTCACTTAATATTATGTGTTTAATGAACTTTCCCTCTTAAAGATATCTTGTTAGAGTCCACTGAATTAATTCTGGCTTTAATGATTTACTCCAAAATAATCCCCTTTACAAATATTGTCTACATAGTTATAAACATTACTTCTGTATTATAATCCAAAAAATTTGGGAAAACATTGAATGGGGAAGGTCTCAGTGTAGTCCTTTCAGCAAACTTCTAGAACCATCCTTTCTGATTGAGATTAATCGATTATTCAGCTCTCTTTGGGCACACTCTCCCAGTAACTAATCCTCTTAATTTTACTTTAATATGGACCATATTTTTCTACTTGCCCACAGGGCTGTCAGAAAACATCTTCCTTGAAATCCAGATCAGATGGATTCATGGCATTTTCCTGATTTACCAGTTCAGCAACCTTGTCAAAACGAGACTTAGAGAACTTGTATTGGCTCCTAATTGATATAACATTTTATAAATCACATAAAGCAGCCCTTCCTTCCATAACTCTGCCTGAAATGGTGATAAGTTCACCAAGCCTAAAGTTGTGGTAATCACTTTTGACTTTCAGAAAATTAGAACTACACTTGCTCATCTCTTGCCTTCCATGAGTTCACAGATAATCTTACATGACCTTTCTCTGCAAGTTTTCAGTCCCTGGAATGTCCTTTATCTGGGTAGGGGGTTATGACTTGAGGAGGACAAGAGCTTATCTACTGGGACTTTTGTCTCCTCCACACATTTTTAGCACAGAGAAGAGGACAAAGCTCTTAATGATTGGTGCCAGAAAATGGCAGATGAAATAATTTTTAGAAATCAGCAATAGGAGTAAGATTAAGAATTTGAAGGTGAAGGGGCAAGGTTGAGATAGTCACTGGAGTAATGAAAGCACGCTTTTATGAGAAATGAATCAGATTGCCAAGAGGAAATGGTAGGGTTAGGATGATTTTGTAGTCCGTCCATTTAACATGGAATGTAACTCTCCACAGCCAACTCCTAGCCAAGGAGCAGGAGAGGAGAGAGAAGACAGGACAGTCTGCAGCCGAGGGCGCACCAGCTAAGGGGTAAACTTTAGGTGAGTTTAAGCCATTTGTGGGAGCAACACCAAAGGGGCTGAGGAGGTCCAGACCCCAGAGGGAGGAAATCAGGTGGAACAAAAGGAGGTGTGGACTGGGGAAAATGGGATCGGTTATGTGACTGGGGGTTTGAGGAGAGGTAAGTGAGTTTGGTAATGGAAGGAAAGGGAAGGCCCTGAGATGAGACACACAGAAAAGGATGACATGTGGCCTGGGAAGTGGCGTGCCTACTGCTGAAGACCAGCAGAGAGTGATGTCAGGAGAGAGGGAACAGGCTCAGGAGGGACATCCCTGTGCAGGTGAGCACCACCGACAGTCAGGGCACCGGGCCCACACAGTAGGTGCCAGAGTCACTGTGCAGGTGAAGGGGAAAGTCCCAGAACCCGAGGGCACGATCTTCAAAGAAGGAGCAAGGGGGTATGACTGCTGCAGCAGGGAACTAAGTTCCTTACGTGCCCCTAGAACGTGATGACGTGATGGCAGTGGATTCCCCAAATGTCCCTAAAGGACAGGAGAGAGTCACCTCAACAAGGAGAAGGGCGAAGGAAAGAAAGGTACTGAATGGAAATTCACAATGATGAGCTGGAAGAGTAGGCCTCTGGGACAGCAGCTCCGGAGTCAGGCTTGCAGGCCTGGCACTGAGGCCCAGTGGGGAGCTGCAGGACCAGCAGGGGAGCTGGTGGGTGCGTTCTCAAGAAGAGTTGATGTGGATCACATAGAGGAAGGTACAAAGAGTTGTGGGGGGTGGGGGTGGGCTGTGTGAGGACCAGGAGCACTCTTGTTGCAGCCTCAAACTGCCCTATGGGGTGGAGATGATCTCCCTTTCATAAATGCAGAAGCCCAGAGTTCACATGAGTGTAACTGCAGTGCAAGCAGGAACATGCTCACAGGAATTGCTGCCCTCTGCGGCGGGGGTGGGGTGGGGAGTTCATTAACATGTTTATTCAGCACATTACCTGCACGCTTTCCAGGGCATACAAAATATGTGAGACCTATAAAGACAGGTGTGGGCTTCCAAAGTGAAATAGAAACCAGCACAATCTCAAACATACTTAACAAATGTCTACAAATGTACCAGGATGCCATCCTTAGGCTTAGATTCAGCGCTCATCAACATCTTATTCTATTTTAAACTTGCAACTTAGCAATACTAATTGATTACTGCAAGATCGTAATCACCTGTAAAGTAATTGAGTTAATCAAAACCAAACCACATCTGAGTCATCTCTGAATCAAGGCTGAACTCTAGGGTCCTGAGTTTTTCTGGCAAGACCCCAGTCTCCCTGACTTTATCTCATCAGGGCTAATGTCACTAATCCTTTATTAATCACGGCCTAGGGGCAGAGCTAACCACTGAAACCCCGCAGCCTTTATGGGCAATAAACCAACCTTGCTCCCATTCTTGCTTTATTTTTTAAATTTATTTTTTGCCTTTTCCCCTTGCTTTACTCTTCTCCCTAGCAGTTATCACCATCTACAATAGTATACATTTTATTATATTTATTTGTTGGTCTTGATCCACATAGGCTCCACAAGGCCAGGGATTTTATTAACTTTGTACCCCAGCATCTAGAATAGTACTTGGCTCATACTAGGAGCCAGTAAACTATTTGTTGAATGAATGAATTTTTTTTAAATTTTTTATTTTTGAGAGACAGAGATAGCACGAGCAGGAGAGGGTCAGAGAGAGAGAGAGAGAGAGAGAGAGAGAGAGAGAGAGAGAGAGATACAGAATCTGAAGCAGGTTCCAGGCTCTGAGCTAGCAGTCAGCACAAAGCCGGATGCAGGGCTCGAACCCACGAAGTGTGAGTGAGATCATGACCTGAGCCAAAGCCAGACACTTAACTGATTGAGCTCCCAGGCACCCCAAATGAATGAATTTTTTAAAAGTGAAGTAGAAAAGATTCAAATTATGTTTTTTAAAAGTTTAAAAATACTTTAAATGTTACAGCAAATACAACTATATATTTAATGGGTGATATGAATGCATTTTGTTGCATTTAATGTGAGGAGGGAGAGGGTTCCTATAAAAAAGGTAATAGGGGTTTGTATAGCTTTTAAATGGCCTTGCTCATGCAATGAATGGATGGATGGATGAAATGAATCAATAAATAAACCTTAGAGATCAGCCAGAGATGTGCCCTGACTTCATCAGAGAGTGGCAGAGGCAAGACCCAAAGCAGTACTCTTCCTATTCTCCATCCGAGTCCCTGTCCCCTGCTCCCTGGACCTCTCCCACCGACTCCACGCAGGGTGGGTGGAGGATGTGGTGAGCATCTTAGCAGAGATGGGCGCACCATGAAACCAATGATGCTATTAGACTTACAAAGACCTATACCCAAGGTCTCTGTATTTCTGCATCTGTAATGTTCTGTTCCTCTTCCTAAAAAGCGCCTCCTGCCAACCTGGCTCAGTGTCAGACTCCCCCAAAGTGGGATCCACCTAGTGTTGGGCACAGTCCAAATGGCCTAACTCTCGCTCCACTTCCACTCAATACACAGATCTATGAAGGACTGACCCACCCACCTCGCAGGCCCCCCAGGCCCCACACTTGGAGAACAAAGATTCACAAAAAGGCGCTAATTTTTCTGCCATGGCTTATTAAGGAGCTATAACAACCTCATTGGAGAGGTTATTGGAGCTGTTTGAGGAGAATCCATCCTTTTTCCGGATAAGCTCCCGGGAGCTGCCAGAAAGATGAAGGGGCAGGCCCCGTGGTCTGGGATGGTAGTCAGAGAAAACAGGGGCCTATCCCATCTACCCCTTCCATCCCCAAAATATGGAGCTGAGAAGACATAGCCTTCAAGCTCACGGGAAGAACCAAGGGGCAGTCTGGGCCTGAGACAGTGTGCATGGCCCGCCTCTTCCGCCACTTCCCACTTCCGGTGAGGCTGGAGACCCCGCCCCCGCAACCAGGGTGGCTTAGCGGCACCTCTTAGCTCCTGTTTGCCAGTTAGGTGCACTTCCTCACCCACCTGATACCCAGCCTTGGAGCACCCATGTCTCCTGTCATCTCCTTAACCCCAATCGTAAGTCTCTCCTGGGGAGGAGCCCTGGTCCCCTGCCTTCCACTGACCTGGCCAAGTCCTGCTCATCCTGCTTTTTCTCCGAGTTCCTTAGTTTTCTGTAGTTATCTCTATGTAGCCCGTCTCAGAGTAAACAGGAATCATTGATTTGTTCCCAGAAAGCAAGGACTGTGCCTTTTATCTCTTCAATGCAAAGACATTTTGGGGGCAGAAGTTTAAATAAGTGAGGAAGGTTGGCTATGTAAAAGCAGTTGGGAATGGAGGCAGTTCACTGGCCGGTGACCACATTTGCTTCTCTAACTGCAGAAACACAAAAGGCACAGGGGAAAAAACAACCAACAGGAATTTATGAAGCGCCTATTATGTGCCAGATACAGTATCGTTTAATCCTTAAAACTCCTTGGCTAGTGTGCCCATTAAGCAGATGGGGCACCCACCCCAAGAACCGAAGTGACTTGCTCAGCATCCCGGCGGCCTAGGCCTCACCATTCCGGGAAGTAACCCTCATCATCTGTCCGCCCTGCGTGGAGAGGGTCACAGTGCTGTCTCTTCTCCATCTCTAAAACCTCCACATCCCAACAGTCTCCCAGAGTGGAACATTTCTCCTTACAGGGGAAGTGGCTTCTCTTTGCATTAAAATACTTCATAAAGTATGACATTCCAAACATAATGATATTTTAAAAACTTTTTTAAACTTAATAATTTGTTTTTTAATTTACATCCAAGTTAGCATATAGTGCAACAATGATTTCAGGAGTAGATTCCTTTATACCCCTTATCCATTTAGCCCATCCCCCCTCCAACACCCCTTGAGCAACCCTCTGTTTGTTCTCTGTATTTAGGAGTCTCTTATGTTTTGTCTCCCTCCCTGTTTTTATATTATTTTTGCTTCCCATCCCTTACATTGATCTGTTTTGTATCTTAAAGTCCTCCTACGAGTGAGGTCATATATTTGTCTTTCTCTGACTAATTTTACTTAGCATACCCTCTAGGTCCGTCCATGTAGTTGCAAATGGCAAGATTTCATTCTTTTTGATTGTTGAGTAATACTGCATTGTATATATATATGTATATCACATCTTCTTTATCTATTCATCCATCGATGGCCATTTGGGCTCTTTCCATACTTTGGCTATTGATAGCGCTGCTATAAACATTGGGGTGCATGTGCCCCTTCAAAACAGCACACTTGTATCCCTTGGATAAATACCTAGTAGTGCAATTGCTGGGTTGTATGGTCGTTCTATTTTTAATTTTTTGAGGAACCTCCATTCTGTTTTCCAGAGTGGTTACACCAGTTTGCATTCCCATAAAATTTTTTATTATTGTAGAGAGAAAGCATGAGCAGGGCAGAGGGAGAGAGGGAGAAGGAGGGGGGGCAGAGAGAGAGAGAATCTCAAGCAGGCTCCATGCTCAGCCTAGAGCAGGACATGGGACTTGATCTCATGAGCTGGACACCGGGCTCAATCCCACGACCCAACGATTATGATCTGAGCTGAAATCAAGAGTCAGATGCTCAACCAACTGAGCCATTCAGGGCATCCCCCAAACAAAATGATCTTCTATTTGTGTCTTGGTACCGTTGGATGTATCTGTTGGACTGAGCCTTGTGGATTTAAGAGGCAGGGAAAGTAATTAGTCTTTACCTTTCAGAAGAACATAAGAATTATTTTCTGTGTTTCTGAAGTCAGTTATGAGTTCAGACCCCTTACTTCACAAACGGGGAGTGAAGAGAAAGGCCTGACATTTTTGCTCTGGTACAGTCACCAGGTGTTTTGAAATTCTGATGAGTCCTAATGGAGGCTGGGCAGAAGTGAGGCATCGCTCCCCTCCCCCGGAGTCCTTCTGTCTTAAGCTGCTTTAATACTGACAAATTGCTACTCTTGTGGCCTGAATGAATTATTCCACCACTCTGTATACTTTTACCAAGAAAGAAATATTCCCCCATTGCCCATAGGGCTTAGAGATATGCTGTCGATCCTGCTGAAGTTTTGGAAACAATGGAACCACTGAGAGTTCCTCAAACTTCTGAGCTCTCTGGGCGTTCTGTTGAGTTATAAGAGCCATAGAACCCCTGATTTCATTTGAAATTCATTCTTTGCCAAGAAAAGGTCTTTGCTGCTGTCCTAACATTTTGGGGACCATTTTTGGCATCCAAATGAAGTAGGTAGACTTTCATGAGACATCTGAACCTTTCAGGTCTTGCCTAAGGGTCTGGGAAAGTAGCTAGCTTTTCCTGTGGACACTCCTGAAGTTGCTGGAGGTAAACACCTCCACAGCTGACAAAGGACCAGGTGACCAAGTGCCCTGAGAGCCCAGAGGAGCGGGGGCCAGCGAAGTTTCCACAGAGAGGATTGAGTTTGAGGTGGTTTTCAAAGGACCGGTCAGAACCTACCAGATGGTGGAGGATTCTCAGAAGAAGGGTCTGTCATGAAACCAAGACCATAGTCAAGGAAGCGCATACAGTTAGATAAGGTAGGTGCTGAATGCCCAGCACAACCTGAGTACTTAGTGAGTGAGTGCCCATAAATGTTCATCATAGTAACAGAACCTGAGGAAGGGTCTGGGGAGGCAGGTGTGAGGGGGTGTGACTGGAGACCAGAATAGCAAGGAAGCTTGCTTGAGACAGACAGAGGACAGACAGAATTAAATGCCATGCATGATAAGGTTTAGGCAGAACAGGGACAGGGTCAGAGTTGTGCTTTATATGTCTTAAAATCTGTTTAATTTTCGAGTAATCTGTACTTGTGTGGTTTGAAATAAACATTATATTAGGGACACCTGGGTGGCTCAGTTGACTAAGCATCCAGCTTCAGCTCAGATCATGATCTCATGGTTCGTGAGTTCGAGCCCCTCATCAGGCTCTCTGCTGTCAGTGCAGAGCCTGCTTCAGATCCTCCTTCCCCCTCTCTCAGCCTCTCCCCTGCTTATGTACTCTTTGCCTCTCTCAAAAATAAACATTAAAAAACATAATTATTAAATAAACATTATACTAAAAGATATACATTGAGAAGTCTTGTTCTCCTACCTGACTCCAGTCATTCACTCCCCCAAACCCCAGTGCCTCAGTTTACCACATTTATTAGTTTTTTGTATCATTCTAGTGTTTGTATCTGCATCAACATCTACACCTGTGTCCGTATCTGCATCTCCATCTTTTTTTGGAGCACTTTCGACCTTACGGGAAAGTTGCAAGAATGCTATGAAGAACTTCACCCAGAGCCCCCGATTACGTCACACCAATTGTCGTAGTGACATTCTAGCACCGGTGCAATGCAGTGCAGGGGCGTCAAGTCTCCCCCGACTGTCACGCCTCTTTAAGCTCCTTCATTCTGGAGCCGGTTCTCCTTGAATTTCAGACCCCGGACATGTTTTCTTTAGGATTACAAAGCCAGCCTTTGTAGATGATCCTGCAGTTTGGATTTGTGTAATGTTTCCTTGTGATTAGACCCAGATTATGCCTTTGGGGGGAGTGGGGCAGGACTACCACAGAGGCGATGCTGTGTTCTTGCTGAACACTATTAGATTTCACATGTGGATTTGTTCCATTCCTCGTGGTGTTAGTTTGATTCACTTAATCAAGATGGTGTCGGCCAGGTTTCCCCCCTGGAAATTGACATATTCCTACTTTGTATCAAAAAGACACCTGGTGTGGCGATCCTCTGAGACTATGTAATTATTCTGTTTCTTATTCCACTCTCACCTACTACTTTTAACATCCATCAAACTTTTGGGGCCTGATTTAATGATTGCTATGGTGGCTGTAAAGTGGTTTTTAAAAACTTCATCATTCTTTTGTATTTATTAGGTGGCATTTTATTATATGGAAGAGCTTTCTCTTCTTCCCATTTATTTATTTGTTTACATATATCCATGATGATTTCCTCCTTTAAGTAATGGATTAAAAACTATTAGTATCATTATTTTGATGCTTAAATTGTTCCAGGTTTGATAAGCAGGATGCTAGCTTCCATGTCCTTTTACATATCCCCATCATTCTGTGAGCATTTCCTTAATTTCTATAAAAAAATAAATAAAAACCCAGGCTCATCTTTTACTTCCATTGCCTCAGCCCTGGAATCAGTCATTTTTTTTTTCATGAATTCCTAGTTTCTCTTAATAGAGAGTGGTGTTTAAACATCAGCCATTTAGACATTAGGGCTCATTTTCTGCTGGAGTGCCCTGCCCTCAAGCTGTCTCAGTGGAGATACACACGTCCCCCTTTACATGTCCATTTGTCACCTATCTATCTACGTATGTATGTATCTATCTACGTATCTCTCTCCCTATCCTCTATCTACCCATGTATCATGTGTTAACCCATGAATTCACACTGACACTTTCAATTCACTCCATACTGCAAGGTTCATTCGTCCTTTCCCCCTTTTCATATTTACACCTACTTTCTCTGTCAATGAGAAGCCCGACTCCATTGTCCATGATTTATTTGTATTTGCTTATTTGTTCCATCTCATGCATGTAGCCAACCAGTGGGATTCCCCTGCCATCTGCTCTAATGTCATTTTTATGTGGCTCATCATTAATGGTCATCTTAGCCAGTATATGCACGCACATGCATGCACACACACACCTTTTTTTTGGAAGGAGTATGGCTCATGCAATTGTGGGGCTTATCTGGCAAGTCTACAATCTGCATACTGGCCTGGTGGGCTAGACATCCAGACGTTGCTGTCTGAGTCAGTAAGCTGGAAATTCAGGCAGAATTTCTGTACTGCAGTCTAGAGTCAGAAGTCCTACTTCTTTGGAGGACTTTAGTCTTTGCTCTTAAAGCCTTCAACTGATTAGATGGGGTCCACCTGAATTATGGCGGAAAACCTACTTTACTCAAAGTCTGCTGTTTTAAATGTTAATCTAAAAAATACCTTCACACGAACATTTGGATGGGTATTTGATCAAATAAGTGAGGACCATGGTCTGTCAAGGTTGATGCATAGAATTAACTGCTTTGGTAGCTAATTAGTAGTCATAATCTGTGTGTGCTACCTGGTATAACAAATAGTCCCTACATCTCAAAAAAGATTTATGTTTTTCTCACAATGGTCTGGTGTTGGTTGGCAGATCATGTAGAACTTTGAAGAACTTTGTTTCTTCTATTCAGTAGCTCTACCATCCATTAAAGCCTTAGAAAGTTCTCTATGATCCTATTCATCTAGCCAGTAGGTGTAAGACGAGGAAGATTGGCAAATGGCACGTGGAACAGTTTTATGGACCAGGCCTGCAAGTGACATTTAATCACTGTTGCTTATATTCTACTGGCCAGAACTTACGCCATAGCAAGTCCTATTGCAATGGAGGCTGAGCATTGTCATTTAGGTGTGCCAGGAGAGAAGAGGAAGCATTCTGGAAAACTAGCCACTGTCTGCCACAAAAATGTGTACATAGGCCTGCATTTTGGCTTTTCACTAATATATCCTGGAGATACTTCCTATTAGTATATTTTCTCAAAAAAAAAAAAAAAGCAATGTCTGCATAGTATTCCATTTTTTAGATATACCACAGTTGATTTAACCAGTCCTATTTAGATAGGCACGTGGATTGATTCCACTCTGTTGGAATGTTGAAATGAATAACTATTAACCCTATTTAGTATTACTTTGTCCATGATCTGCAGGATAAATTCTCATGAGAGGGATTACTGGTTTAAAGATGGAAGTATACTGTGGTGCCTGGGTGGCTCGGCTGGTTAAACATCTGACTTTGGCTCAGGTCATAATCTCACAGTTCATGAGTTCGAGCCCCGAGTTGAGCTCTGTTCTGACAGCTCAGATTCTGTGTCTCCCTCTCTCTCTCTGCCCCTCCCCAGCTCATGCTCTGTCTCTCTCTCTCTCTCTCAAAAATAAAGTAAACATTAAAAAAATAATAAAGATGGAAGTGCACTGTAATTTGCCCCCTTTGAGAGTGTCTCTCTAATTATTAAGAATGAAGTTCATCATTGTCATATAGGCCACTCATATTTCATTTTCTGTTTCTTTGTTCAATCCTTCTTGACTTCTTGATGCGTAGGACTTCTGGTACTAGAGAGATAATGTTACAAATTCTTTTCCTGGTTTCTTACTTCTCTCTCTCTTTTTTTTTTAATGTTTTTTATTTGTTTTTGAGAGACAGAGAGAGACAGTGCGAGCAGGGGTGGGTCAGAGAGAGAGGGAGATACAGAATCTGAAGCAGGCTCCAGGCTCTGAGCTAGCTGTCAGCACAGAGCCCGACATGGGGCTCGAACCCATGAACCGCGAGATCACGACCTGAGCCGAAGCCGGACACTTAACCAACTGAGCCACCCAGGCGCTCCTATTTCTCTTTGGACTTTGTATAAAGTATATTTTCCATGTAGAAAATTTTATTTATATAATTGAGTTCATTAATCTTTTCTTTTATGGCTTCTAAATTTTGAGTCATCATCAGAAAATCTTCCCATTGTGAAAGTCTGTGGAGAATGGGTCAGAGCAGGGCCAGCCTGGAGGCAGAGAAGCCAGTTGGGATGTGGTTATAACTGTGAGGGTGGAGGGAAGGGTATGTTTGTCTCCCAGCATGGAGACAAGGTGGTGTAGGGAGGGGCAAGAGGAGGTGAGAGTTTCTGAGGTTTCTGGCCAGATGGTGTTGCTAAGAATGTAATAAGGTTTCCTATTATTTCTGAGCTTGGGTTGATTTGGGGATTGTGGGCTGAGGGTGAGGCCAGGGCTGAACCTAGAATGGAATTTGTTAGGAAGTTGTTTTACTTATACCTAACATTCACCTCCTGGTATCTGGCTGCTATTAACTTTTGTGCCATTAAAAAACAATTTGTGGGGTACCCGGGTGGATCAGTTGGTTAAGTGTCCGACTTGTGCTCAGGTCATGGTTTGTGGGTCCGAGTCCCCCATCAGGCTCTGTACTGACAGCTCGGAGCCTGGAGTCTGTTTCAGATCCTGTGTCTCCCTCTCTGTCTTCCTCTCCCACTCACACTGTCTCTCTCTCTCTCAAAGATAAAGATTAAAAAAAAACAATTTATGTCATAAAGTAATTAAGACAGACTTATTGCGTTCCCAAAGGCACTACAGAGCTCCCTCAAGTCAGGAAGTTAAAAAGAACAGTAAGGGGCCAAAATGGAGAAGTACAAATGGCTATTAAGTATATAAAAAGAGGGGCGCCTGGCCGGCTGAGTCAGTAGAGCATGCAACCCTTGATCTCAGAGCTGTGAGTTCAAGCCCCACTTTGGGTATGGAACCTATTTTTAAAAAATGTATATATATAAGATAAGATGATCAACTTTACTCAGTAAAATAAATACAAATTTAAACTATGCAGAAGTATTATTTCTCATCTATTCCACAGAAGAAAGCTAAAAGTTTGAACACCTATTTTGATTCTGATCTTGTACAGGGGGTAGAATTTACAAGAGGGCAGATTTTATCTTGGCCCCTGAGTTAACTCTTTGGATCCCAGCATGCTTTGAGTCAAGCACCCTAAAAACACGGGAGACTAGGGGAGGAAAGCTTGCTTTCTTCGTCTCTATTTTGTAGCTTGCATAGTTGTTTTTTTGTTTTCTTTTTTGGTCACCCCAGCTCTCTGCCAGCTTCATCCTTTCTTCCTACCTTGCTAACTTATTTATTTATCAGTAAATATTTTGTGAGCACTCTTATGTGCCAACCAGCATTTTAGGCGTTTGAGATCCTTCAGTGACTAGAACAGAAAGGTTTCTGTCTGGCTTCACGGAACTCCCAGTTGAAACAGATTCTTCTCTTCTGTCCCTGTATTTCTCTCCCTCATAATTCTGTGTCCCCATAGTTTCTGCTTCCTCTAACTTTGGTTTATCATGACGGCTCCTGGCCCCATGTTCTTATGATTGTTCAACATCTTGATGGAAATTTGTGTTATCCCTAATCTTTTACAAATAGTGTTTGCTGCATTGAATGGCCTTGAACATGTATCTTTCCATATTTATGCTGCTGGTGTGTCTTTGGGATAGGTTCCTAGATGTGGGGTTTGTGACTCAAGGGCCAATTCTTTATGTACATAGACTTAAGTAGAGATTTACATGGTGATTCCATAGTGAGTAATAAAATATTACATGGTAGTAAAGTATCAAGTACATGTTGGTGGATGTTACCAAGTTCTTCTCAAAATAAGTTATATGGTCAGGGGGGTCCCTTGCTGGATCAGTCAGTGGAGCATGAGACAGACTCTTGATCTCAGGGTTGTGAGTTCAAGCTCCAAGTTGGGCTAGAGATTACTTCACAAAAATAAAATTTAAATTTAAAAAAGAGGTTATGTGGTTTTTGTGGCTTTTCAATCCTTTTCTCTGACCGTCTCCTAACTTTTTGGACCCTTCCCCTGTCTCCTGCTTCTGTCCCGAACTAGCCTCATTCGGAGTGTTCCTTCTGCCAAAATTTGGTGCCGCTCTCATTCTCTTTTCTCTCTCTAATTATTCCTAAAATACAAAGGCAAGTGAAACTAACAAGCACAACTGCATTTTGAGTTGGAGGTTTAATCACAATCAGAGCTATATTTTAATAGACTTAAAAGTACAGTAATTTGGCTGTATACTTTTAGTAGGGAATACCCTAAGGATAAAAGGAACTCTAAAAGATACTTGCCCCGGCCCGCGGGGTCCTTCAACAGGGAACCTGGAGGAGGGAACGGGTGAATGGATGGGACAAGAGACACAAAGAATGAGAGCAAGACAGAGATCTGATCAAGCTCCAACCTTTATTCAAAAGGGGGCTGCTTATATACACAACCAGGGGGAAGAAAAATGAGGGGAAGGGGGAAAGAATGCTGAGAGGGGTAATTGGTACCACGAACCGATCAGACAGTGACAGATGATA
>NC_043700.1:46630185-46637411 GCF_006229205.1 Suricata suricatta | reverse complement strand
ACGGGTGAATGGATGGGACAAGAGACACAAAGAATGAGAGCAAGACAGAGATCTGATCAAGCTCCAACCTTTATTCAAAAGGGGGCTGCTTATATACACAACCAGGGGGAAGAAAAATGAGGGGAAGGGGGAAAGAATGCTGAGAGGGGTAATTGGTACCACGAACCGATCAGACAGTGACAGATGATAATCTCAGTTCTTGGAGTCAACAGTTATTTATGACCCTTCAGGAACTAACAGTTATTTACTGCTGTTTGTTTTGCTGTAACATTCTGCTAAGGTTGGTTAGTTCTGCCTTAACTTTTCCATCAGAGTTCTTTTAACCCTTTGGCTCCCGGCATCTCCTCCCTTTTTATTTGAATTTAGATGAGGCGATCGGCAAAGTAAGAGAGGATTTGTTTGATTTTTTGCCTTTATGGCAAGTGGCTTTAACCAGAGGCGTAGTTTAGTTGTAAGCCCTTGGTGCCTTTTTGGGAGGAGAGGCAGGGCTGGAATTTTTTAGACAGGACACCAACCTCTATGCAATTCAGGTATACCTCTCAGGGGACTCAGAGATGGACCAATGGGCCTCCCCCTGCAGTGCTCAGCCTTGCACCCCTTGTCTGGTGCCAACACCCACTGGTGTGCATGTCTCTGAGCTCTATGCAGTTCCTGTAGGAATATTTACCTCCTCAGGTTCTGCCAAGCCTCTATCGGCCAAATCAAGTCTATGATAGTATATTTGTAGAGGCTTTGATGCCAGGGAGTCAATTTGTTGTTTTATGAATCTTATGATCCTGTTAAATATGAAGGGTCCCACGGTAACCAACAATACAAAGCTAATCAAGGGTCCTATAAGGGGCATCAAAAGTGAGAGCATCGAGGATTTCCACCAATCATCGGTGGCAGCAGAAAATTTTTTTTTCTGTAGTTCAACGTTGAGTTTGTGCAGTTGCTGGACTCGTGTTTCCACAAGGCCAGATTCATTGACGTAGAAGCAGCATTCTTCTTATTGAGGAATAAGCGGGTCCTTATTCCTCTTCTTATTGAGGAATAAGCGGGTCCCACCTTTTTCAGGGGTAAGAAGGTCCAAAGCACGGCGGTTCTGGTTCAGCTCTAAAGTCTGAAAAATTTAACATAATGGGGGAAGAGCACCCAGAGGTTGGGCAATCAGCGGTGGCAAGGACTGTGCTTCCCACTGGGACTTGGTTTCCCCAACCATCCGACTTGGTCCAGTTTTCCGTCATGTAAAAACGCCAGGCGAAGGGAGATGTGGGATTAGCGGACAGTGTTTCAAACTTGAGTGTGGTCCCTAGGATCGTCACAAGTAGGAGCCGCAGCATCATCTGGTTCATCTGGATCATCATTTTTATCTGTGGGAAGAAAAGACAGGTCGTTCTCAGGGAGGCAATTGCCCCCTGGGGTGGTTTTGTTATCTACTGTTTTCACCAATCTTTCCAGCAGCCATCTGGCTGTTTTTTTCTTTTTTTTCATAAATGCAGGCTGAGCCTCTCCCCCAGATAAGGACTGGGTCTGGTCCATTCCACTTGTGGGTCAGGGGATCTTTCCACATAACTGTGGCAAAGTCTCTCTTGGTTTCTGGATGCCAGAGTCGATCGGCTGCAGATTTGCCGTGGGCATCCAAGCTGAGGAAATTAATGACAAATAGAGCATGGTGTAGGATGTTGTTGGGGGATCTTTTTTGTGGGTATAATTCCCCCTTTTTCAATTGGTGAAGGGTATTTTTAATAGTTTGATGGGCATGCTCAACGATGCCTTGACCTTGGGGGTTGTAAGGGATACCAATGACATGTTTGATTTGAAGCTGTTTACAAAAGGTTTGGAAATTTTGCCCAGTATTCCCGGGGCCATTGTCAGTTTTAATAACCTTGGGTGCGCCCATGATGGAGAGACAAGTGAGTACATGAGCTATAACATTTTTTGAGGCTTTTCCAGTATGCAGCGAGGCGGAGATGAACCCACTGAAAATATCAATGGTTACATGAAGGTATCTAAGTTTACCAAATTCTGGGAGGTGGGTGACATCCATTTGCCAGACTTCATTGGGGGTTAATCCCCTGGGGTTTACACCTACATGAGGAGTGGGTAAGAGGGTGACACACGCAGGGCAGTTTTTAACAATTTGCCGAGCCTGTTCGCGTGTGATTTTAAAAAGTAAACGTAGGGTCTGTGCATTTAAATGATGAAGGGCGTGACCCTGTTGAGCTGCTTTGACTGAGGATGAAAGGACCGGGAAACTAAACGAGTGGCATTATCAGCGCAAGCATTTCCTTTGGAAAGGGGGCCAGGTAGGTCAGAATGGGCTCGAAGGTGGCTGATAAAAAAGAGTTGTGTCCTGGAGGTAATTAATCTTTGCAGTTGGGAGAAGAGCCGGGCAGCATTAGTAGAAGGCTTAATATAGGGAGCTGTTTCAAGGACTGGGACTGATTGTGTGATGTATGCACTGTCAGTATACAGGTTAAAAGGAAGGTTGGGCAATTGTTGAAAAACTTGTATTAGGGCAAACAGTTCTACAAGCTGAACCGATTGATATGGGGAGCAAACAGAGTGGGCTTGCCCATCGATAACATAGGCAGCAATTCCATTGGAAGAACCATCGGTAAAAACCACAAGGGCATTGGGCAGAGGCTGATGTGCAGTAATTTTAGGGAAGATGAAAGGGTGAGTTCTAGCAAAGTGGAGTAACCTGTCGGCAGGATAATGGTTGTCTATGTCTCCTAAGAAGGAGGAGCAAGCAACAGGCCATTCATTGGTGGTTTGTAAAAGCCACCAGAGTTGCGTCCCTGTGTATGGAATGATAATTTTATCGGGGTCCTTGCCAAAGTATTGGCGGCTTTGTTCCCGTCCAGTAAGGATAAGCTCAGCGACCAGAGAGGCGTAGGGTGCAAGGACCTTGGAGGGAGATGCTGGCAAGTGGACCCAGAGAAGGGGGGCTTGTTGCCATGAAACCCCAGTAGGTGTATGTGAGGTAGCACAGACGATAAAAAGAAGGGGGTCCTCATATGATATAAACTGAACTCCCTGATTGCGAATGGCATTTTCTACGAGATGCAGTGCATTCCTGGCTTGAGGCGTTAAGGAACGGGCAGAGGAGGGGTCAGGGTCTCCTTTGAGAATTTTAAAAAGCGGTTTGAGCTCTGTTGGTGAGTCTGAGGCAGGGTCTAATCCAATTTATATCTCCTAGCAGCTTTTGAAAATCATTAAGGGTTTTTAGATGACCAACCTGCAGGCAAAGTTTTTGTGTAGTGATTTTGTGGTGGCGAAGCTCAAAGCCGAGGTAGAAATAAGGATCCTGAAGCTGAATTCTATCAGGGGCAATCTCTAAGCCTTTGTTAGCTAATTGGCCGGTTAGTTCCTGGCAGCAGAGAAGCAATTGAGAGCCGGCAGTTCCGGCCAGTAATATGTCATCCATGTAGTGAATGATATAGAGGGAAGGCCAAGAGTTTCGCAAGGTCAATCGCCTGAGCAACAAATTTTTGACAGAGGGTGGGGCTGTTGGCCATACCCTGAGGTAGTACGAGCCACGGAAATCTCGGCTTGGGCCCTTTTAAATTAACAACAGGCAGGCTGAAGGCAAAGCCTTGTCTATCTTGGGGATGTAAGGGAATTGTGAGAAAACAGTCTTTGAGGTCAATGACTATTTTGAAAAAGCCTTTGGGGATAGCCACAGGGGTGGGCAGCCCTGGTTGTAGGGCCCCCATGGTAAACATGGTTTTATTGATTTCTCTTAGGTCCTGTAAGAGTCTCCATTTACCAGATTTCTTTTTGATGACAAAGATAGGGGTGTTCCAAGGGGAAGTGGTGGGCTCAATGTGTCCTGCAGCAAGCTGTTCCTATACTAACTCTGTGGCTGCAGCCAGTTTTTCAGTAGTTAAAGGCCATTGATCAACCCAAACAGGATCATGGGATTTCCAAGAGATCTTATCTGCATGGGGTACAGGCATGTCAATGGCCATTAGGATAAATTTTGAGAGCCTAAGCCGAGGCGGTTATTATTGCCTTTCAATCTGATAGGTTCCTTTATGCCTTGAGAATACCTTCCTAAGCCTTGTCCGGGGCGAAAGCCCTGATTCAACATCTGGCAAGTGATAACAACATTTGAAGTTAAAACTTGTGGTGGAGGAACAGAGGTCCAGTCCCGCACTGCCTGAGGTGGCTCGTAGGAGGTCATCGAAGGTTGATTTTGGAGAGCGGAGGGGGGCACAAACCCGATAGCCCCGGGGTCCTGTCCCTGATAAGGGGCCAGGGGCTGGCCCCGTTGGAAGTTTTCCCTGAGTCTAATGTAATCTGAGAGTTCTCCTCGCTGATAAGGGCGAACAGTAGCCTGACTGGCGGGATTAGCGTTTTCAAATGCAAGATGTTTAACGAAGGCACTGTCAGTTTCTCTTTGCCCCACAAGCCTCTCGGCGGCGTCCTGGAGCCTGCTCACAGAGTTACTATAAGGCTCATCAGGGCCCTGCCTGATTTCAGCAAGGGATGTAGTGGCTGGCCCTTTAGGAGGGAGCCGTTTCCGTGCTTTAAGGCCAGCGCATTGTACCTGTGCCAGAAGCCCAGGAGGAAATTTGGCCTGTTTTTCATTGGTGTCATAGGGGCTTTTTCCCGAAAGTTTTTCTCTAGTCCAGGCCTTTGAGGTCCGGTTTGCAGAGTTACGGATGGCTGTTTCCCGACAGTTTTCTGCAAATTCGGTTCTCCAAAGGACATAATCTCCTCCACTTAAAATGGCACGGGCAAGAAAATTCCAATCATTGGGAGTGAGCCAATTTTTACTTAGATTATCCAGTAAAGACAATGTAAAGGGAGCCGTAGGGCCATAATTGGTTACTGCAGCTTTAAGTTCTTTTATGTGCTCAAACCCAAGGTGTTGATATTATTGTTGTCTTATAGCTTCCCGCTCAAGGTTACTCCTAGTCTCATTATTGGGGTTACCATTATTAGGTTGAGCTATTTCTTTCTCATTATCAGTTTGGGCTGCCTCAGCCTCCTTTTCCTCTTCGTCAGAGGAATTATCGTCAGCTTGTTCCTCCGTACCTTGAGTAGTATTGGGAGCACTAGCGGAGTGAGAACGAGTAACAAGAAATGCTAATAAGGGCTTTTGGACCTCTTGGGGTTTTGGTTTCACTACTGTAGTGCTCAGAGCTGCCGAGAATGCCAGGGATTGTAATTGTGAATCGAGCGCTCTAAGCTCCTGGAGTAGTTCTGTTTTTCCTTTTCCTCAATTAACTTCCTGAAAGAGGCTGTTTTTTGGGCCAAAGCTGCTGTGGCTTGAGTAGTGTATTCAAAGGGATCGGCCAGGTTAAAAATCGGGGCGAAAAAAGGGGGGGCTGTGGCATAAGGCGGTGGGTAAGAGACTGAAGGCGACTGGTCAGGATTACAGTACTTAATGGCCTTCTCTTCCAGAGAAGCAGTTTCTTCAGGGGTAATGTAATCATCAGGGCTTGTTTTAGGAGACTGTACTGTGGTATGTAAAACAGGATAAAGTCGTGGGCGCTGGAGGACGGATTCCTCAGGAGGGGAATCCATGGAAATCTTAAAGGCTGCTTCCTCAGGTGAAGGCATTTGAATAGAGACTGAATCACAGACAGAGGGGGGACGGGAAGCCTTTTGAAGGATTTCTTCCCCGTCCTCAATTATCTTTTTTAATTCTGGGGAAAATTTTGAGATCTGAAGGATGTCGTTAATTAAGTTCCAATAAGAAAATGCCAGGACTGGGACCTTCTCGGGCCCAAAAGCCTCATAGAAGTCTTTAAGACAGTCACCTACTCTTTTCCATCGATTTTTATCTATTGTCCCCTCTTGGGGAAACCATGGACAAATGTTATTGATATAACTAAAAAATCTTACTAAATCCTTCTTTTTTTAAAAAAATTTTTTTTAAATGTTTTTTATTTATTTTTAATACAGAGAGAGACAGAGAATGAAAGGGGGAGGGTCAGAGAGAGAGGGAGATACAGAATCGGAAGCAGGCTCCAGGCTCTGAGCTAGCTGTCAGTACAGAGCCCGACGCGGGGCTCGAACCCACGAACGTGAGATCTGACCTGAGCCGAAGCCGGAGGCTTAACCGACTGAGCCACCCAGGCACCCCTAAATCCTTCTTTTTAACCCTAGTTCCTCGAGTCCTGAGAGATTCCTTAAGACCTTTTAAGAACAAATCATGCTTGGATAATGTCTCTCCCATAATGTCCGATTACCCACCCGAATATTCGATGCAAGACAAAGGGAAAGGTGCCCCCTCCAATGAGGAGACCAATCAGATGCCTGTCTGGCCACGTCCTGAAGGAGCTTAGGTGAAGCTTAGCTGTAGCAGACTCAGCGTTATGACTTACGACTGGAAGCTATTCCAGTGCTGCCATGAGACCTTATGCTTTTCACCACGGTATTGCAGAGCAGGCCCACTCGAGTTCCGTGGGTTTCTCGAGACTTTAAGAGTTTCCCCCGTGGAACTACAAACTCGAACCCAGTAGGCAAGCCAGACCGGACGGCGCATTCACTCACACACACACACACCAGAGGCTATAACATTCCCACCCACAAGCAAGACTGAGACAGAAAAACACCTAACTGTGTAATCTCTTTTCTTTTGTTCACTTGTCTTTGTTTTTTAAGATCTGTCTCACAGGCTGATGGCTCTGTGGCGATCACTGCGGTTTTAACCCTAACTCTTACCTATCTCTTGTTTCTCCAGATCTGTCTCACAGGCTGATGGCTCTGTGGCAATCACTGCGGATCTGTACTCACTTCCATATGGAAGTGGCGATCCCTGGTGGTAGCCCTAAGTCTTTGTGCCTTGAGAATCCCTATGCTTGTCCCATAATCGTCGCTATTGCTCACCTCTCCAGATCTGTCTCACAGGCAGGCGATCCTGTGGCGATCACTGCGGATCTCCTTACTTCCGTGCTGAAGCAGCGATCCTTGTCCTTGCGGCCGTTTTTCCGAGAGCGACATTCACCTGGTTCTTGCCTGCGCTCCAAGCCCCACGTTGGGCACCAATATGCCCCGGGCCACGGGGTCCTTCAACAGGGAACCTGGAGGAGGAGGGAACGGGTGAATGGATGGGACAAGAGACACAAAGAATGAGAGCAAGACAGAGATCTGATCAAGCTCCAACCTTTATTCAAAAGGGGGCTGCTTATATACACAACCAGGGGGAAGAAAAATGAGGGGAAGGGGGAAAGAATGCTGAGAGGGGTAATTGGTACCACGAACCGATCAGACAGTGACAGATGATA